>NW_027137827.1:346322-756733 GCF_000149305.1 Rhizopus delemar RA 99-880 | reverse complement strand
TCTAGCGTATACATATTGTAATCGTTACCATCCTTAACAAAAGCATCTATTATGAGCTTCAAGGTATTTTGGTTGCGGTTAGGTACCGTCAGCAAGAACACCTTACGTTCGGGCGTACGCTCTACGCCTCCAACAACCCAAACACCATCGACTCTCTTCCCCTTGTTGTACTTTCTCTTGCCAAACTTGCTTTCATCTATCTCTACGACAATAGGCTGTCCAGCACTATCAACCCCTCCTAAGTATGATTTATTAATTACATACTCTAGTATAAACAAAGCACCACGTACCAACTTGGACATCTTCAATTCGAAGATCTGCCTCCATTACTTGATAGACGTCTTTAACAATGTTACGAACAGTTGGCAGACTAAGACCAGTCATGGTGGATATTGTTCCGTTCGGAACTTGAAGCAAAAAGAGGTACACTACTAATAGTGTTTGATGGATGATGGACTTGCGACCTTGAAAGAAGGACCCATCCAAGTAAGAAATGCGGCTACGCCCACACGCACAGGTGGTTGAGCCGCATCGCCAAAAGAATCCATCCCGGCTGGACTGGTTCAAGCGCATTTCAGAGCCTTCTTTACATTTGCGCGAAGAAAAAAAGGCACCGTTCTCCTTCAAATAACTTTTACCAGTTGCCTTTAATTACTTTCCCTCCCAGGTAAAAAATAAACTTACTTCAATGTACATTCAGCCGTCATGGTTCTTTCTGCGATGTAAGCAAGAGTTGGCATGTTGTTAGCAGCGTTAGAAGACATTGGAGATTGATAAAATTGATAAAAAGATGAAGGAAAGAAAAAAAAAAAGAAATGGTCGGCCTTTTTATATCTTTTTTACATGTTTTGTTATCTGTCCGAAACCAGCCGATAGATAGACAACATCTCCGCAACGGGGATTCGTTTTACCATACAGAACTGATAAGATTTTCCCGAAAACTTTTGATATTTCCAAAAAAAATAGTAAGTTACTTAGACCCAAAAATAATGCAAAAAGTAGACTATGTTTGCTGAGCGTCTACTGGGAATCGAACCAACGCCTTCAAAATGAGAATCTATTATCATAACCTGTTCACCACGAATGCTAATTTGCCGATTCTCGTTTCGCAAGCTTTTTTGTCATGCAATTGCTAATTTTTGGAGCTGTTTTTCTCGACCTGCAGAAGTCGTATCTCGATCCGGACTTTTTTAATGACCTTCTACTTGTCATCCCTCTTGAATGAAGTGATAAAAAAGGAAAAATATCAACTGTTCTTAGTAGATCTCACAATTGGCCAATTTTGGCTTAATAAACTCCGCTTAAAAATGATGGAATCGTGTTCTGTGGTCCCAATTACCATATTAAGCATACCAAACTCCGCACGCGGAGTTTGTATATATATATATAGTGGATGGACGGTAAATCTTTCATAGATCCTCAACTATCCACCCAACTCCTTCCCATGTAATGCAGCTCCAGACCATGATATTGCCGCCTCCATGCTTGACGGTTTGCTGTACATGTCGCGAATTCAATTCCTCATGGGGTAGTTTCCATGCATAAGCCTTTCTGTCGGATGCAAAACGATTTACTTTAGTCTCATCAGAGAATATGACCCGTTTCCAGTCATCCACAGTCCAATATTGGTGCGATTTGGCCCACTGAAGGTGTTTCACGATGTTTTGGCTGCGTAGCAAAGGTTTTTGAGACTTGACAAACACTATAAAGCCAGCTTTTTTAAGAACGCGGCGTACGGTACTGTCACTTACAGACATTCCAAATTCTTCTTTTAGAGCTTTTTGGATCTCTACAGCATTATTTTTTCTTCCTAAGGTGACTAATCTCCGGATGTAGTTCACCATGCTTTGGCTAATTAAAGATGGGCGACCACCTTCATCAACATTTCCACACATCTTAAGAGATGAGCGGTACTTCTGAACAGTGGTACGACTAATACCAACTTGTTTCGCTACTTTGCTGTTTGACTTCTTGGATCTCAGCAATGAGTAGCTGCTGTTTACTTTGTCATTTGAAATTGCACGCATGTCGGATCTGCAATGGTATAATGTCTTAATGGCGTGCTGCAATTTAGCAAAAAAACACTTACATGTAAATAATATTACGATGAAAGAAGAAAGAGAAGAAAAAACATAAAAAAATTATAATTAAGCCACATTTTTGTGGCTATACTATGTTACTTACAAACGCCGTCAAAACTGGTCGCATGTGCCGTCGGACTTTAAGTGCCGATTACTACCAGTATATTGGGTCTACGGTTATGTCTGTGTTACCATATGATTGTACAGAGTTTGCTCTTTCGAATGAAGTATATTTCATTGCTATAGACTAAGAAATGAAGAAGATAGCGCGTATAGGCAAAATATGAAAACATGCGACCAGTTTTGACGGCCACTGTATAACGGAGCCACACCTGCTCTGGGAACGCTTGAAACACAAAACCAAGCAACTGGCACGATCCTTTGGACGTCGCCATGCTTCTTGGCGCACACAACAGCTTCGCCGTCTACAAAGTAAGCGCAACCGTATTCTTCGTATTTTTAAACAAAACGGCGCATTGAATCCCCTCTTGGAAGTTGTCGAACGGCAGATTGGCTCACTACTGTTAAGGATACATAAGATTATAGTCACTTTATCTTAGTAAAAGGAATCAAATATGATCCTGAATAGTATGTTGACATAACTTGGAACCATTTATAACATTATTCCCAGCACAGATCAATAAAAGACTTTGATTAGATTTTTATATTAAGCTTTATTCATATTAACTTCACACAGTCAAATGATGGCGTGGTTGTAATATAGTTTATTGATGATATGAGCATGTTGAATAAGGAATGACAATTACTTACCGGATCATCATTAAGTCATGTAAACCTTTATCCTAACTGAGATATTATTATTAGCCGTAATATCCAATCACGGAACTAGAGGATTTTATATTCATCCGTACCGTCTCCTAAATAGTCCTACATCCAGAGTTATCTGAAACCATCCCAATAGCATAATTGGCAATACAAGCTAGGAACAGGCTAAACTAATAATTAGAAATAGTAATCATCTATTCTGTCGAATTGATCATAAATCTGTCCTAATCCTTTATCCGTATCATGTCTATAAATACTCTCACTTTTTACATGTAGAATTTATCAGATTTAATCTTAGTTATCTTAACTTAATAAAGAGATACCAAGTTCTAACAGTATTTCTTTATCTTTGTTGTTATACTACTTTTACCTAAAACCCCCTATCCTAAACATTTTTTACTGTTAATTACTTGCAATGAATTCTACTACTGGTGAAAACTCTTTCAATAATGGTGCTGCTCCTAATGGTGACAACATGTCTATGGCCACCGGGTCAATTGATTTGTCGTCTTTTGCTGGTTCCTCTCCTCTAACTGATGATGGAACTGCCATGGTCTTGGATTCCTTTTTAGTGCCTTCATCCTCCACTGGTGAGAGGGAAGAGCTACTGCTGCGCCAGAATCTCACGCAATTGCGCAGTGAATTTAATGACTTTTTGGAAGCGTTTACGACGGCTAGGCTTGCTGGTGATGAGGCAGCTGCCGATCATGCGCTCCAACAGATGGATCGTACCAAGCGCAGGTTAGCTGCTATGCAAGAGTACAGTTCTATCCTTGGGAAGACCGCTTCGCCTAATGCAAACATTAGTAGCAGAAATGCAGGCCTTACGTTGTCTCATAGAGACTTACCGAAATTCCAATTGGCATCGAGTGTTGTGCGTCCGTTTCCCAATGAAGAGGTATTCGAGTCTGTTGAGCACTTCTTGGCCAGGTTTGAGAATATTATCAAAGGTTCCGCTTACCGTGATGTTGAGCAAGTTTGGAAACAATTTTTACCTTTGTGCTTACCTTATAGTGATAATGCTTGGGTTGAAACTGATTTGCGTAAATGCAATTCATGGGCTGAAGCAAGAGCTGCTTTTAAAGAGCACCACGGCTCAAGTTTGGCCACTCGACATTATACGGATTTGGTCTTTACCATGCAAATGAGTAACAAAGAGTCTATTGGTGATTATTCCAAAAAGTTTCTTCAAGCTGTGTACAATGCTGGGCTTCCTAGTGATGATCCACGCATTGCTGACCGTTTCTTGGCTTCTTTGACCTTATCTGTGCAAACGTTGATAAGAGTGACTGTCGCTAGAGTTGGCAAGAGCAAAGATGATGCGAATGAAAGATGGACTGTGGAATATATCACACAAGTTGGTCGCGATATTTTGGGCGATGATAACAAGCTTTATGCAGAAGCTACTGCTTTGATTCCTGGTGCCAATAAGAGTGACACAGTGAAGTCTAGATATAGTGAAAATGGTTCTCGAGGTGATGGGTCTTTGTCTGGGCACAGAAGACATCAATTCAAAAGAAGAAGCCATAATATGACCAAGGTCAATAAGAATTATTTTTGCACCCACCATGGTAAGAATGGTACACATGACACAGTTAATTGCTTTACCGCAAAAAGAGTTGAAAAAGCTAATACGAACAAAAAGTGCTTTAAATGTGGGCAACCCTGGTCTAGAGAACATAAATGCAAAAACAATGACAAGAAAGTATTCGCAGTGACAAGTCGTAAAAATGACAATGATCCTGACGATGATGTTGTAAAAAATAAAACGGCCTTATTGGATCAAGCTACCTCTGAAGTGAATACCATGATGGAAGGATTAAGCTATGATTGTAAGTACCAAAATAAAGAGAGAACACTTGATAAAAAAGAAATTAAAGCCAATGCATTTAATTTACTTACTCCGATTATTATAGAGAACGAAAAGCTCATGGGTCTTGTTGACACTGGAAGCGATACAAGCTTTATTGATATAAATGCTTTCACTAAAAAATTGAAATTAAATAAAATAAACAAAATTAGTGGTTCCTATAATTTCTTATCTCATAATAATGATGTTTCTCGTATTGGTATTACTGATCCATTGAAATTTAAGCATTCAAATGGAATTATGTTTGAACATTCCCTAGAAATTATGAAATTCAATACAGGATTCGATTTTGATGTTCTACTTGGCACCGATATCTTACCAAAAATGAATATTGGTTTAACAGGTGTAGCGTTCAGACTTAGTAGTGAACATTCACGCTCTGATACAGTCATTGATGAAATTCAAATTTTAGAAAATATAAATATTGACCAAGTGAATGAATTTGAACCTGATAATTCGCCTGCCGGAACAGCCGAGCAAAGAGCAAATTTCTTTGATACGATCAAAGATGTTTTGAAAAAGAACCAGAGTATTCCAGTGACATCGTCATGTCCCATGCCTGAGTCAATTATTCATTTACCAACGAAAGAAGGTGCCACGGCTTATAGACGGCAGTATCCAATTCCGCACGCTTTAAGACCTGTTTTAGATAAGCAAATTGAAGAATGGTTAAGGACGGGAACTATCATAAAGTCCAAAGTTAACACATCTTTTAACAGTCCACTCCTCTTAGTTCCAAAGAGAAACAAAGCAGGCGAGATAGTAAATCATCGCATATGTTTGGATGTGAGATTACTTAATAATATATTACCTCCTACTTTTAATTATCCTGTTCCATTGATCAGGGATATCTTTGATAATTTGAGTGGTAAAAAAGTATTTTCTACTATTGACTTATCTAATGCATATCACCGATTTAAAGTTGCACCTGAAGATGTTCATAAATTAACATTCACACATGATAATGCTCAATACTCGTTCATAAAAGGATGCTTTGGAATAAAGATGTTGACATCACAATTTCAAAAATGCCTTGCTATTCTCTTTGATGGGATACCTTGTGTGCAGAATTTTGTAGATGATTGCATTGTAGCCAGCGATAGCTTTGAGCAACATGCAGAAGATGTGAAGTTAGTATTAGAGAAATTGACATCTGTGAAATTGATTGTAAATCCAGATAAATGTGTATGGTTTCAACATTCAGTCAGACTCTTGGGTTTTGTAGTAAATACTACTGGCACTAAAGTAGATCGCAATAAGTTGACCAATGTTCAGAACTGGCCAATCCCAAATCAAAGTCATAAGCATGTACAGCAGTTTATGGGCTTAATTAATTATTTTAGGGATTATGTTCCAATGATTTCACGAGTTGCTGAACCAATCACAAGATTGAGTAATGCCGTGAACATTAGAGAACTATGGACTGATGAACAAACGAACAGTTTCAATTCATTGAAAGCCATACTGCAATCAAACCTTGTACTTCATTATCCAGACTTAAGTAAAAAGTTTTTTGTGGCAACTGATGCATCCCTATATGGCGTCGCAGCTGTCCTATATCAAAAGGATGAATTACAGCGTGATAAATATATAAGCTTCGTATCCTCTTCTTTGACACCATCTCAAAGGCGATGGAGTACTACTAAAAGGGAATTATATGCAATTATTTTAGCACTCAAAAAATATAGAAAATTCTTATGGGGAAAACACTTTACTATTTATAGTGACCATAAAGCTTTAGTCTACTTGCACACACAGAAAATAGCTAATCCTATGATGATTGGTTGGATGGAAACACTTCTCGATTTTGATTTTGATGTTGTCCATATCCCTGGTGTTTTTTTTTTTTTTATAAGGAGACAAGTCTCTGAGTTTATTAAGTAACCGATTTAAAATGGCATGTGATATGTTTTTGTAGATTTTAAGGATTTTAAATTGTTTTTGTGTTTTTGTTTTATGAAATGATTTAGTTGAAAGAGAGGTCACCCGTATAAGTGTGAGATCGACGTCGAGATGAAGAACATGGCAGTATTAAATGCGGAAGAGGTACAGGAGAGATTCCATCGGAAATGAGTAGCTCTTGCAAGGAGGCAGACAAAAGTTGATTAGTAGAACTTATTGTAGCAGAAGTAGTAAAAGGACGTTGATCGAAGATCGAGGACCAGTGGTTGCGCCAGACAGCTAACAAGATACTACCAAAGAAGATTGAAGGCTCTTGAATAGCAGTGGGGCGGCAAGTAGGAAACTGCAAGAGAAAAAGGGCGCATCGTAACGAGTAGGTCGAGAAAGGCTGATCAAACTGCGAGACCCAGAGAGACGACCAAACGGCAAGTTTACGAGGACATTCGAGGAGGAAATGAGAGGGTGTTTCTTCTGGTGTAGTACAAATATGACAAATTTTTGATGTCCAATAAAGGTTCGATCGACAAGGCAGTTTGTTGTGAAGTAGCCTGTACCAGATGTCACGGCTTTGAGGTCTAAGTGGGAAGCGCCATAAGGCGAGCCATTTGGAGGAGGTAAGATTCGGATAAAGGCTTGAAGAAGATTTTGATGGACAACATAAACGACGATAACGTCGAGAGGTGAGACGGAGGCGGACCCCAGGATGATCAACTAAGGACACTGTAACCAGAAAAGGGGATATGTCGACTAGAGAGTGGGTCACTGAAGTAAACGATGAGGCAGGACGCAGGAAAGCTCGAATAAAGAATGGCTGAAGCTTCAGTTGATCAAGTCGAACCCACTTTAGAAACCGTTTAGTTAGGTAGGGGTGAATGGAGATTTCGGCGGGGAGTTTTGGTTGTAATCTTCCCTTGGTAGAATCGAATTTGTAAGCCAAGGAACAAGGCAACTGAGCCATCGATTTCAGTAATGGACAAGAGGACGAGAAAACAGAAACATCACCCAGCTTAAGACATAGAGCTGTTTGCGGATTGATAACGACCTGGTCAAAGAGATGCGGAAGATTATCCACAGCCGTGAAAAATAAAGAGAAGACACCATCAGAGGATTGGGTCAAAGCCTTAGGTCGTAAGGAAGGAAAAACAAACGCCTGGCGATAATCCAAATGTATAGGCACTTGGGACCCAACAGGTAAGGAATGCCTCAAGAGATGATCGACGAGCAGAGGCAATACAATGGACGATTGTAACGAACGATGGTGCCAAAAGTCGGAGGTAGGAGAGCAAGGACGATCATGAAGAAGAGGCAATAACCATCTCAAATGTAGAGCACTTTGCTGGATGTGAGGATTGAGAACCCCCAATCCACCTTTGTTGCGAGGAAAGCACATGGTCTCAAAGCTAACCCGTGGTGATCTTTTGGCAGAAACAAACCCTGATATTTGAGATTTCAGCTTTTTGAAGAATAAATTTGGAACGGAAAGAATGCGGAGCACATGCCACAATTTGGAGAGGATCAAAGAGTTTAAAATAGTAACACGACCCCGAACAGACAAAGACCGATGAGAGTGCAGTTGCATACCAGTCGTAATTTTAGACAGTAGCGAAGTAAGATAGGTGTCACGTTGGGCAATGGAAGAATGGAGAGGGAAGCCCAAATATATGATCGGATCACGAGATGAGCTGTCATGCCAGGAGTGGATCTGTTGCTGCAAGAGAGGTGTCCGCCAGATACGCTGATAGCATAAGCGAGAACCTGAGAGGGAGACTGCTTCTGTTTTATTAAAGTTTACCTTTGCGTTGGAAGCCTTAGCATATACAGTAGGTCAAAAAACTGCTGCAAGGAATTGCAAAATTCAGATTTTACAGCTGGTTGTCCATGGGTACTGCACCAAACCATCTCAAACTTTGACTGTTTGTACCTCAATAGAAAGTGCATTTATTCGTCGATTATCGGATATGGGCAATGTTTATTGGTGGAATTTGATACTGCTAAAGGTAATATTTTAAACATCCGGTATTTTTTACTTGTTTATATATGTTTGAAATAATGAATTTTAATACAACCCAACCGGTTGCCATCACAATTTTTCTCTCTTTTGACGTGATTAGAATGCTATCTGTATTTAAGAGTGCTTACAATTTCTTTATTCTAAATCTTATATTCCTTTGTTTAAATTATTTCTCTTTTTTACCCTCTCACCAATTGCATGCATATATGACTGTCAGAAGAGAAAGTAAACGATCTCAAACAGACATTAACCGGATCCACATCAAAGTATGATATTGCTAAGGAGACTGGATTACATGAATCAACTGTTAGTAGATACTTTATAACGTTGTTTTGAAGTAGGACAGTGAGCACAGGTGATAGACCTACATTAGTCTCCAAAGTGACAAAGCGGCTAATCAAAAGAAAAGTCATTGAACGGGTTCTAAAGACTTCCAAAGAGGTATACCGGGAGCCAGTTGGATTTGGCTACGATATCTCATACCAGTCAGAAATTAACGTACTGAAATTAATGGAGTTCCATTTTCTGATAGAAAAAAAGTAGCCATTTCAGACAAACGTGCATACGTAGCATCAGTTAGAATGGAAAAAGGAGCATCAGGACTGGGCAATGGTTGACTGACAACAAATCGTTTACTTTAATGAAACCAAGATCAACGTATAGGGCTTTGATGGTGATGATCACTATCGGAAAAGGCCAAGTGACCTTTTTCAACATCATGACCTGCATTTTGTAATCCACCATGAAGCTAGCAAATTGATGTCCTAGTGTTGTATAACCTCTGAAGGACCAGGATATGCTTGCTAGATTTACGATGGAAACTTGGACTCGGGTGTTTACCAGCATATTTTGAACACTACGCTTCGTGATACGATGAAGTACTACAATATCGACTGGTCCAACATTTACTTTTAGCATGGCAATGACCCAAAGCACAAGGAATAATTTACAATGGCCTAGTTATGTAGTAGCCAAGAGAGCTATATTAACGATTGACCAACTCGGAGCCACGACTTAAATTCAATCGAGCACGTATGGCATCAATTGAAGTTGAAACTCAACTATTACGAACAGAGAGCAAAGAACACGGATGTGCTTTGGGAACGAGTTGAGGAAATATGAATTGACTTCAATAAATAACTTTGTCAAAGACATGTAGATAATATTTCGGAAAGAATTCAAGAGATTATTAATAGAAAAAGAGGACCAACCAAATATTAATAAATAAATTCATTCCGTTGAAATTTTCATTTTTTCAAATTTTCAAATTGCGCATCTCATACTTCCTTCAATACTTATCCAATAGGGCTTAAACTCTTTCGGATTTCTCAAGGCATGTAGAGGATTTACTATGTGGGAACAGAGGCAGTTTGTGCCATTGTAACAGGATATGCGCTATAAAAACCAAGAAAAATGGATTCCTTGCAGCAGTTTTTTGACCTACTGTATATTGAGATGCTCATGTAAAATATTGAGCTCGTGGGGATCATTTAGGAAACAGACAACGTCATCCGCGTAAGCAAGTAATTTCACTTTGGAGCGAGACTCCAAGCCAGGGGGAGAGCAGACAGACCGTGGAAGCTGGAATCCAGAGACATGAGGGCTTGATAAAATACGTCGCAGGAGCGGCTCGAATGCAAGGTTGAACAGAACCGGCGAGATGGGGTCACCTTGTCTGAGGCCTCTACGCTGAGGAACCGGTGGAGAAAGAAAGCCATTGATATTGAGGTGGAGGTTAGTGTTGAAAAACAGCGTTGAAAGACTGTTGACGATAGAAGAAGGAAAACCAAAGCGGTGGAGGACTTGACATAAATAGGCGGGGTGGACCCGGTCATATGCCTTCTCCTGATCCAGCAATAGTCCGATGGCAGTAGACGACGTGAGGCGGGCATGTTCCATTATGAGTTTCACCAATAATCCATTGTCAGCAATGAACCTCCCTCCTAAGAATCCTGTTTGATAAGGATTAATCAGTTTTGAAGCGCATTTCACTATATGGGCATTAAGAAGTCTAGTGAAGACCTTAGCATCCGTGTTAATCAGTGAGATAGGCCGCCAGTTCTTGAGATCTTTGAGGTCCCCCTTTTTGGGAAGTAGAGATACAGAAGTACCAAACCATGAAGCTGGGAAAATCCCTTTGGAAAGAGCATCATTGTAAACTTGAAGCAGAAGATCTCGGCAGGACGGATGAATGAAAATGAGACGAAGAATTTCGTACGGTAAGCCATCAAGACCAGGACTGCTACGCTTCGGGCAACGAGAGACACCGTCCAGCAGAGAATCATAGGTGAAACTGTTGGCTAAAAATCGTTGATCTGAATCAGATAGGCAAAGAGAGGAGGGGAGAGTCGACAGAAGATCCTCGACTGCATTGTCATCAATAGGGTCAGGACTGTAAAGATTACCGTAGAAGGAAACAGAAGCATGAATCATTTCCTCAGTTGTGGAACAGAGTGTGGACGTGACAGGATGGAGCAATTGCTTCATGATCTGATGGGTCTGACGTTGAGCAGCAGTGCGTTTCAAGTATCCAGCTGAAAGTTCTCCTTGTTCTCTCCAGCGAATACCTGCCCGTAATGCCAATATTTCTGTGTGATACTGCTGTATGGATGCCAGTTGGCTTTCAACAATTGACAACTGAGGCGTAAGACTTGGTAGAAGACTTGCATTGGCAGCAAGACGATTCACAATCCCGGATCGTTTGTGATGCAAAAGCGATTCAGCTTTAGTTAAAGTGAATGCTGACCGACGAGAGAATGATTTAGCAGCTTGAGCAACGGATGTTTTGACCTTGTCCCATTTGTCTTGTGGGGACATATGAGGATCAAAGGTAGACACGGTAGTAAAAATGGTGTGCGCAACCAGAGCCTGGAAGGTTTCAGAGGATGCCAATCGTGGGTGTGCACGCCATACTCCTTTGCCAAGGATTGTTGCATGTGTTGGAGACCGGAGAGCAAAATGGGACGTAACAAGGAAGTGATCCGACCAAGATGGTTGTATATAAGTGACGTCTGAGGCCACTCTACAGTCGAACATGTCCATTGTGCCGAAAATATAGTCAATGCAAGAACAGGAGCTTCCTCGTGAAAACGTGGCAACCGGAGAGCAATCGGTGTCAGTAACACAGTCAATAAAATAGGAATCAATGTAGGACAACCAAGAAGATGGTGCCTGACAAGGAGCACTAGATGAAAGGTGAGTAGCATAGGAATAATTGAGATCCCCTAGAAGGATATGACGAGAAGACCCAAATTCTGGTAGTAGAGAGGCACCATTCTGTGCCAATTCCTCCAAAAAGGTGAACCGATCACGCCTACCAGCAGGGGCATATACCACTGTAACTGTCACCGGATCGAAAGCACCATGAACGTGAGTAACCCTTGTGCTTATGACACGACCACAAACGCTATATTTGGTGTTCGAAAATGACAGCAGATCAGAAAAACAAACCAAGCCACAGTGGGGAGACCATAAGCTGTCTGAAGCTTGGAATTGCATATGGAAGGTTTGTTGTAATGGAATAGTCGACGCATGTGTCTCTTGAAGAGCTAAAATTTCAAGAGGACGTGTGCGAAGGTAGCGAATAAAGTGATTTCGAGTTGATACATCTGCAGACTTGACGAGACTTCGACAGTTAAGAGTAGCAATTCGAAAATTAGTATTAGATGAAGATTGAGAGATATCCGGGGGTTTAAAGTTTCGTGAGAGTGATAAGTCATACTGTTATTTGATAATATCATAATAATAAGATTATAGGGAGGTTTGGGGATCAACACCAGCAGATGGTGCGTCCAGATGGTCAGTATTAAATACTTCTTGTCCGTCGGCTACAATATCATCCATATCAGTGTCCTCATTTGAGCGCTGAGCATCTACATCAAGGTTTTTCGTTTTTGGAATGTAAAATGCACACTCGTGGTGCTGTTTACGAAGATGACCTTCTCGTCCACAATGAGGACAAATTTTCACTCGTTTAGAAGGAGTACTAGTTGAAACCTCAACATCGTTAGCTGGTGACGACTGGGAGGAGGCGGAACGGAGAACACGGGCATACTTGGATTGCGCTGTTCCAAGAGGTTGAGGAGCGGGAAGTGACGTTGTGGGTTCAGATACAATTGTATCAACATCATTAGAAGGCTTTAACACCTCCCTAATCATTTCAACAGTCTCCGTAGAAGGCTCAGCGGATGAAGCTACAGTAGATGGAATATCTTCTGTAGATAAGACTTCCCCTGATTTAGCAGGAATCTTGCGACTCTTTTTGTTGGAAGAGCCAGATTCACCATACACATTTTTGCGATCACAGTATTTGGTAATGTGGCCAGAGCCATTACACCAGTAACAGATGATAGCTTTTTGACGAACCTCACAGTTATTCAAAGAATGGTCCCCGTGACAATAACGGCAATAAGGCTTCATTGATGACCAGGTGGCGTGGACATTAATGTCGACTTCTGCAAGAAGGGACGAAGGGCGAGGTTGCGAGGAGTAATCAAGCGGTTGATATGTGATATTGGGTGAGTAGTTTGTAGTCGATTAAAAGTAAAAATAAAGTGTAACAGGAAACTGATAATCGATGAGACTCTTGAACCTCTTTATTGAGTGAAGACAGGAGAGAGAGCTCATTAAATACAAACTACGTCTGATTTTATAAAATTAATAATTGAAGAACCGAAGTTGCGCAATGTAAATTACTAAAGTTGTTTATGAGTACTGATGGCTATATAACACTACGTGTTATATAGAGGTAGTTTTAAATTATATGACATGGAGATCTTGAGTAATCTCACACGACATTTGAGTATTTAATAAGGAAAATACGACATGATATACCCAACGCACATTATGCTGAAGTTCCGGAAGTCGGTGTTCAACGGTGTTGTCAGTGGTCTTCGGAAACTGTTCCAGAACCACATAACCTTTTCCGGAGTAAACTCCAGAAGAACCCTTGATGATACCACTGTCTACGACAGTATCAAAAGATGACAAGTTGCGTTGCATGTCATCGTGAAGTTGAGCGAGGCCTCCTTCTCGTCGACCATACTGGTGAGGAAGACCTGCTAAAGTAACCTTTAACAACGTAGCTGAAGGTGAAAGCGATGGAAAAACATGAAAACGGTCAACAAAGGAAGGAAGTTGAAGACCGTCTGAACATAGTTGTGCATACATGGCTGGCGAAACGGTGAGCTCAGCATACAGCTTGTGGTAATCTCGACGAATCTGATCAGCAACAGCCCAAAGATGTTCATCGCCGTTACAAAACGAAGTAAGCTCAGTTAAGAAGAGTTTTTTGTCTGTGACAGTAGTGATGTCGACAAAGATGGAATTAGGAACAGATCCCTTCAGAAAGGGACGCATGGTGGAGGGTGTAAAAGTCGAAGGACGGTTGTCTGCTACGGTAGAAGGTTGTCCAGACCCAATACCAAGCGAATTAGGGTTGGAGGGGTTGGTCGACATTGCAAGAAAACTGGAGGTTCTTTGCTGACCAGCTTGAACGACATTCACCCATGAGAGTTTTTTTGGCTTTGTTGGTAAAATTGCCTTATTAGGCACTAAAATTTCTTTATTGGAAAGAACCATGACCCTGGTGTTTTAAACAAGCTCCCCGATCAATTAAGTCGTTTGTATCCTCCTTTAGAAGATGATAACAAACTGGTGGAGGATAATGTTTATAAGAAAAACAAGAATAGTCTTAAAATTAAAAAAGTTGTTGTAAAAAGAAAGAAGCATTGCAGAGACAAATCAATTAATGTACTCGCTACTCGATTAATAGAAAATAAAAATGAGCTAACTGATTACCTAACTCCTCCTGAAGAAGAGAGAGATGCCATATTAAGAGAAACTCACTCATATGGTCATTATGGTTACCAAGCTATCGTACGTGATATTCACAGTAGAGGTATGCATTGGACCAATATATATGATGAAGCAAAAAACATTGTTAGTTCATGCAGTGAATGTCAGAAGCACAACATAAATAAGAGAGGTTATCATCCTTTGACCAATGCTGTAGCTCATAGGCCATTTGATCATATTGCTATAGATCTTGCTGGACCACTTCCTGCTACTGGAGATGATTATATATATCTATTGGTTCTAACTGATATATGTACCAAGTACATTGTGATTAGACCATTAAAGAATAAACAATCCGATACAGTTGCAAAAGAACTTATAAGTATCTTTGGAGACTATGGATTCCCACGTATCATCTAGAGCGATAATGGAACAGAATTTAGAAATTCACTGATGAGTCATATTTCAAAGAACCTTGGTATAGATCGTAGATATTCTACTGCGTATCATCCACAAGGTAATGGTAGTGCTGAAGCTAGTGTTAAAATTGCGATGAACACATTGAGAAAGATGATTCAATCCAATGGCAGAGATTGGAATCATTATCTTCCAATTGTACAGCTTTGTATAAATAGATACATAAAAAATAAAACACTTAGCTCTCCTTTTTCATTAATGTATGCTCGCAGAGTTAATATGCCTGACGACTACGCAAATAAAAAGTATCCAATCCCCAATGATTTGATGACAGTTGAAGAATTAGAAGAACGTATCAAACATATGGAGGAAATCGTATTCCCTGCTATATTAGAAAGAACTCAAAAGATTAATGAGGAATACAGTAAGAGATACAATAATAAAAACATTATGGTTGACATCCCTGTTGGATCGCATGTTATGGTGAGACTAGAAAATAGGATAAGTAAACTTGCTCCATTATATAAAGGTCCCTATACAGTGGCTCGAAAGAATAGAGGAGGTTCATATGAACTGAAAGATGAGCAGAATGCATTATTACATCGTAACTACACGCCATCTGAATTAAAAGTTGTCAACATGGATGAGTCAAATATCGAAAATGAATATTATGAAGTTGAAGACATTCGTGACCATCGCGGACCAATCGGTCATCGAGAGTTTTTAGTTAAATGGGCTGGTTATGGCGAACGTGCTAACACATGGCAAAAGGCTAGTGATTTTACAGACCCAACTATCATAGAGAAATATTGGGATAAACAAGACGAACTGAAAAAGTTGGAACGTGAGAGAGCTGAACAAATTGTAAATAAAGCATCATCCAATTCCAAACATAATGAGTCCAATAGAAATTCCACACCTAAAGTGAGTGTTGAGAAAGAAGTATACTCTTGAAGTGTTTTAAGTATAAAAATATGAACAAAGAAGAATTAACGAGACCGAACAATAGTTCTAAAGTCGAATTACTTTTATTAAAGAAAGATTCCAAGGCTATTTATATTAGTTTGAGCAAGACCTGAGATTAAATGACAAGAGATAGTTACGACCGATATGATTTGACATGTATAAGAAAAATTTTATAAACTGATGTAAATAATCAACTGTTGAGATGAAAGTGAAACTTGGCTGTTCAGGGCAGTTGGTAATTATCAGGATCTATTCTTATTCAAACTCATTTGTAAAGATTTAGCTTAGAATGATAAGACTGTTATCTTATTGACATGTCAAAACATGACATTGCCCCCTTCCAGGTTGTAATTATCTTTTCTGGAATTAATGTGGCAAGTAAAAAGATGTTTGTTTAACTGAATGTCAAAATGAGGTTTGAGATGTCAAGATGAGCTCTATTCGTTGTAAGAAATAGGTGCTTGGTAGGGTGAAGTCATATAACGTATAGTGGCTCTTTATATAAACATATAAAGTATAGTGTTCAAGAATGGAACAAAGCATTTAGGCGATAATAAACCCTAAACAGGAATTTATTGCTAAAGTGATGTTTGTCTGTAAATGTGACTGCGTACAAACGTGCAAATTGAAAAATATTAAGGCATGAGAAAAAATTCCATTTTTTACTATCCTTGTAAATATTTTATAATTGCGTTATTTGCTGGTAACATATATGTATAGTTAATGAAAGTTGGGTGGAAGAAGGTCAATGTGTTAACGTCTGTTTCTTTTAGGGTTAGTTACATTGCGATGCACGTTTTTTCTTTTCTTGGTTGTATCTTTTTTAGGAACAAGTTGAACCTCGCGCGCTGGTTCTTGTTCACTTATACGTGACCAATACTTTTGGATCGGTCTGTAATCATGGAAATGACTAGCCGGTTCCCAAGTGTCATCTTCTTCTCCATAACCTTTCCATCGAACTTTATATAAGTAATTACCCGGTGATCCCTTATGGTGTAAAACTGCCTCAACATCGTATGATTCAGATTGATCAGTATTGGATAAGGATACTTCCTGGGAAATAACCTTTATTTGCGATGGAGGTACATCTCTTGGTAAGAGTGCTCCAGTTGCATCAACCAACACGTATGAACCACCTTGAGTTTTTCTTTTGACAGTGTAATTACCAACGTAGAGGGGATCACTTTTTGCAACACGGTTTACATTCTTGAGCGTGACTTGACTACCAGTGGGGATATCGGTTAGAATTCTGTGAGTTTGGTTGAACTTGTCTCGAGAAGCAGCTTGTGAAGTTTTTATTTTTTCACGAATAGCAGGTAAGACAGTGTCATTAAACTCGTTAATTCTAGTTTCTAACTGTTTCATTGTTTCAGGCGATTTAGTTTTGTCCAGCACGTTATTATAATCCTTGTTTTCATTGGGACGTCTTGCAAACATCAATGAGAAAGGTCTAGTGCCGTGTAAAGCTGTATGCGTATTGTTGAGGGCTTCTTGGGTACTGTCAACATACAAGTCCCAATCCTCAGTTCTGCCTTGTAATCTTTTGTGCAAAATATTTTTTGCTTTGCCAACCCATCGTTCGACTATACCGTTAGCTCGGGGATGATAAGCTGATATGAGACGATGATCAATACCGGATGATTCAACATACAGTCTGACGATTTCATTGACATACTCAGTACCATTATCACTTTGGATAATTTTTGGTCGACCAAAGAGCGATAAGATACTCCTTAATGCAAGTGCAATAGTGAGAGAAGATTTATCGGGCAAGGCTTTGAGTACACAATATCGTGTGAAGACGTCCACTACCAGAAGGATGTATTGATTACCTTGTACTGAAGTAGGGAAAGGTCCGGCTGTATCGATACAGATGTGATCCCAAGGTGCATCAGCATAGATTGAGGTCAGGGGATTGTATCCGTGTTTTGCGATATTGAATTTTTGGCAATCAGGACAACTACAGTAGGTCAAAAAACTGCTGCAAGGAATTGCAAAATTCAGGTTTTACAGCTGGTTGTCCATGGGTACTGCACCAAACTATCTCAAACCTTGACTGTTTGTACCTCAATAGAAAGTGCATTTATTCGTCGATTATCGGATATGGGCAATGGTTATTGGTGGAATTTGAGATCGCTAAAGGTAGTATTATGAACATCCGACATTTTTTACTTGTTCACATATGTTTTAAATGACGAATTTTAATACGACCCAACCGGTTGCTATCATAATTTTTCACATTCTTGACATGATTAGAATGATGTCAGTATATAAAAGCGCTTACAATTCCTTTATTTTAAATTTTATATTCCCTTACTTAAATTATTTCTCTTTTTTACCTCATTACCAATCGCATGCCTAAACGACTGCCAGAAGAAAAAGTAGACGATCTCAAGCAAGCATTAACTGGATCCACATCAACGTACGATATTGCTAAAGAAATTGGAGTACATGAATCAACTGTTAGTAGATACTCTAGACGGTTGTTTTCAAATAGGAAAGTAAGCATAGGTGGTAGACCTACAGTAGTCTTCAAAGTGACGAAGCGGTTAATCAAAAGGAAAGTCATTGAAGGGGTTTTAAAGACTGCCAAAGAGGTACACCGGGAGCTGGTTCAACTTGGCTACGATATCTCATACCGGTCAGCAATTAACGTACTGAAATCAATGGAGCTCCATTCTTCAATAAAAAAAAAGAAGCCGTTTTTGACAAAAGCTCATATGCAGCATCGATTAGAATGGACCAAGAAGCATCAGGATTTGACAGTGGAAGAATGGCGAAAAGTCGTCTTTTCTGATGAAACCAAGGTCAACGTATAGGGCTTTGATGATGCTGATCACTATTGGAAACGGCCAAGTGACCTTCTTCAACATCATGACCTGGATTTTGCAATCAATCACGGAGCTAGCAAAATGATTCCCTGGGGTTGTATAATCTCTGAAGGACCAGGATATGCTTGCTAAATTTACGATGGAAACTTGAACTTGGGTGTTTACCAGCATATTTTGAACACTACGCTTCGTGATACTATGAAGTACTACAATTTCAACTGGTCCAACGTTTACTTTCAGCATGATAATGATCCAAAGCACAAGGCAAAATCTACAATGGACTGGTTAGATAATCATCAAGTGCGGTATATTAGCGATTGGTCACCTCAGAGTCCGGACTTAAATCCAATAGAACACGTATGGCATCAACTGAAGTTGAAGCTCAGCTGTTACGAACGTAGAGCAAAGAATACGGATGAGCTTTGGGAACGAGTGGAAAAAGTATGGAATGGCTTTGACAAAGAGCTTTGCCAAAGGTATATCGATAGCATGCCGGCAAGAATTCAAGAGGTTATTAATAAAAAAGGAGGATCAACTAAATATTAATAAATAGATTCATTCCGTTCAAATTTTCGTTTTTCCAAATTTTCAAATTGCGCATCTCATACTTCCTTCAATACTTATCCAATAGGGCTTAAACTCTTTCGGATTTTTCAAGACATGTAGAAGATTTACTATGTGGGAACAGAGGCAGTTTGTGCCATTGTAACAGGATGTGCGCTACAAAAACCAAGAAAAATGGATTCCTTGCAGCAGTTTTTTGACCTACTGTACGTATTATTTCAAGCGCATCTTCCTTGAGCTTTGTCCAGTGAATACCATCACTATGTAAAGCTGTTACGATTGCTTGAGCTCCACGGTGTCCTTCTAAGTGTGTATCCATGAGTAGCTTTCGTCTGTCTTCTGGTGCTGGGGTCATCAAGTCAGCAGGCATCATCATTCTGGATGTAAGAATTGATCCGTTAGAATTGATGATTTGGGAAGTGACAATTGTTTTGATGGTTTTATTATCCCCCTCCAGCGTTTTTTCAGGTTCAAAAAGACGCGACAAAGCATCTGGCAGAATATTTTGAATACCAGGTCGATGGATGATTTTGAAGTTATAATCCAGTATAGTGTCCAGCCAATTGATCATCATAGCATTAGCTACAGGCTGAGTGTGGAGATAAGTCAAGGCCTTGTGATCAGTGTATAAGGTGAATGGATTACCCCACAAAAATGGATGAAACTTCTTTAGTGCAAATATCACTGCTAATAGCTCACGTTTAGTGGTAGAATAATTCTTTTCAGATGTAGAAAGTGAGCGTGCCATGAAACCGATATATCTAGTCTCATTTTTGATAACTTGGTAAAGAACAGCACCAATTGAATAGTTACTAGCATCAGTAGCAGCGTAAAAAGGTTGTTCTAAATCTGGATGATGAAGAAGTGGCGCAGAAGACAATAATGACTTGATCTTTTCAAAAGCACTTTCTTGTTCAGATGTCCAAAGTTTATCAAGTTTACCTTCGAAACGTAATTTGTCCAAAGGCGCAGTGACTTCAGAAATATTTGGCAAGTATTTTCTAAAATGATTTACCAGTCCTAAAAAGCGTTGAATCTCTTTTCCAGATGAAGGTCTAGGCCAAGTCAAAGCGTTTGTAACTTTACGAGGATCGAGTCGAGACCCTTTGGCATCAACACAGAAACCAAGCAAGTAAACAGTAGACTGCGCAAAATGACATTTGTCTGGGTTAAGGATCAAGTTCACTTTAGTTAATCTCTGAATTATGTTTTGCACATGTGTGATGTGTTCCTCATAAGACTTGGAAAATATGATGATATCATCAACAAAAGCCTGTGCATAAGGTAAATCACGTAATACAATATTAATCACTCGCTGATAACGGGAAGCAATATGTTTCAATCCAAATGGACAACCTCTAAATTGGTATTGTTGACCTTCAAAAGTGAATGTGGTCTTAACACGATCAGGTTCGTAGATTTGGAATCGATGAAATGCTTGTCGAAGATCAAGAGTGGTAAAGATAGCTGATCCTTGTAATTGATCGAAAATCTCTTCAATCTTTGGAATAGGATGTCTATCGTTTGACACGAGAATAGAATTTAACAAGCGAGGATCGAGACAGGGTCGATGTCCTGTGAGATTACCAAGCAAGTCTTTCTTAGGTGCCAATGTTAAAGGAGAATTCCAATCCGAATTAGGTGATGCACGTTCAATAACTTCATCCTTTAACCAAGTGTCAATACATTCACGCATGATTGGTAGTAATTTAAAAGGAGTACGATATGGTGCACGGTAAGCGGTTTTTCCTTTAACAGTATCTAAACGTATAACTGACTCGGGTACAGTACAGAATGAATTCTTTGGTATTAAGGCATTTTGATCAACAAATGGTTTAATAGCATTATGGAAATGAACTTGTTGCTCACGTGTACCGTAAGGAGCTTTGTTAGGTTCACGTGTATCATCCGTAATCTCTTTGTCAATAACTGGTGCAAGATTAGGATGTCTGATGGCTAAGTTGGTAACAAGAATGTTCAACTTGTGCATTAGATCTAATCCTATTACAACTTCAGTATCCAAGGAAAGAGGAAGGACTTCAAAAGAATGGGATGTATGAATAAGATTATTATCATTATCACCG
This sequence comes from Rhizopus delemar RA 99-880, assembly GCF_000149305.1. Classification (NCBI taxonomy): domain Eukaryota; kingdom Fungi; phylum Mucoromycota; class Mucoromycetes; order Mucorales; family Rhizopodaceae; genus Rhizopus; species Rhizopus delemar. Next base: position 735,425 of record NW_027137827.1, on the reverse strand, counting down.
TAAATAACACTTAATGGAAATTTGGTTGTACCGAAACGTTTACTAACATTATCACTTGTAGCAAGTATAACGGAACCAGATACATTTCTATCAACTGCAATATTATATTTATTAACAAAATTGATGTCTATCGTGCTAAAGGAGGAACTGATTTATCCAAGAATAAAAAGGAACAAGAGAGGACGAGACTCGATAAAGAGATTGTTTTATTTAATAAGAAAATTGTACTCTATTTATACTTTTCATACACGGATAATATTTCATGTCATGGATTAATAATTAATGAGTATGATATAGCTGATGACAAATAGATAAGGGTTACGTGTTCTTCTATTGTTATATTTGTCATAGAATATTCGTATATGATTGACTGCGGCTGACTGTGATTTAGTTCCTGGATTTAATATAGTTTAACCGTGCAATTACGCAGCATCTTATCATGTAGCTTATTAATACTGTTTTCATATCGAGTTATGAATGATGGATACATCAGGAACCACTATCAACCAGGGCCATAGTGTTCACGTTCTCTATTGTGATAGGTACAATTAAAGAATGGTTAGTACTTTTAAATACTTCATTCTGTTTTGTTAATTTCTTATAATCATAGTTGACTGGATAGCCCTCGCCATCTACGTCCATCAAGTTGCTATCACCGCTAGACACCTTGGAAGATGCCTGTTGTGGCCTAGCTTGAGGAGTGATGGTGAGGTTGAGCTTGCTACCATTAGAACTTGAAGTAACCAAGCGAGCGGAACGGATGGCCTTACTTGGACCATGGTAGGGCTTATCTCGTGGGCAGATAGCAGCGTGTTCCCTGGACCATGGAACGTTACCAGAGCAACGAAAGCATTTTTTGGCAACAGATACAAAAGACATTGGCGGATTGGTGGTAGTGGGGGAAGGGCTCACCGATGAGGAGCTTTGGCTCAACAAATTCTTGTACTTGTTGCACTTGTCTGTAGGATGATTGGCCAGACCATGGATGGCACAATGGAACTTATTTTTGACGTTACCAGGGGAAGAGGACTTCTTAGTTATACCCTGTAAGTTGCTCAACAAATGTGAGTTCCTAGGGTTGTACTTAGATGCCTCTGTTCCATTTGATGCGAGAGACATAGATAAAGACTTGACAGGGACGGAGTCTTGGCGAGGTGATGGGCTACCCTCAGAACACAAGTTGGATGACAGTACCACCCTGGCCTTGGCAGCGACTTTTGCGACAGAGTCTTGCTGATCTCTTCCTAGGTTCAACAAGGAGCGAGAGACCTCTTGCCGCAAAAATGCTGGTAAAGCTCGTTTGTATATGGAGGCAGTCCTGATGTCATCGTCCCACTTAGCTGCCCTGCGGATTCTTTGGAATCTATCAGTGAAGGTTTCTATGGATTCTGCTGGAACCATTTTAAGGGACAAGAGTTGGTCCATATACTCTAGCTCTTGTGCTACGTCTTGTGCAGCGTATGTTTTGACTATGATACTTCTGACTTCAGACCATACCAAGTTGCGACCCTTAAGGACTTCATTGAACCATGATCACTGATCCCTGTTCATTTTGATAGGCACTAATCGGGACCAGCTAGAATCTATGGATAGCCCATTTGATTCAACGATGAGAGCGAAAGTATCCAGTAAATCTTCCACTGAATCGTGCACATCTGCTTCTTTTCTCCATACATTACCCTGCCACTGCCAGATGGGAAGGTCAGGTGGGATGACATGAGCGGAACGAGGGTAAGAAGTGTTTAAATGGTTGCCAGGACCAAGGACCGCTTCACCTGTAGGCGTAGAAGGAGAGATGCAAAAAGCCTGTGCTTCATCTAAAAACATGATACAGTTCTTAATGGTCACTGCTCGCTCTTGTAACCCTTTGAGGTGTTCTTGTGGGGCACCAGATATCACAGCGTGAGCAATTTGCTGTCTAAGGTTCTCTAAAGTAACTCTTAAACCCATAACAGCATCAACGGGCTTATCATCACTTGCTACATGACTTGTTGCCATAGGGGATGAGGTTTCTTCAGCATTGGTCATTTCAGTATCTTCAATGGCCTTTGGTATTTCTTCCATATTCGTTTCAAACGTATCAGTTTCACCATGAGTAAAAGGACTAGGAGTTTGATCTTCTTTAACCATATTTGTATTTGCGATTAAGAGTTCAGAATTCGTTAAAAAAAATGAAGTGTTTTTAAGTATTTAAAATATGAAAAAGAAGAATTAACGAGACCGAACAATAGTTCTAAAGTCGAATTACTTTTATTAAAGAAAGATTCCAAGGCTATTTATATTAGTTTGAGCAAGACCTGAGATTAAATGACAAGAGATAGTTACGACCGATATGATTTGACATGTATAAGAAAAATTTTATAAACTGATGTAAATAATCAACTGTTGAGATGAAAGTGAAACTTGGCTGTTCAGGGCAGTTGGTAATTATCAGGATCTATTCTTATTCAAACTCATTTGTAAAGATTTAGCTTAGAATGATAAGACTGTTATCTTATTGACATGTCAAAACATGACAATCTCTACAGAATGCAAAACGTTAATAGCGGATTGGTACGACATAAAATAGCCCAACTCTTCCAACTTCGGGTGGACCTCCTTGGCAGTCCTTAATGAGCCGTTTAGGACCTCTCGCTTGATTAGACGACGAGTGATGTCGCTTACAAGGCGTTGTTTGCCACCTTTCTTGCGAATCCGGTTAGGCATCCACTTATTTGCATAGTTGATAACGGTGTTTTGATGCACTCCAAACCGTTTTGCAATAACATCAGTCGATACATCATGCTCTAGTGCTGATTTGATGTCCATTTGAGCTTCGTATGGTAAGGATTTGGGCATTTTTGCAGACGGATGGATGATGCTGTAGATGGAAATTTACTTACGGATTAGCGAAAGAAAGAGTAATCAATTCTTTTCCAAAATTTAAATTTTATGTTCCGGGGTGACTGCGCTATCCGGGAAATATCTAAAACTTGCCGGAACATTGTTTGGAATGACCTATGGCGAAGAAAAGAATTAATTGATGGAAGTCAAAATACCTCACAAATAGACCGCCTCCAGTTCATAGTTGCTTATTCGCTCAGTTTTCAATTTCCGTCGTCGGAATCTTATAACAGCATACACAACGTATTGGATAACATTTGTGCAAAATTTGAGAAAGATACAAAAATTATTGAGTAATCCAGAAGACTACCACATCAAAAAGTGCTGAGGTTTGTGAGGTACAGTGGGTGGAAAAATGGTTCCAATGTTTTTGATTTGCAACTTTAAAGCTTTATATCTTTGGAACTACAAATGGTAACGGCTCACAAAAACATGCATTTTGTAGCGCAATTACAGCTAATATTACTGAAAAAAAATTTTGCTTGTACTGTTACACAATCGGGAAAAAATTAAGATTAAATACAAAAACCAACATTGGAACCATTTTTCCACTATGTGCATTATTTTATTAATATCTTGTATGACCGCCTTTCGCAGCAATTACAGCCCTACAACGATCTGGCATACTATTTATGTATCTCCTACAGTCTTCTGCTGTAAAAGTAGACCATTCTTTTTCAACACGATTCCATAATTCATGCACACCTTTTGCCCTAGTATCATAGGCACTTAACTTGAGCTTAAGGTGGTGCCAGATGTGCTCTATTGGGTTTAGATCTGGACTTTGTGAAGGCCAGTTGAAGGTATGATCACACTTGAAGTTGTTGTCCTTGAACCATTGCTTAGCTAGCTTAGACGTATGTTTAGGATCGTTATCCTGCTGAAAATAGATGTCTTGAGGATGGTAACCATAGTACTCAAGGCTGTCCATAAGGGTTGTACCAAGTATTCCGACGTAATCAGAAGCCTTCATTGTGCTTTCACTAATCCAGCATGCATAACCAGGTCCGTCATAGGTAATACAACCCCATACCATAATGCTACCACCCCCTCCTTTAACTGTTAAGTCGAGATGATGGGGTTGAAGTTTATCATCAGGTCGACTCCAATAGTACTTGCAACCATCTGAGCCGTAAACATTAACTTTTGTTTCGTCACTGAATACCATACGTCTCCAGTCATCGCTTGGCCAGTTTTTGTGCTCTTCCGCCCATGCTAGTCGTCTTGCCTTCTGAACCTTAGTCAGTAAAGGCTTTTGTACCTTTATTTTAGCATGGAAGTTCATGCTTTTCATAACCTTAATGGTGCCCGAGTAACTGATAGTGTGGCCAGTGCATACTAGATACTTATGAACAGCCTTCGCAGTCTTGAGGGTACCATTAATAATCTGCTTACGTATATAAGACTTGGTGGTAACACTTAAAACAGCCTTTCTACCAGGGTTTGCTGTTACTCTACCAGGAGAAAACTTGTTGGCATATCTGCTTAAGGTGGATTTTTTTAAGTTTGGAATACATTCCATTATCACTGAATATGGCTTGTTCTGTAAAACCAACGATTTGATGTTTTCTTGCTTGTTTTTAGAGAGAGCGCGAACCATATGTGTAGTGGTACCTTAAAGCTTCGATATATAAAGAAAGAAAAAGAAAAAAAAAATGTTTGACAGGGGATAAATTAATTTTATAAGTCACATAGGCTTTTTCGGCGATAGTCGGAATATTATGACTCATAATTAGCCAAAAAACTCCGGTGGAAGCTCCACCAATTAACAAATAAACTTATCTACAGTTGTAGTGGAATAATGGTTCCAATGTTGGTTTTTGTATTTAGTCTTAATTTTTTCCCGATTGTGTAACAATACACGCAAAATTTTTTTTCAGTAATATTAGCTGTAATTGCGCTACAAAATGCATGTTTTTGTGAGCCGTTACCATTTGTAGTTCCAAAGATATAAAGCTTTAAAGTTGCAAATCAAAAACATTGGAACCATTTTTCCACCCACTGTATTTTGACCCACTGTATCTGCTAAAGCTTTTGACATACATGTCTTTGCTGCCCCACAGTCTACTAGAGTCTTGACTCTATGGTTTCCAATATTGACTTTTGAATATACAGCTGTAGTATTTATCTCATCATCTTCAATTAATGCCATTGTACGTTGAGGTACTTGCTTATTAACTGTCTTTCTTTTTGGTCTACAGGCATTAATTAATTCTCTGCGGAATTTAGGTGTAGTAGTTATCAAATCTCGTACTGATATATTTGCAGGTTGTTCCAGTACATCGTTTACAATATTGTAGGATACGTCTAGTTGTTCTCTTTTTGCCCTTTGTCGTGGTGTTTTTCTTTTGATTTCTTCCACAGGTAGGTCCATATCTATGTCTTTATTATTGTTTGTAGCTATTTGATTTGTAGCAGATGGGTTAACTTCTTCAAGGTGTTGACGTGTACTGACTTTTCTAGTAATAACTGGTGTTCTTGTTTGTTTTTCTTGTGGAGTTGGTCTGGCTTTCTTGTATGGGATGCCTTTAGCTACTTCTGGTGGTTTTTCGGGTCTAACTGCAGCATATAATTCTCTTCTATAGTTAGGATCACTTTCATTTTGAGTTAAAATAGCATTAAGATGTCGGGATTGCTGAGATGATGTATTATTTTTTTGATATTGATGTTGATTTGGCTGAGGTTGGTTAATGGGTTTATTATTGTGGGTATTCGATTGACCATTGATTTCATGATTGAAAACAACCGACCCATCTAGTTTTTTGACGGCTGATTTTGCTGTTGTTTATGTTGTTGTGGAGTAGACTGATCATTGTAGTTATTATTTGGCTGGTTGTTGTTATATTCTGGTTTTCTATTGGTATAATCAACGTTGTTTCTGTATCTATTGTATCCATTATTGTTGTAGTTGGCACGGTTGCTGTATCCATTGTTACTGTATCCACTGTTGTTATATCCATTATTGTTATATCCATTATTGTTGTATCCATTATTGTTGTATCCATTGTTGTTGTATCCATTGTTGTTGTATCCATTGTTGTTGTATCCATTGCCATTGTTATTTTGGTGGCCATTGTGTTCGTTATTGTGTCGATAGTCACGATAATTGTTGTTATAACTATTGGGATTACCACGCGTTTTACGATTATACGACCTGTTAGGTTGATAAAAGCCGTTTAGTTCATTACGAATAGCTTGTTGTACCATATTGAGAATATCATGTTGGTTGTCTGGTTGCGTTGGTTCCTTGTGCTCATATCTTGGACGATGATGCACTTGATATTGAACGTCATTTGTATGACCATTTATACCCATGGTTGTTAATCGAGTTGGACTACTAATAATATTACGGTGGATCATTCTAGTTGGATTGCTTGTACCATTTATTGTAACTACTTGTGTTGGTAATTCATCTGTATCTATAATTTCTACATTGTGATTGTTTATAGCGTAATGGTTGTGATAATTATCATCATCATGGTAGATTAAGGCGTTGTTAATGTTGCGTGGTATAAATGGGTTATCGACCATTGCAATCTTGCGTGGTCTGTTTGCATTCCACCATCCTTCAGCATGATTTATCCAATCTTGAAATGTTTTGGAGCTGCTTTGGATACAGAATTGTTTAATTTCTCTTAAAAGGCCAGCGCGGAACCGACTTTGAATCACCTCTTCACTAGTAATATTCGCCAGATCAGCTGCTTCTCGTAGTCTAGTCAGAAATATTTGCGGATGTTCTTGTTCTCCTTGGTACATTTCATTAAATTCCAGTTCATAACTCTGTATTAATTCAGGTGTTATGTAGTGGTCTTTTAACTTTTCAATAGCCACGTCATAGGTGAGTTCAGGAGTATTCTTGAGTATAACATTTTCGTAATATATTTTTGCTGCGCGTCGTAATTGTGACTTGAGGATGACGAGTTTTCTCGAATCACTGTACGTATTGCTAATTGCAAGAAATGATTCAAGTATTTCCAAAAAATGTCGGAAGTCTTCTCCTTCATAGCCGTGAAATTCAATTAACCTGGGACGCTATCCTTGGGTTACGCTTTGGTTGCTTACTGGGGCCAACACGTTAGGTCCTGTTGATGTCATTGTTGATAATAAGTGTTTTGAAATTGTTGATTCGATTTTGAGTATCTTCTGTTTGCTTTTGACTTGTTTTGTTGGTTTCTGAATTTTTTTCTTTCTTTCTTTAATTCGATTTGATGTGATTATTTCTTGGATTGATTCTTGATTTAATTTGATTTATTGATGTGATTTTGTTGTAGTTTTTCGATTTTGTCCCTCGTAGTGACCACCAAATGTAATGATTTGGTTTATAGTAGTTTCTCTGTTTGGGAGTGTTGAGTTAAGGTTTAAATAAACAGATTTGGGTGTAATTGATATAAGAGTTGCTTTTATATGAGTCAGATTTGGCTTGATTCGCTTGTTATAGTGACCACCAGATCTTATAAAGTAGATCAGACTGTTTTGATAAAGGTAAAATAAAAAAAAAAGATAAAAAGATAAATAAAAGGGGGTTTTACAATGAAGTATGATAGCTTCAAGGGACTTCTTGTTCTTGATGTTAAATAAAATAAGAGATAATTTGCCTCTTTAAAAGAATATTTATTTGATAAAAAGAAAAAGTAAAATAAGAAGTGAAGTAAGTAAGAAGTTAATAAGAAGTGAAGTATTTTTGTGATTATTATTTGGAGTTATTTATATGTTTTTGGATTTTATGCTTTTGTTCTGTTTTTGGTATTTTGGGTGGTTGTTATAACATAAGAGGCGGTTGTTGTATAGTGTAAGATGGTTGTTGCAAACTGTAAGGCGTTCATTATAAACTGCAACGATTTAAATTCCGCTGTTTTGTTCTTGCGTGTTACTGTAATTTTCTTTAATATATTGCTTGTTTGTATGCAGGTTTGGATTTTTAAGTATGTAAGTTTTGTCGATAGTGACCACCAGATCTTGTTAATAGTAGATCAAACTTGTTAGAATAGGTTAAACCCTTGAGGTTTAGGAATAGCTTTACAATGAAGATTATTGACTTCAAGGGACTTCAGTATTTAAAATAGAACACAGACCAAAGGGATTCAATTGAACGCTTGATGGATTTATTGTTTTATAAAATAAAGAAAATATAAAAAGAATATAAAATTCAAAAGTAAAGTGAAGTGAAGTGAAGTAAAAATAGGGATAAGATATAAGGGTATTTATATTGTAATTTTGCTTCCTTTAATGGCTAGTAAGAATTAACGTTTTATAAAATAGAATAAAGTAGATGAAAAAGAATAAAAATAAGACTTGAGTTAAGTATTGATATTGGATTTGCTTGTTGTAAGTGACCACCAGATCTTGTTAAGTAGATCAGTCTTGTTTGTAATAGAGTAATTGGATAAGAGTTTTGAAAGTGTTTACAATGAAGATAATTGGCTTCAAGGGACTTGTCTTGCGTGTATTTTAAGAGTGTTATACCAAAAGATTCAGATAAAAATACTTGATTTATTGATAAAATATATTTAAGATATATAATTGAAGAGAAGTCCAGATAAAAGTCATAAAAAGGTTGTCCTTTTTAAATTCAAAAAAAAGATATAAAATTTTAGGAAAGGATTCCTCCATCAGGAATCAAATCCAAAAGAAGAAATAAAGTTGAAATAAAAAATAAAGTTCAAAAGAAAAATAAAGTTCAAATGAACTTTAAGTTACAACATGTAACCCTGACCGTGGCTTGACTTGACCTTGTTGTTCCTACCATAGGAATTCACAAGACGCAGTCATCATTGGCATCAATATTATTATTTGCTTCGTCACAGCGTGTTACATTACCTTAAGAAAATCAATTCGTGATCAGATACGATACTTCACTACAGCATCCAAAAAAAAGGAAAAGTTCCCTGACGGGGAATTGAACCCCGGCCACGTCGGTGAGAGCGACGGATCCTAGCCACTAGACCATCAAGGAAGGTTGTGGTGTGAATTGGTATAGTAGGTGGAGTGCGCCTTCGGATAGATGTTGCCCACTGCAAATAATATAGAGACTTTGACGTAGATTTTTAACAGACCTGACAATCTTTGATCCTGTAGATTTTATAATTTTTTTATGAGAAACCATTATATCTTGCTGTGTTACACCTTTTTTAATTTTGAAAAAAGATTTAGGTGCGAAAAAAATAAAGAAATTGAACAATATTTTTGTTTTTTTTGTAGGGTAAGTATTCATAAAGTTATTCACGTTTTAAAAAAGTATCTGTTTTTTTTACAAATGATCTTTTTTTGGAAAGCCTGTTCCTCTCTACTGTTGAAAGACCGATGTCTTCTTTTTTTTTATTTTTGAGGCAAAATGCGGAAATCAAAAGCAATTTGCGATTATTTTGTTCAGAAGAATACATATTAGGAAGGTGGTTTGTGTTTTTTAGCTTAGATCAATACAAACGTGTTACAAAACGTAATAAAATAGTTGTGTTTGGGAAAAAAAATGACCTGGTAAAAAAAGACTTCGTAAAAAAAAAAGACTTCGTAAAAAAAAAAGTAAGTTAAAAAAAAAGACGAAGTGAAAAAAAAAAGAGTCTGGCAATAGAAGGTTCATTGTTCAAATGAAAACAATCATCTAACAACAAGTACACTTCATATAAATGCAAACTACTTTTACATTATAAAAAAAGAATACGTGTATATTCTAAAAGAATAGAAAAATAAAGAAGCTCTGCTAACATTTTGTTACAAGGCAGTTATAATTAACAAATACATACAAAACGTTTTTGTTTATCAAGTAAATAGATTGCTTTATTATTTTTTATGACAAATATTGTAAAAGAATATATGTTTTTAAGCTTATACTCGCTCATTACTTACTTTATGTTTGCACATGGGTGTAATTTGCCATTAGTCATTAGTCATTAGAGATGTGGGCAATGGCAACTTTCTTTACCAAAAAAGCTTTTCAGCAATAAACAACAATATAAGTCTGATATTCTTATAGTTTCTTTAAGTTGGAAAGAACAACTTTGCCCATGAGTCTCATGTTCGTCATCCGAATGTGTACCATTAGGAATTCCTAATGTAAGAAAAAAAGAAACCGACATTAGACTTCGTTATTATTTTTGTTGTTATAAACTTACATTTGACCAGAACTTGAGCTTTCTTTTTTATCTTTTGTACCTTGAGCATCTAATGATAGTCCATGAAACAAAACCAGGGAAAAAAAAAATGTTACTTTAAGCACCGATTTTGTTTTTTGAAATTTAACCTTTTTTTTTATCAGACACGTTTTCTCTTTCTACCTATTTTTTTGCTATTTCTAAATTTAAAAATTATAAACAACATGAACAACTTCAACGCCACCAAAATTGCTTGCACCTGTTCTGAATGCAGCAGCCAACCCAATGGATACAGAATGCTTGCAAAGAGAACTGTTAGAACTCATGTTCTTATGGATAGATATAGAAATAGAGGTTTTTTTTATTTTTCAGTGGAAATACAAACGTGCTAATGTAAAAAAAAACAAACAAACAATAGAATCGAGAAGAGTATCTGAAGCTAACGACAACGGGGAGGAAACTGTCGAATACTCGTCAGCCATTCCTGAGCCAGTAATTGAAGGTATATTTCAAACAACAAAGTATTTAATATAAGAAAGATTTTATTTATTGAAATATATTTTGCAACTTGTTAGACGGAATGAATGTTGACGAAGAGGAGGGAATGAGTAATGAGCAGCAGCTTCGTCACCTTTTGCTGTTGTTCATTGTGCTTTTTCAAGCAAAGCACCTCTCGGTGAAAGCCGGTGAAGACTTGTTGGCCTTTCTTTCCTTTTTTGTCCGTTCTCTTGGCCATAGTATGGAGATTCCAACAAAGATCTCTACTGCCCGTACTATGGTCAATTATTCCAAGGCCACCGATGGTTTGTCCCGTTTTCTTGTTTGCTCTGCTTGTCGAAGCGTTTACACTTCTGGAAGCTTGCATTCTCGCTCCTGTGGATATGTACGCTTCCCTAACAACCCTTATCGACAAGCACAACCATGTGGAAATGCTCTTTTTGTAGGCAGCAGTTTAAAGCCAGTGCTTGAGTATCCCTACAACTCAATTGTTGAGACTTTAAAAAAGTTCTTTATGCGACCCAGCTTTGAACAACAGATTGAGCAATGGAGAAGAAGGTCAGTTGATGAAGATGTCATGTTCGACATATATGATGGCAGAGTTTGGAATCAGCTTGTGGATTTAAATGGACAAGTCTTTACCCGCCAGCCAAGATCATTAATGGTATCATTGAATGTGGATTGGTTCCAGCCAAGTGACAATATGAAGCATTCTAGTGGTGCTATTTACCTTGCAATTAACAACTTGCCAAGAAATACGCGCATGAAGTTTTCCAACATCGTTTTGGTAGGTGTTATTCCTGGACCCCACGAACCAAATGATGATCAAATCCAGAACTTTTTAAAGCCATTGGTTGATGAATTGCTTGTATTGTACAATGGTGTTGTAATGCCCACTTACCAAAATCCTAACGGAGAAGTAGTTCGTGTGGCATTAATGTCCATCAACTGTGATATGCCTGCAGCAAGAAAAGTAGCTGGATACATGGGCGCCATGGCTACTAAAGCATGTAACAAGTGCTCAACTGCTTTTGGTCGTTTGTCAACCGGTACCAGGTCTTCAAAGCCAAACTTTTCCGATTTTGATGATGAAAACTGGGTGCAAAGAACGTGGGAGCAGCAAAGAGTTGATGCGTACGACTGGTTGACTGCTACGTGATTTATCCAAGAATAAAAAGGAACAAGAGAGGACGAGACTCGATAAAGAGATTGTTTTATTTAATAAGAAAATTGTACTCTATTTATACTTTTCATACACGGATAATATTTCATGTCATGGATTAATAATTAATGAGTATGATATAGCTGATGACAAATAGATAAGGGTTACGTGTTCTTCTATTGTTATATTTGTCATAGAATATTCGTATATGATTGACTGCGGCTGACTGTGATTTAGTTCCTGGATTTAATATAGTTTAACCGTGCAATTACGCAGCATCTTATCATGTAGCTTATTAATACTGTTTTCATATCGAGTTATGAATGATGGATACATCATTGCCCCCTTCCAGGTTGGAACAACCGATGAACATCATGAATAACGAAGAGTACATGGATTATATCTAATATGATTGATTAGGCTGTTCATATTAAAGACGTAAGTGTAGAGAAAAGAGAGAGCATGCTCTTCTGGTATATAATCGATAAAAACCCATAAAAACCTGTTTAGGAAAAAAAGTAATGGGAAAAGACCATATTCAGCTCGTTACTTTGTCTTGCTTCTTTTGTTAAGATTATTAGTCTTGGTTGGCAAATTAGTATGAGATGAGCGTTTACGTTTGCCAATGTTATTATTGACGTTACGTCTTGCCCAGTACTGTTCTATCATACTCATATCATCAAAACTTGAGGCAGGTTCCCAGGTATCATATTCTGGAGGATAACCTTTCCATCTTACTAGGTATTTATAATTGCTAGTGTTATTTCCTTTATGTTGGATAATTGCCTGCACATCGTACTGTTGTTGGTCAGCGCGATTATTAACAACGTTGTCTGTAGAGATAAGTTTGATGTGCGAAGTAGGTACGTCGCGCGATAATAATGCACCTGTTTTATCCGTCAAAATGTAGCTACCATTTTTTGTGACTCCATGTACGACAAAGGGCCCCTCGTACCTTGGGTCAGTTTTACTATTTCTATTCACATTTTTTATCATAACTTCGCTATTAGTAGGAAATTGTTGATGTACAATGCGGTGTTTCTTTGTAAAATACTCGTTGTCAATTCTTTGAGTAGTCATAATACGGTTACGTATAGCAGGGATTACTATGTTGTTCATATTGTCTAGTTTATTTTCTAGTGCTTTAGCATATTGCTGACTAGAGTTAGGTATTGAGGATTGTGTATTAGAATAATCCTGAAATTCATTTGGTTGCCTATAATACATAAGCACAAATGGTCTGGAATGATGTAATCTAAAATATTTACAATTCATAGCATATTGAATACTAGGAAGGAAAAGATTCCACTCGTTCTTCTTGCCTTGTAATCTTTTAACAAGAGCTCGTTTGGCTATTCCAACAAACGATTCGTTAGTCGAATTACCCAATGGGTTATAAGGCAGTGAAAGTCTATGGTCAATACCACAGGTTTCCATTAATGAATTAAATATTTCATTAGTGAATTCTGTACCGTTATCTGAACTAAGTTTTTTTGGGCCAACCAAAAGTGCAAAAGATATCTCTAAGTTCATTAGCTATGGATACTGCAGTTTTATCCATTAATGGTCTTAGAATTGTAAATCTTGTAAAAAGGTCAACTAGAACTAAAATGAAATTGTGTCCTTCTGTTGATGTAACGTTCAGGGTACCAAGATCAATACAGACGTGATCAAAAGGACCATCTGGTAGAATACTACGGGGAGGGTGATATCCGTGTTTGCCAATATTAAATTGTTGACATTCAGGACAATTGGATACGAGCTGTAATGCATCTTTTTTAATATTAATCCAGTGGAAATTATCATTGTGGATTGTCTTTACAATAGCATCAGCCCCAAAGTGTCCAAGTAGATGTGCCTTTAATAATAGGTTATGACGTTCTTCTTCTGGTGGTGTCATGTAGTCTACTAGTTGTACAGCTCTTTGTTTTATGTTTGTACTGTTTTCTGTAGTACGTTTGTTCTGTGACTTTGTAATTTTATTTTTTATGGAAAGTTGCTGCGGATTACTATCTCCCCCCAGTCTTTTTTCCGTATAGTCTGAAAAAAGACGAGAAAGTGAATCCGGCAACACATTTTCAATTCCTGGACGATGGATTACTCTGAATGTATAGTTGAAAATAGTTTCGAACCAATTCAGCATCATGGGGTTAGGAATGTTTTGTGTGCCAAGATAAACCAAACTTTTATGATCAGTATACAGCGTGAAATGAGATCCATACAACCACTTGTGAAATCTTTCAAAAAGATAACAGATGGCTAACAGCTCTCGTTTAGTTGTCGAGTAGTTCATTTCTGACTTCGACAGTGCTCTTGCTGCGAATCCAACATAGCGAGTTTTATCGTCGATAATTTGATAAAGTACACCGCCAATTCCTGTGTTGCTAGCATCTGTAGCTAGCTGTAATTCATGACGCATGTCAGGTATAGACAAAACAGGAGCATTAGATAAGGCTGTCTGTATATTTCGAAAAGCCTGTAGATATTTGTCAGTCCAAATGTGTTCCAATGAACCTTCATTACGTAGTTTATCTAACGGTGCGGTCATGGTAGAGAAATTTGGGAGATGACTTCGAAAATAATTAGCGAGACCTAGAAAGCGTTGTATATCTTTTCCAGTCTTTGGTATTGGCCACGCTAAAGCGTTTGCAACCTTTCTGCTATCCAGTGAGAGACTATTGTGGCTAATAGTGAAGCCCAGGATGTTTACAGAAGTTTGCATAAAATGACATTTATCAACGTTAAGAATGAATTTAGCTGATGTAAGTCGTTCGATGACAGTAGTTACGCATTTGATATGTTCCTCAATATCGGGTCCAGTACCGATAGTTAAATCATCAATGAAACATGTTACGTATGGCAAGTCATGTAAGAGAGTAGTTAGCACACGTTGGAAGTGATTTGGTATGGGGGTCAAACCGAATGGTGCTCTACAGAATTGATATTGTTCACCGTTAAATGTGAAAGCTGTGAGTGCTCTATGCTCTTCAGCTAGAGGTAGACGATGAAAAGCTTGTTTGAGGTCAAGTACTGTGAATAGCGTAGCAGCACTCATTTTTTGATGCAACTCAGCTATCAATGGTAATTGAAAGCGGTCGGTACGATCTTTAATGAGTATTGCATTGATATGTCTGGGGTCTATACATACCCGTATATCGTCACTATAATTACCATTAGCGTCCTTCTTACGTACAGTCAACAAAGGAGAGTTAAATGCAGTATTAGGAGGGGCTATTTCAATCACGCCATCTGCTAACCATTTATCAACCTGTTCTTGTACTTTAGGCTGGATTGACAGTGCAATAGGATACTGTCGTCTATAAGTCGTTTTACCTGGCTCAGTTTCCAAGCGAACTATCGCTTCAGGTAGAGGACATGCAGATGTGCTAGGGATCTTAGCATTAGCGCTCAAATATGGCTGTAATGCGTCCATAAGTTGTTCACGCTGTTGGTGAGTGCCAGCGGGTGACTTGTTAGGTTTGATAGGTGAAGGGTCTATTGGATCAGGTATTGTAGAGATATTAGGACTATCCCACGTAACAGCTAAACCTGTCAAGTTAATGTTTAACTTAGGCATAAGATCTGTACCAATACAAATAGGTATATCTTTATCAAACTTAAAAATTTCAAATTTATGCAAGACATTGATTCCGTTATAAAATACTTTTATTTGATCTGTAATAGCAGTTCTAGGTACCAAGGTATTCAAACTAGCTAATTGTAATTTTCCTGAAACAGGAAAAGTTCTAACGTTTATAATTTTTGCTAGGTCAGGAGAGATCGTAGAAGTATTACACCCAGTATCAACCAAAGCCCAAGTACGGACATTTTCTATAGTGATGGGTACAAAAAAGGAATCAGTACGTTTGTTATTAAAACTGTGAAGTTTTGTATTAAACGGTTGCAACTTACATAGTGATGAGTAGTAGTGGATGTCCTTGACGGCTTCATCGTCAAGATCCTGTTCTTCATCGTGGTCTTGTTGGTTGGCAGGGTTGTACTTAGAAGCTTTTGTACCCATTGGTACATCTTCACTGCCAGTCAACTGAAGTGAGCGGAATGCTCGGGTTATGGTAGGTGCAGTAGAGGAGGAGGAGGCAGAACCAGCGGAAAGAGGTTGATTCCTTTTAGGGCAAACATTTAAATGCTCCCTAGTAAAAGGAGCGTTGCACTTAAAGCAACGCTTACTAAACGTCTCTTTGTTCATGCTGCCAGTTATACCCAGTTCCTGAGCCTTCTTACAATGATCAGTTGTGTGGTTGCACTTCCCATGGATAACACAAGTCCTTCCATCCGTACGGTGGTTTCTTTTATGAATACCACTGGGAGGGTTCAACCCGTTGACTTGAGAGGGTTGGTCATTGAACTTTCTGGTTGACGTATTGGGCAAGGTCTGCTGTTTCGTATGAAACTTTCTTGCGATACTTGAAAGGAGGTTGATATCATTTTTTGCCTCCTGGTCCAGACTGACGATGGCCATATTGACATGATTTTGGAGGCTGCCAGGAAGGGAGTTCACGAACAAGATAGCCAAAAAATCATCAGCTACGGGTGTGGCTTCACGCTTGAGCTTCAAGAAGCGGTCGGTGTATTTTTCCACAGATTCATCAGGTTGCATGCTGATGGTTAACAGCTCTCTTGAGGCGTGAGCTTGAGCCTCAGTGGATTCGATGCCGTATTTCAAGGTTAATTGCTCCTTGAATGTGGCCCAAGATAAGTTCTTCTTTACCCGTAATTCATCATACCATGAACGCTGGGGATGGGTAAGTGAGAAAGGGATGAGGCGCTGCCAATGCACTTGTACATCCAAACGATACGCAAAGAGGATGTCCTCAAAACGTCGGATACACTCAGCAATGTCTTTATAGACAGGCAAGGCCGAGTTCTCCACATTACCAGTATATTGAAACAAAGGTAAGTTTTGAGGGACTACCGTGGGTTGACTGTTAGAACCGTTAATGGCAGAGCCATTGGTCTGTATAGCCAAGTTATTAGCCAGTTTTGCTTGCAGGTCCAACAAGGAGGTCAAGATGGTGGACTTGGTGGTGTATTCACGAGAAAGGTTAGCCAGTTGCTTTCCCGTAAGCTCTTGACTAGTAATAGCCGCAGCAACTTGCTCAACCTGTTTCGTCAAAGTCTGAATGGTAGCCGTTAAATTACGACCACCTAAGACCTGAGAAGGTGGTGCTGCGCCACTGATCTTGACACCAGCAAGTGGGGAAATGGGTGCCCCGGCTTCTACTTCTTCCATCTCTATGTCTTCTGTATTAGAAATGGGCGAACCATGACTAGAAAGTTCCACCCCATTAACCATGGTAGATTTTTCAAGTCGAGGACCAATGAAAGCAGGATCACTTTCAGAAAAAAGAATTTCTTCGTTGGAAGCCAAAAGGTTAGAGTTGATAGACATGTTTGAGAATAGTGTAGTAGTAATAGAGTAAAGAGAATTCGTCAAAAAAAATGATTTATCCAAGAATAAAAAGGAACAAGAGAGGACGAGACTCGATAAAGAGATTGTTTTATTTAATAAGAAAATTGTACTCTATTTATACTTTTCATACACGGATAATATTTCATGTCATGGATTAATAATTAATGAGTATGATATAGCTGATGACAAATAGATAAGGGTTACGTGTTCTTCTATTGTTATATTTGTCATAGAATATTCGTATATGATTGACTGCGGCTGACTGTGATTTAGTTCCTGGATTTAATATAGTTTAACCGTGCAATTACGCAGCATCTTATCATGTAGCTTATTAATACTGTTTTCATATCGAGTTATGAATGATGGATACATCACTACGCACAAGACACAACAAGAAGAAAAGCAAGCAAGTTCTGGTACAAAATGGAGTGAAGTACACCGACTTCCTTACTTTGACGTGGTGAGATATGTAACTGTCGATCCAATGCATAATTTGTTTCTTGGAACACCAAAAAAAATGATTGAAGTTTGGCAGGATTTTGGTTTGCTTGATTCTACTGATTTTTCAGCAATGGCAACAGAGTCAACTACCATAATCATTCCTCGGCAATACACTAAGCTATCTGAAGGTATGTAATACTGCTAGATTGTGCTTATATATACGCAAAATAAAACTTTATTGTATGATGGGGCAAGATACTTACTTTTTCTTTTTTAAAAAAAAAATAGGAAAAATCTCTGGTGCTTTTGCTAATATGAAATCAGATGAGTGGAGAACTTGGGTTGTTGCGTTGTCACCTTTCCTTCTCAAACAAAGACTGTCAGGTGAACATTTTGTGAACTGGTTGCGGTATGTCGATGCTGTGAAGCTGGTCACTGGCCCTTCCATCACAGTAGAAGACATAGATACAGCACATCTATTGATGAGAAACTTTGGCAAGACCTGTGTCGAGTTGTATGGTGAATCTATGCCCATTCCAAACATGCATATGCATCTTCATTTGAAAGAAAGCTTCCTGGACTTTGGTCCCTCATACTCTTTTTGGCTTTATGGCTTTGAACGTCTTAATGGCGATATGAAAGATATCAACATCAATTTTAAGACTGGATTTGAAACAACTTATGCTACTATGTTCATTCAAAATGTTCACACACAAGATCTAGTATATTCCTTACATTCCTTTATAAATTCAACAAACGAAGACATGCTCCTACTAACCAAATTTATAGAAGAGATAGGTGAGGTTACGAATGACGAGAGTGGTTTAACGCCATTTGATTACTCTCGTTTCATAGACGGACCTAGCTTATTTAATTCGACAATTACTGGTAGTGAGCCTCTGCCACCTACATCCTATCCTTTAAAATTCAATAAGAAGACAGAACTTATATGCCATGAACATTATGACGCTTTAAAAAATTATTATATGAACACCTATGCAACTATGACTACAAACACATACATTGATACCACTATACACTCATTCAAAAAAATCACTTTGCTTGGGCAGCTTTACCAGCCAGCAAGTGATAATTCATTATCATTATCATCATCACCATCATCATTCATTCAGGCCATTGTCGACAATCAACTGCGCATTGGTCAAATATCATATTTTTTTACTCATTCATTTGGTGACAACACTCATTACTTTGCATTTGTCAATTGGTACAGCCATGCGACCCAACATTTTCCCACTTTTGATGGTACTGGCATCCAAGTGTGGAAGAACCAGTATAAACCAGTGTCAAGGCTTAGCATACTTCCGATTCATCGCATTTATAATCCTGTTGCTGTCAAGCCATATATCGACAATAATATTCTCACTCTCTCTCTTCCAAGAAAAATTTATATGTAACAATTATGCAAAACTATTCAATCATTTATCATTATCATTATTATTATTTTATATATTTTACTAAAGAATCATTCAATAGACTACTTTTTTTTTAACAAATGTTTATTCAATTTGGTGAGAGACAACAAAACAAGAAACAAAAAAAAAAGCAAAAAAAAAAGTGGATGCCTATGGCATTGGGTTGGCAGCAGCAGAGGAGGAAGGACCAGAAACAGAAGTGGGGAAGCCAAGAGCAGGGGAAGAAAAAGCCCAGGAAGGGTAGTACTCATGATCGAGTTTATCTGGGAACTCCATCTCAACATTTTGCACTCTTCTTCTAATTGTTGGTGGAGCTCCCTTTTTCTTTAGTAATTCTTTGTACCCTTTCTGAAGCTCTTTGTGGAATTCCACTACCTGTAGGCAATTAAGGTATATTAGAAAATGAGATTTATTGATATGTCATACTTACTCTTTCACTTCTGAATGATGGCCGTTTGACAATAAACGTACGGCCATCTTCATCTTCTGGGCCATTCTCCTCATCAGAGGTCCAATCAACCGTCAAGATCTTTTCGGCAAATGGGAACCGTGCTTGGTATGCAGCTGCGTTAGCGTTGTAAGCAACCCTCCTGTTAAGGAGTTTCTATTATAAAGTATTGATGTAAGTATTATAGGCATTTTATATTACAATTTTTAAATATCAAGTACTTACTGCATTTACGCGGCTGCGGCAGGCTGACGTTGGTGTCGTCACAGCTTTCCCATTTGCCTTATCCACCATGTAATAGAACTTGCTTCTAATCATGGTGAATACTTGCGAATCAGTCAGGCTATTGAAGCGTTGGTGCTTCCTGACTTCATCGCGCAACAGATTTTTTACTTTTCTGTTGGCCTTGTCGGTGATGGACTTGAGCGTATCAAACTCGATGCCACGGCCAACCAAGTATTCACGGTAGTGATCAGCTATGTGATCCTATGATGTAAGTAAAAAAAAAAAGAAAAAAAAAAGAAATAAAGTTATTAAATTGTATTTGCTAATTGATACTTTAATTTTAGACTTACACTACACTGCTTTTTGATCCTGTTGATCTCAGCCATATCAACATACTGCTGCCCTTGCTGTGGCTGTTGAACTGGATGCTGCTGCTGCTGCTGCTGCTGCAGTTGTTGCTGTTGCCACATTTGAGCAAAAAACTGCATTTGAGCAGCCATCATCTCTGGCGTGAGACCAGAGGCTGCTCCGAAGGTCTCTGCACCAGTATGGCTGCCAAAGCTTGGAACAGGAGCAGAAACGAGGACAGGAGCGGACACGGGAACAGGAACAGAAGCAGAAGCAGAAGCGGAAACAGGAGCAGGAGCGGGAGCGGGAGCAGAAGAAAGAGAAGAAGAAGGAGAAGGAACAACAGTGGACGATGATCCAGCAATGCCCATGGAAACTCTTGCCCTTTTGGGGGCATTGCTGGGAACGTTGATGGGGGTGGCGACGCGTCTGGACATTTTTTTAGAATAAGTATAAAGAAGGAAAAAAAAGAAAAATGTCCTACAATGTTTTTTTTATATTCTTCTGTTTCTTTTGTACTCTCTTTTTTTTAAAAAAAACACTATTTGGGTTGAAGATGATAAAGTTAACTAAAGAATAAATTTAACAATATATAAACAAGCTTTTTGAATATTCTAATAGCTGCTCTAATTTCAAAAATAGCGTTAGAACGAGCTTTCATGGTTATTAGATTTGACTGATACCGAATAGTTGTAACACTAGTAAAATGAGACTATAAAAAAAAGTATTTTTTTTTCCCTTTTTTTTTTTTTAAAAAAACAATCTTCATAAAAGGTAAGTTCTTCATATTATATATACCATATTCCTGCTCTAACGATGCTTTTACTTTAGTAAAATCATATCGGTTGCTTTCTTGATGTTTGAAATGGTCTTTATAAAGTCTCTTTCCCAGGATTATCGTTGCTTCCTTTACTTGTTGGTATAAGCTTAACTAGTGTCTTTTTTTCTTTTTTTTTCCTGTTCCATCTAAAGCAAGGTACTATTACTTCTATTACATAACCTATATAGCTAATAATTATTATAGATACATGCTGCTTCCTTTTTTATTTGCTGGTATAAGCTTAGCTAGTCTTCTGGCCTATCTAAAGAAAGGTACTATTACTTCTACTACGTATACTCAATAGCTAATAATTATTATAGATACATGCTACTTTGCTTTGGCCTTTTACTATCTCTTTCTCGCCCTTGCTTTGGTTCTTGAGTACTGATGTCTTTTCTTCTTTTGCTTTGAGTGCCCAAGTCCTTGAATCCTTGAATCTTTGAATCCTTGTGTCTTTGCATCCTTGAGCTTGGCCTTTTTTTTTTTTTCTCATGAGAACCTTTTGAGTTCCACGAGATTAATTGATGTATTTTTAGATTAGTTGATGCTTTTTTGGTGACGATAGGTAAGTCAAGTAAGCTTTTAAAACACTACAAGCAAAGAAATACTGTATATTGTTATTATTATTTCATTTAAATAAAAAAAAAAAAAGCTATTTTTTATAAACCAAATCCCTATTTTTTTGTGTATATAAAGCAATATTTATTGCAATATGAATGGTTAATAAAGAAGTATATAAAGCAATATGAGTGGTCGATAAAGAAGTGTATAAAGTAATATGAGTGGTCGATAAAGAAGTTTATAAGGCAATATGAGTGGTTTATAAAGATCAAAAAGACAAATAAAGCATTGATTTGAAAAGTATCATTGGTCCCCAATTTTTTTCTGACGTAGAAAAGACTATGAAAAGCAGCTACCAAGATAGACGTCCTCGCACATTAAGGATTAAATCTACTTAGAACTCTGAATTATCACTCCCGTCAGTATCTGCATTAGCAGGACGTAGAATAAATAATAGAATTACACTACCTCAAAAAATTGTTCATTTTGAACCGCCTTTTACACATTTCGTACTGAATCTGCTTCGTATAATCCCCAATCAGCGCTCAGCACAAACCATTATGAAACACTGCTTCTCAGCTATTTACTACACTGTAAGCATATCACGTGCTATGCGTAAATGCTGGAAAATATCCAATCAAAAATCAAAATCAAAATGAACAATTTTTTGGGTTTTTGTCGACATTTTTTATTTTATTAGCTAATAATTAATCTCACTGCCCTTTTCTTTTAAAACAAGTTGTAGTCTTTGCGGCATGCTGCATACTAACTGCTCGCAGTATTCCTTTGTAATTTCATTGTACCAAATATCTGCAACCCGTTCAAATAGTTCTTTCATACTTAAGAGTGCAGTTTCATAAGCATACAGCCGGACTTTTAAGTAATTCCATAAATTCTCTATAGGATTTAAGTCGGGTGAATATGCTGTCCAATCCAGTAGCTGCACCTTGTTATCTACGAACCATTTTTGTGTTAGTCTAGATGTATGCTTTGGATTGTTATCATGTTGAAATATAATGTCATCCTTTGACATATCGTATTCTTCTAATGAAGAGAGCATATCCTCCGTCATAATCTTGCAATACAGCTCTGAATCTAAACCTCCGAGCACTTGAGCGATATATCCAACTCCATTTGCTGTCAAACAGCTCCAAAGTAGTATACTACTGCCTCCATGCTCATAAGTTTGGTTGGCGTTGTGATCCTGCAGAGGCCTTCCTTCTTGTACTCAAGTCTATTGTTTACCATCTGAACCCAAGCGATTGATTTTTGTTTCGTCGCTAAAGACTACTCCATTCCAGGCTTCCTCTGTCCAACCTATATGCTTCTTGGCAAACTGAAGGAGCGCCTTTTGGGAAGAATGCGTTAAAGGAAGAGTTGTTGGTTTTCGTCGAAATTGAAATTTGGAGCTTTTAAGAAGGTTTCGCACGGTCTGGCTGCAAATATCCGAACCTAAGCCACTTAAGTCTCTGGCAGCGTGCTCTCCGGTCTTGTACACACCAGCATTGAACCTGCGTAATACAAGGCGCGCGTCGTATATGTTAAGTTTCTTGGGTTGACCTGCTTGCAATACGGAGTGATGGTCTACTTCTTTCGCAATGTTCGAAATAGACCCTTTAGAAACATGTAACTCGTTACTGATAGCATCGTACGACTTTCCTCTTCTTAAAGCAGAAATAATTGCATTTCGTTGGGTTTCTGAAATTTCGCAATTTACCATTACTTGAAATGTCGAGATGGAGCAATGAGAGATTACAATGGGAAAACAAAAAAAACCAAAATCGACCAGGGCTACCTTGGAATAGCAGAAGTAAGCAAGGGTAAAAACTATGATAGCAGTCACGAGTTAGTCCTATGTTATTTGGGAACATAGGCGTAAATTTAGTTCATATTCAAAAAAACCCAAAAAATTGTTCATTTTGATTTTGATTTTTGATTGGATATTTTCCAGCATTTACGCATAGCACGTGATATGCTTACAGTGTAGTAAATAGCTGAGAAGCAGTGTTTCATAATGGTTTGTGCTGAGCGCTGATTGGGGATTATACGAAGCAGATTCAGTACGAAATGTGTAAAAGGCGGTTCAAAATGAACAATTTTTTGAGGTAGTGTAGTCAAAAAGAAGAACGGCGAATATCGTATGGTAATCGACTACCGCAAGTTAAATGCTGTAACCAAAAAGGATTCTTACCCACTACCGAGAATCGATGATCTACTCGACACACTAGGAAAGGCTGAGATATTTGCAGATAAAAATTTGAGAATTAAAAGGAGATAGTACTTGAAAACTAGTGAATGAGTCTCTATGTAACCTCTTTATTAGATTTCAAGACGAGGGAGAGAACCCATTTAATCAAACTACGCCTTTATATAGGAAATAAAATTATTCAGGGACCGAAGTGAGTTCAAGGTCAATTTTAGTATTGAACTTGAATAATATAAATATTGTATATGGTTAATATTGTAAATGAGTCTTAGAGAATATGTAATATATAATATTATGTATTCAGTACTTGTTATTTTTTATATAAGATTTGAGTAATCTCATACGAATAATAAGTATTTAATGGGGTAAATACGACAAAGGCCAAAGTATTTTCCGCCTTAGACATGAGAGCTGGATTTCATCAAGTTCCAATGGAAGAAGAAAGTAAAGAGCTAACCGCATTTACAACAAAATTTGGAGTTTATCATTACAACACGTTACCAATGGGATTAGTCAATTCACCAGCAACTTTTCAAAGATTAATTGATCTCTGCTTCCGACCACTTCTCAACAAATGTTTAGTTGCTTATATAGATGATTTGAATGTATATTCTAATGATGATCATGAACATCTTCTCCACCTAGAACAAGTATTCAATTGCATAAAAATCGCCAACTTAAAGCTCAATCCAGAAAAATGCTTCTTTTTCAAAGATCATTTGAAGTTTCTTGGATATATTGTAACGAAAGAAGGAATACAAACCGACCCAAGCAAAATTGAAAAGATTCAAAATTATCCAGTCCCAAAAACACTCACGCAAATAAGAGGATTCCTTGGATTGGCCTCATATTATCGAAGATTTATTAAAAATTTTGCAGCAATCGCACGACCTTTACAAGATCAAACCAAAACATCAAAAAGAATACCTTGGACTAACAAGACAACTGAATCATTCGAATTGTTAAAGAAATTATTAACACAAGCACCGGTTTTGGCAAGACCTGACTTTAATCGAGACTTTATCTTAGTAACAGACGCATCAAGAAATGGTCTTGGATGTATATTGACACAGTTGGATGAAAACAATCATGAGCACCCAATTATTTATGCCAGCAGAAGTCTCAAATCGAGCGAAGGAAACTATGGTGTATCTAAACTGGAATGTTTAGCAGTAATATGGGCAGTTAAATTATTTAGACCATATCTATTGGGAAGAAAATTCACTATTATCACTGATCATTCAGCATTAAAAGGTTTAATCAATTCCACAAATCCAACCGGAATCATTGCAAGATGGATCACAATCTTAGCAGAATATGAATACGAAATCAAATATCGACCTGGAAGAGTCAATGAGAGTGCTGATTTCATGTCTCGACTTGGATACTAAGCACTAAAACCGCAACAATATGATTATCACCTGAAATACATAATTATTTTACAAAGCTACATGGAGGCAGGGAGGGGTAGTTGAAACAAATATTCCAAAAAAAAAGATTCATTAACAACAGTACAAAAAAAAATTTCCCACAACAAAAGAAATCCTGAAACAACACAAAGAAAAAAAAAATAATTACCTGAAACTCATAAACCCACAACACAACTAAATCAAGCAAATTTACCAAGTACAAGAATTACAAAAATGGAAGAACAAAAAATGAACCTATTAAAGCAATACTTGCATGATCTAAGGATTCCAGACAACATATCTGATAAAGTGGCGCGATATCTTAAAAAGGAATCAAGCAACTTCACTATATACAAAGGCACATTATATCGATACAACACTTCAAACGGTATCATTCGCAAAGTACTAAACAAAGAAGAAGCTCAAAGTATAATACACACATACCATCAACATCCTTTGGGAGGACATCTTGCTTACAACAACACTCTACATAAAATTGCTACAAGATATTATTGGGAAAAAATGGCTCGTGACATACAAGAATACGTTAAAAAATGTCCAAGATGCCAAGTTCATGGATGCAAATCTCTCAACGAAGAATTATACCCAGTACCAGTATCATCAAAACCATTCGATAGAATAGCACTAGATGCTAAACATGTTCAGTCATCAAGAACTGGATATCGATATATAATCGTTGTGATCGATTATTTAACAAAATACAGTGGGTCAAAATACCTCACAAACGTATGATGATTTTTACTTATTTTTGATGTAATTCCGTAACAAATTGGCTCAATAATTTCAAATTTAAAATATAAAACTAACTATGTGTGCACTACTGTGTGCCAAAAGTTTAAACTCAGATAATTAGCTGAGATCTATTAAGAGACAGATACTTAAGCTCGGTCTATTTGTGAGGTATTTTGACTTTATTGATATCTAGTTGATCCGCCCTTTTCATCAATGACAGCTTGTATTCTTTCTGGCATACTGTCAATATGCTTTAAGCACTGATCTTTTGTAAAGGAATTCCATTCCTTTTCCACTCTCTGCCATAGTTCGTGCATGCTTTTTGCTCTATTTTAGTACATGCTTAGCGTCAGCTTAAGATGATACCATATATGCTCGATTGGACTCAAATCAGGACTTTGGGATAGCCAGTCATCAATACAACACATACTGTTATCTTCCATATACTGTTTTGTTGACTTTGATCGGTGTTTTGGGTCGTTGTCGTGTTGAAAAATGGATGATTTCCAATCTAGGCCATAGTACCCGAGCGTGTCTTTAAGGCTTGTGCCAAGGATTTCTTGGTATACCTCTGAATTCATGGTGCCATCATATATCTGACATGCATACCCGGGTCCCTCACTGGTTATACAGCCCCACAACATGATACCACCATGTGGTATTTACACATGTAATAAAGTAATAATGTAAGTTACTACGAACAATGGTCCTCCAAATTAGGAATATCGGACATTGTATTACGCCACTTCAAATAAAATCCCGATCCACTCCAGAATATTCTAATAAGTTCCTGGATCAGGATTAATAATTACTTCTTGATAAGAAGATGTTAAACTATGCCAATCATATAAATAACTCATTGTCTAATATCGATTAATAATCAATAGTCATATACTGTAAATATTAATATTTAGCCGTGATTAGAAAAGTATAAATACCCTCATATTTTTAACTTGAATAAAGAACAATCTACTTTGAGTCTCACTTATTTTTACATTTGTTGATTGACTTAGTACTTTTTATATTATAAAACCTCAAATATCACACACCACCACCATGCTTCACTGTAACTTCAATGTGATGAGGCTGAAGACGGTCTCCTTTACGCTTCCAGTAGTATTTACAACCATCCGAGCCCCAAATATTAATTTTGGTTTCATCCGAGAAGATGACACGTCGCCAGTCGTGAATGGTCCAATACTGATGCTTTTTAGCCCCAGCTAATCGAGCTTTTTTGTGCTGTGCAGCGAGTAAAGGCTTCTTCTTTTTTATCTCAACAAAGATCTCCACAGAATGCAAAACATTAACAGCAGATTGTGTTGTATCCACACAACTAATAAAGTGAACATTCATGGATAAACTTGGATACTACAGAATTATAGTCTAACCAGATCTCTATTAATAAACGTGAGAATTCTGCAATAGCCAATCTTGCCCTGTTGTCCTACCAGCGTTCTAAAAGACTATATCGGAACCTGATTACAACAACGGCAGTTCAATCCTATTCTATAATTATCGTTAGATCAATAGTTTAATTACTTCATTGTCCCTTGATTCGTCAAGTAGACAGCGGCTATTGATTATCCACTATCCTTCCTTATATTCCATATCATTCTTTTAACCGATCAATTGAAATAGCGGTAAAGACCCGGACATTCAAAAAGTATAAATACCCTCAATATTTTTATTAATAAAGTCATATACATAATCTTTAGTTTCACAACTATCGTCTTTTTGTAGTTTTTGTCTTCTATTTCATATTTGGCAAAACAGATTGGAACGACATAGAATGCCACAACTCTTCCAGCTTCAGGTGGATCTTCTTGGTAGTCCTTAATGAGTCATTTGCGATCTCTCGCTTGATTAGACGAAGAGTGATATCGCTTACAAGATGCTGTTTGCCACCTTTCTTGCGAATCCGGTTAGGCATCCACTTATTTGCATAGTTAGTAACAGTGTTTTGATGCACTCCAAACCATTTTGCAGTAACCTCAGTCAATACATCCTGCTCTATTGCTGATTTGATGTCCATTTGAGTTTCGTATGCTAAGGATTTGGGCATTTTTGCAGATGGATAGATGATGCAGTAGATGGAAACTTACTTACGGATTAGCGAAAGAAAAAATAATCGATCCTTTTCCAAAATTTAAATTTTATGTTCCGGGATGACTGCGCTAACCGGGAAATGTCTAAAACTTGCCGGAACATTGTTTGGAATGACTTATGGCGGAGAAAAGAATTAATTGATGAAAGTCAAAAAACCTCACAAATAGACCGCCTCCAGTTCATAGTTGCTTATTCGCTCAGTTTTCAATTTCCGTCGTCGGAATTTTATGCAAATATACTCAACGTATTGTACAACATCTGCGCAAAGTTTGAGAAAGATACAAAAGCTATTGAGTTATCTAAAAGACTATAGCGTCAAAAAGTGTTGAGGTTTGTGAGGTATTTTGACCCACTGTATGTAGAAGCTCGTGCTATACGTTTTCAATCATCATCAGAAATTGCTCTGTTTCTATATGAGGAAATCATTTGTCGACATGGATGTCCAACAATTATCGTATCAGACAATGGAAAACCTTTTTTAAGTGACTTAGTACGACAAGTTTGCCGCTGTTGTAGAACAGAGTCTGATCATAACGGACATTGAATAATCACAACTAAAAGAAGTATATTAAAATTGATAAAAGATAATAATCTAAATCTTTATTAAATAAAATATATTCTTCTTCTTTTTATATAAAACTATCACTATTAGATTCATTCTATAAAGTAAACATGAACACTAAATAAGTCATGATCTTTACTATTCATCATTTCTGTAAATGAATAATAATGGATCAGGTACCTAGTCAACTTTGATCTGACTGGAGGCATTTCATATAAATATATCTTTCCTCTCAATGAAGACGGGACAACTCTCCCAGATCAGTTAAAGAACAATAAGATCTATAAAAACAACGAATTAAAAATTTTCATAATCGATTCAGTGATCACTATTCAATCAAACATGTCAATGATTGGATCTATGCTCATAACTACTCATTTACCCGCCAATTGATAGAAGAATATAAATAGTAGACTTTGTAATGATTTCATTTTAACAATTAAGATTGTCTTAAATAAAGTTCAGTCTCAAAAAGTATTCTTTTGGTTTATCTTTGTTATTTCTTTTACTTTACCAGAACATAACAGCCGCAATTATTCAATAATACACAAAACAACAACTCCATACAATCCACAAAGCAATGGACTCATAGAACGATTTAATCGAACTTTAGGCCGAATACTCCAACGACGAAGCGATGATGAAAAGAAAGATTGGGACCAATACCTGCCAGCAACCTTATTCGCATATACAGTAGGTCAAAAAACTGCTGCAAGGAATCCATTTTTCTTGGTTTTTGTAGCGCACATCCTGTTACAATGGCACAAACTGCCTCTGTTCCCACATAGTAAATCTTCTACATGTCTTGAAAAATCCGAAAGAGTTTAAGCCCTATTGGATAAGTATTGAAGGAAGTATGAGATGCGCAATTTGAAAATTTGGAAAAACGAAAATTTTAACGGAATGAATTTATTTATTAATATTTAGTTGAACCTCCTTTTCTATTAATAGTCGCTTGAGTTCTTTTCGAAATGTTATCTACATGACTTCCGAAAAGATATTTATCGAAATCAATTCATATTTTATCAACTTGTTCCCAAAGCGCATTCGTGTTCTTTGCTCTACGTTCGTAATATTTGAGATTCAACTTCAATTGATGCCATACGTGCTCGATTGAATTTAAGTCCGGGCTCTAAGCTGGCCAATCGTTAATATAGCTCTCTTGGTTACTACATAACTAGGCCATTGTAAATTATGCCTTGTGCTTTGGGTCATTGTCATGCTAAAAGTAAATGTTGGACCAGTCGAAATTGTAGTACTTCATAGTACCACAAAGCGTAGTGTTCAAAATATGCTGGTAAACACCCGAGTACAACTTTCCATCGTAAATTCAGCAAGCATATTCTGGTCCTTCAGAGGTTATACAACACCAGGACATCAATTTGCTAGCTTCATGCTGAATTACAAAATCCAGGTCATGATGTTGAAAAAGGTCACTTGGCCTTTTCCGATAGTGATTATCACCATCAAAGCCCTATACGTTGATCTTGGTTTCATTAAAGTAAACGATTTGTTGTCAGTCAACCATTGCCCAATCCTGATGCTCCTTGTTCCATTTCAACTGATGCTACGTATGCACTTTTGTCTGAAATGGCTCCTGTTTTTCTATCAGAAAATGGAACTCCATTGATTTCAGTACGTTAATTTCTGACTGGTATGAGATATCGTAGCCAAATC
The DNA here is from genome assembly GCF_000149305.1 of Rhizopus delemar RA 99-880. Lineage (NCBI taxonomy): Eukaryota > Fungi > Mucoromycota > Mucoromycetes > Mucorales > Rhizopodaceae > Rhizopus > Rhizopus delemar. The sequence goes on along the minus strand of NW_027137827.1, from coordinate 705,371 downwards.
CAACAGGCTCCCGGTATACCTCTTTGGAAGTCTTTAAAACCCGTTCAATGACTTTTCTTTTGATTAACCGCTTCGTCACTTTGGAGACTACTGCAGGTCTATCACCTGTGCTCACTGTCCTACTTGAAAACAACGTTATAAAGTATCTACTAACAGTTGATTCATGTAATCCAGTCTCCTTAGCAATATCATATTTTGATGTGGATCCGGTTAATGTCTGTTTGAGATCGTTTACTTTCTCCTCTGACAGTGATTTATGCATGCAATTGACGAGAGGCTAAAAACGAGAAATAATTTAAACAAGGGAATATAAAATTTAAAATAAAGGAATTGTAAGCACTCTTAAATACAGATAACATTCTAATCACGTCAAAAGTGAGAAAAATTGTGATGGCAACCGGTTGGGTTGTATTAAAATTCATTATTTCAAACATATATAAACAAGTAAAAAATACCGGATGTTTAAAATATTACCTTTAGCAGTATCAAATTCCACCAATAAACATTGCCCATATCCGATAATCGACGAATAAACGCACTTTCTATTGAGGTACAAACAGTCAAAGTTTGAGATAGTTTGGTGCAGTATCCATGGACAAGCAGCTGTAAAACATGAATTTTGCAATTCCTTGCAGCAGTTTTTTGACCTACTGTAGGTCAATGAAACAGGCTACAACAAAACAAAGTCCATTCTGCTTAATGTATGGATATGAGCCTAGAACACCATTTGATATGGAACATCAAATCTATGAAAAGAAATCCCCCAAATTTGAAGCAGTGTTGTTTCATCGAACCGCTCATCAGGTGCACAATCTTAATCGAATTAGAGAACAAGCAGCTAAGGCCATTAAAACAACACAGGCAGCACAGAAAAAAGCTATTGAAAACAAACTTCTAGATCAACGAAAAGAATTGAAACCTGCTTTCAATTTAGGAGACGTCGTATTGATATACAAAGATTACTTATCAACATCTTGGTCTGGAAAGCTTCAAGATAAATGGGAAGGACCATACGTTATACAGTAGCTTACAAAATTGTACAAGTGTTTTGCATTTTTTGCTTCTGTAAGATTTATCGATACCAAAACGATAAATAAGCTACAGCATGTTCTACATCATTCGAAAGTATAACTTCTTGGCTTTCTTTTGGTACTATTCAGTCGGCGATAACGTCATTTTGGATGGAGCTATGGCCGCTTACAAATGCCGACTACACTTGTACAATTTTGGAACCGCTTCAAATATTTCAATATCAGCTTATAATCTTGCTCGCCACAGAGTGTAAGTCACCAAAAAAGATTTTTTTTTATTCTTCAATGCTCAAAGTATCTTTTTCTTTCTTTTTCTGCCATTTTTCTTACACCTACAGGAACTAACTGCTATATAAAAGTGTACCAACGTCCAATATGCAACCTATCAGTGAAGATCTCCGTAATCGTATCATCAGCTGCTTAAAAAACGGATAGTCTATATCAAAAACAGTGAAAACAACTGGAGCAAGCCGTGGAACTGTTCAGAACGTTCGAAAAACAATAAAAAACGAAGTAAACAGCATTAAAGCAGGTCGCCCCAAGTTACTCAGCAGCAGGGATGATCAGTATTTAGTCCGATTAGTAACTGTTAAAGGTCAAGAGAATGCAGTAGAAGCCAGGAACACACTTGAAAATGACTTGCAAAAGACTGTATCAGCCGAAACAGTTCGAAGGTCGTTACGTAGGTCTGGTTTAACATCTTTTGTGAAGCCTCAAAAACCATTGCTCAGTGAAGTAAACAGACGAAAGCGATTGGACTGGGCTCTTAATCACGTTGACTGGACCATAGAAGACTGGAAACGCGTGATTTGGTCTGATGAGACTAAAGTTAATCGTTTTGGATCGGATGGTAAGCTTTATGCATGGAAGCAACCAAATGAGAAGCTTAAAAGAAGGCATGTAAAGCAAACCGTAAAACATGGTGGAGGATCACTTATGGTTTGGAGCTGTATTAGCTGGTACGGGGTTAGGTATATTGTCGACGTAGGCAAGAATATGGACAAGAACGTCTATTTATCTGTATTGCAAGATGATTTGGTGAAGTCTATGACTGGCTATTGTGAAGAAAACGACCTTATAATGGCTGATTTTGAATTTATGCAAGATAACGATCCCAAACATAAGTCCAAAATCGTATCTGAATGGTTGTCTAAACAGGATTTTACAACAATGGAGTGGCCTCCACAGCCTCCAGACTTAAATCCAATTGAAAACATGTGGAATACCTTAAAAAAACGCTTGTTTAAACAGTATGATTGTCCTCCTGCCTCTATGGATGAACTATGGACTCGTATGTTCGAGACTTGGTACGAAATTACCGAAAAAGAATGTCAAATCTATATTGAAACTATGCCTCAACGATGTATTGACATTATAGAGAACAAGGGTCTTTGGATCAACTATTAGCGCACACTTTTAAATAAAAACTTTATTCTAAAACATCGGTTCCAAAATTGTACAAGTGTAGTCGGCATTTGTAAGCGGCCATAGCTCCATCCAAAATGACGTTATCGCCGACTGAATAGTACCAAAAGAAAGCCAAGAAGTTATACTTTCGAATGATGTAGAACATGCTGTAGCTTATTTATCGTTTTGGTATCGATAAATCTTACAGAAGCAAAAAATGCAAAACACTTGTACAATTTTGTAAGCTACTGTACATCAAATCTTAGGAAAAGGCACATACCATGTTAAAAACACCAACGTACAAGATACCAAAATTAGAAGGGTGCACGGTAATCGCTTGAAACCATATACTTTCCCAGACGTACAATGGAAGTCGGAACACGAAAGGGTTATCTCAACCACAATAGATGATGAAACAAGAGACTTGTTTCAATAATACACACACACACCAAAAAAAAAAAACTTGAAACAAACGACATACAATTCAACAAAAGAAAAGATATAAATACACCAAGAATTAATTCGCAAAAGAAAAAAAAAATAACAATAACTGATATTCAAGATGCTCGCTGATATTCTCGCTGAAACTGCTGCCATTCGAAGCGCATGGTGGCGTCCTTATGCTCCTAATAAGGAAGACTTTACTAATCTTACTGAATACTACGTATTCATGTTTACGGAGTACTTTGTTACCCTCTGTCAACAAGAAGGGTATGAATCCCTTATGAATGCTCTCCTCAATTGGCTAATTGAATACGAAAATGATGCTAGCGGTGGTATATTCACTTTTACAGACGAAAATGGAATTACCATTAGTCGCTATGAATAGGCTTTGGATATTGCTAATGACATTAGCAACCATCTGGATGAAATTCTTCCTATTATGGATCTGCCAATGCCATCCAATGACTCTCCTGTTATGGAGCCCGAAATATTGACTATTCCATCAACACCAAGCAACCACTCGCCAAGTCCACCATCTGAACTAGAAATTCAAGACCCTAATCCAGAAGAAGCCCAAGAAATAATTGATTTTGAAGAATTAGATGCTTACCTCCTCAATGAATTTAATAATATGAATGCTATTGAAGTTGCTAGAAACCATATGACAAGCACATGCAGCAAGTATGAAGAATTGCTCAAGCAACAAAGAAAAATAGTACGCGAAAAGATTATTAATTGAAGAATTGGTTATTGAAGTTAACTACTGGAGTCACCTATCATTCGAAGAGCCTGATCAAAATGAAAATAGTATTAGAAACTATTTTGCACAAAAATACGTCAAGTTAAGAACAATTCTGCCTTCAATACATCGAAACCCATCCCTCAAAGATCAAATTAGACGACAAGACTCTTGGGGAAATAAAAGAAACCGCTCAAGAACGTTCGAGGACGAACTTTCTTCCGGTGGGGGCATCTGTAACACGCAAGAACAAAACAGCGGAATTTAAATCGTTGCAGTTTATAATGAACGCCTTACAGTTTGCAACGACCACCTTATACTATACAACAACCGCCTCTTATGTTATAACAAGCACTCAAAATACCAAAAACAGAACAAGATCATAAAATCCAAAAACATATAAATAACCTCAAATAATAATCACAAAAACACTACTTCTTATTAACTTCTTACTTGCTTCACTTCTTATTTTACTTTTTCTTTTTATCAAATAAATATTCTTTTAAAGAGGCAAATTATCTCTTATTTTATTTAACATCAAGAACAAGAAGTCCCTTGAAGCTATCATACTTCATTGTAAAACCCCCTTTTATTTATCTTTTTTTTTTTATTTTACCTTTATCAAAACAGTCAGATCTACTTTATAAGATCTGGTGGTCACTATAACAAGTGAATCAAGCCAACTCTGACTCATATAAAAGCAACTCTTATATCAATTACACTCAAATCTGTTTATTTAAACCTTAACTCAATACTCCCAAACAGAGAAACTACTATAAAACCAAATCATTACAGCAGCATTCGACTTTTCTCTCTCCAATTATAATATTTTTTTTTCTTTTTAGCTTTTCTTATTTTTTTGACCTTTTTTATATTTCCAACATTTTTTATCTTTTCAACATTTTTTATCTTTTCAACATTTTTTATCTTTTTAACTTTTTTCATTTTTTTAATTTTTATCTTTTTGACTTGACTCAGCTAATCTCTGTGCATCTTCATTGCCATTTTCGTTACAATATTCAAAAAAAGATATAAAATTTTAGGAAAGGATTCCTAGATCAGGAGTCAAATCCAAAAGAAGAAATAAAGCTGAAATAAAAATAAAGTTCAAAAGAAAAATAAAGTTCAAATGAACTTTAAGTTACAACATATAACCATGACCGTGGCTTGACTTGACCTTGTTGTTTCTACTGTGAGATTGGAGTTTGTAAGGTTTTTGTAGTATAAATAGGTTTGTACTGAATAAGTCTTGATATAAGATCAAAGGTTTAGATAGGATTTGATTCCAAAAAGAGTAATAGATTGAATATAAGTTCGCTTGTAATAAGTGACCACCAGATCTTGTTAAGTAGATCAAACTGTTTTGAGTAAAGTAAAATAAAAAGATAAAATAAAAGTAAAATAAAAAGGATTTACAATGAAGTGTATATGCTTCAAGGGACTTCTTGTTCTTGATGTTAAGTAAAATAAAAGAAAAATAAAAGAGATTTACTTTGAATGATATTTATTTAAAATAATCAAAAAGCAAAATGAAGTAAGTAAAAAGTAAATAGAAACAAGGTATGTGAAAACAAAAGTAAGTAGGTAAAGTATAAGAAATATTGAAGTTATTTATATGTTTTTGGTTTTTCTGATTATATGCTGTTTTTGATGATTTTATGGATATTCTATATTTTTTTGTATTTTTCTGGATTTACCTGTATTCATACGTATTACGGGCGTCTTACAAGGATCTATACTCTCGCCCTTTCTTTATTCTACAGTAGGTCACAAAACTGCTGCAAGGAATCCATTTTTCTTGGTTTTTGTAGCGCACATCCTGTTACAATGGCACAAACTGCCTCTGTTCCCACATAGTAAATCTTCTACATGCCTTGAAAAATCCGAAAGAGTTTATGCCCTATTGGATAAGTATTGAAGGAAGTATGATGCGCGCAATTTGAAAATTTGAAAAAATGAAAATTTGAACGGAATGAACTTATTTATTAATATTTAGTTGGTCCTACTTTTCTATTAATAATCTCTTGAGTTCTTTCCGGAATGTTATCTACATGTCCTTGGCAAAGATCTTTATGGAAGTCATTTCATATTTCATCAACTCGTTCCCAAAACACATCCATGTTCTTTGCTCTATATTCGTAATAGTTGAATTTCAACTTCAATTGATGTCCTACGTGCTCGATTGAATTTAAGTCGGGGATCTAAGCTGGCCAATAGTTAACATAGCTCTCTTGGTGACTACATAACTAGGCTATTGTAGATTATGCCTTGTGCTTTGTGTTATTATCATGCTAAAACTAAATGTTGGACCAGTCGAAATTGTAGTACTTCATAGTATCACGAAGCGTAGTGTTCAAAATATGCTGGTAAACACCCGAGTCCAAGTTTCCATCGTAAATTTAGCAAGCATATCCTGGTCCTTCAGAGATTATACAACCCCAGGGCATCATTTTGCTAGCTCCGTGATTGATTGCAAAATCCAGGTCATGATGTTGAAGAAGGTCACTTGGCCGTTTCCAATAGTGATCAGCATCATCAAAGCCCTATACGCTGAGCTTGGTCTCATTAAAGTACACTGTTTGCTGTCAGTCACTCATTGCCAAATCCTGATGCTCCTTGACACGTTCTAACTGATGCTACGTATGCGTTTTTGTCTGAAATGGCTTCTTTTTTTCTATCAGAAAATGGAACTCCATTGATTTCAGTACGTTAATTTCTGACTGGTATGAGATATCATAGCCAAATCCAACCAGCTCCCGGTACACCTCTTTAGAAGCCTTTAGAACCCATTCCATGACTTTTCTTTTGATTAATCGCTTCGTCACTTTGGAGACTACTGTAGGTCTACCACCTGTGTTTACTGTCCTACTTGAAAACAGCCGTCTAGAGTATCTACTAACAGTTGATTAATGTAATCCAGGCTCCTTGGAAATATCATACATTGATGTGGATGCGGTTAATGCCTGTTTGTGATCGTTTATTTTCTCCTCTGACAGCCGTTTAGGCATGCGATTGACGATAGGGTAAAAAAGAGAAATAATTTAAATAAGGGAATATAAAATTTAAAATAAAGGAATTGTAAGCGCTTTTATATACTGGCATCATTCTAATCATGTCAAGAATGTGAAAAATTATGATAGCAACCGGTTGGGTCGTATTAAAATTCGTCATTTAAAACATATGTGAACAAGTAAAAAATGTCGGATGTTCATAATACTACCTTTAGCGATCTCAAATTCCACCAATAACCATTGCCCATATCCGATAATCGACGAATAAATGCACTTTCTATTGAGGTACAAACAGTCAAGGTTTGAGATAGTTTGGTGCAGTACCCATGGACAACCAGCTGTAAAACCTGAATTTTGCAATTCCTTGCAGCAGTTTTGTGACCTACTGTATATATATTAATGACTTACCCAAGACACTACGCCCACAACCAATAGAAGAAGGCCTCTCTCCCGTCCAACTGCCCCCCTCATGAATTGTCTTTTATATGCTGACGATGTGGTACTCATCGCTGATAAGGAACAGATGGTACACTTGCTGAAGAAGTGCGAAGATCACAGCCACAAACTTGGATATAGATGGAACCCAAAAAAATGCGTAATCTTAGATCCCACAGACCAACCACTAAAGTACACTCTTTACGGAGATGTTCTTGCAGCTCTACCTTCCTTCTCTTATCTTGGAATCCCATTTCGGCCAGGTGGATATCTCAACACTTTTGGCTTACTCAGCAATAATATCAACAAAGCACTAGCTATGATGAACCAACTATCGTCAATTGGTATTAACCCCAGAGGCTTTAGCCCACTTCTTGCTACTAGATTCTATACCCAGATAGTTCGTGCTCAATTAGAATATGGACTTGCAATAAATAAGATAACATCACTCCTAGCCAAGAAATTAGAAGATGCACAAAACATATGCCTACGCAGAATCTTTGGCGGCTCTAGTCGATCCTCTGTCAAAGTGATGCTGCATCTAACTAAGCTTCCTACAATGCAAGAACGCACTTATATATTGCAAGCCCAATTCTTGTTACGATCACTAACTCTACCGGACGATACTCTGCTTACCTGCCTATTACCTCATATACGTCGTTCGGACAGTCATTCATGTTGGTATAAACTTTCCAAATCACCATTATGGGCACAATGCCTACCCCACCCAGAGCAATTAGACAAACGTACACTTAAAAAGATTCAACCACAGTTCCGGCAAGACAATCTCAACCAGGCGCGATCATCTCGACACTCTATACTTCTTTCTCAATGTCGCCCAACGATATCATTAGACCCCATCCTTTGGCTACCAATGACAAAAACAGAAAGAAATAGATGTGTACGCTGGCGTCTTGGCTGGCTACCAGGCGGCAAACTAGAACCCTGTCCAAGACTTCCTATACAGATGCTTACAAAACAACATGCAGTAAGATGTCTCGATATGCACCACCGCTTACAAATGCCAGAAACAGTCCAAGATCCTCTATCGTTCCTTCTCAACAGATTACCAAACAGAATACCATGTTCATCTCACTCCGCCTCTCCATGGTTTATTCGTTGGCCGGTCATCTGTACTATACTTTATGAACTTGACTACCTATTCCATCATAAGGACCAACCGCCACCGCCATTTCAACCAGGGCAAAGATTCCTCGATTGGCTACCCTCTTCCCTTCACTAGTGACATTCACTTGTTTCCTTCACTCTCCCTCCCATATCTTTTTTACCCTTGATCCCCAAAGGGGTTTTTAGTTTCCATTAAACTTTTTATTGATCTGACCAGGGCGAAAACGATGCTATATTAGACATCATGCGCTCAAAATGGTCATTAATTTTATAAATAAAAACCAAATTTAAACATATTCATACGTATTTGTTTGTATGTTCCTGGATTTAAACTACAGGATAAGATTTAACTGTTGTGATAATAACAATAACATTTCCTGAATTAGTATGTTACTAATATAGAAAGAAAATAATATTGGTTTTTGACTGTAAATTTGCGGATGGCTTTTTTTATTTTGCGGACAATGATTTTTATTTAGCGGAAAATGATTTTTATTTAGCGGATAGTAATTTTTTATTTTGCGGATAATAAATTTCATTTTGCGGATAGTGCCTTTTTCATTTTTTGCTTTACTTCACTACAAAATGTCTATTAGGAGAGATTGCTTGAGTTCAAATGACAACCTAAGCACGAGAATTATTGAATCAGCTAAAACTGGATCAGTTCTTGATGGTGTGAATTGGATAAACCATTCATATTCGTTTTTTGATAGATGTCTGGCCCTTGAGCCAATCCGCAAAATGAAATTTATTATCCGCAAAATAAAAAATTACTATCCGCTAAATAAAAATCATTTTCCGCAAAATAAAAAAAGCCATCCGCAAATTTACAGTCAAAAACCAATAATAAAAAATTTAAAAAGGAAATTTTCACACTTTTCAACCGCTTGTTTTCAATCCCCTCTATCTCAGTTTGCGGTACTTTAATCGGTATTTGCTTTATGTTGTTTGCTTCTGCATAACTTTGGCTATCGAATGATATACAACAAGCCATAGGTTAATATGATAACTATAACGCTACAGGCCATAAAAGAGAAAATTACAAAACATTGGGACACTTTTGTCGCTCACTGTATAAAAATAACGAATTAAAAATTTTCATAATCGATTCAGTGATCATTCTTCAATCAAACGTGTCAATGATTGGATCTACGCTCATAACTACTCATTTACCTGCCAACTGATAGAAGAATATAAATAGTAGACTTTGTAATGATTTCATTTTAACAATTAAGATTGTCTTAAATAAAGTTCAGTCTCAAAAAGTATTCTTTTGGTTTTATTGTTGTTTCTCAATTACTTTACCAGAACATAACAGTCGTAATGTTTGGTATCGTCTTTTACACCGCAAGATTCCTCATCGCTCCCTGTTGAATCGATTGATACCATATTATTTTCCTTTTGATACATGTTCCGTTTGTGCTACTGGATCGGATACTTTAGAACATTTCCTCTATGACTGCCCAAAAAAATAGCTCGTTTGGCAAACTGTTTGGGATGAGTATTTTCGTCTTCTGCCTCTGACGACAAACCAACTTCAGAAAGCCCTTTTCCATCTGGAATTTCCTCCGCCTATCTGCTGCCCTTTGCCTGTCTCTCCAGCTATAGTGGTTGGATATACATTACTGGCTGTATGGCGTACTACCTGGCAGCTGATTTTCAACAATCAACCTTTTGCTCCGTCTATTGTCATTCGAAGTGCCCGCAGGCTCATCCGACAGGCTTACCGAGAAGAACTCTTTCTTCAAGGTTGCCCTCACCGTGCCTTACCTCTCTTCTCATTGAATTAGTCTAGATCACTATTGACAGCTCTTCTTACCCATTCATATCTCAACCAATCCAACAACAAAAAAAAAAGTTATATTTATATATTATTGTATATACTTTTAACATTGAAAAATCCAAAAACAATTATCGTGACTTGATTATATCGTCACATCAATAAACTTGAGCTTTGTCTCCTTATAAAGGAAAAAGAGAAAATCAATCTATTATTGTTATTAAGAAAAATAAAGCGTGGCTCTAAGAGCATGTACCACATTTTTAGTCTTCGTTTCATCAACTATAGGATTTTCTTTATTTAATCTTGTGATTAAAACAAGCGTTGTCAATCTAATACGAAATAACTTTAATATGAAGATTTGTTCCTGGTTATACCAGTGCACTACTTATTCCTATGTCTTAAGTTAATTTGTTTTCAATTTATGTATCATTGCATCAGGAACTATATTAAAACAAATAGTATTGAGTAAAAGGAGCGGGATTAATTATAACCGAATAAAAGAGAAAAGACTGTAATAAATCTTTGTAAAGCGTTTACTACCCTGATTTCTTATAAATTGAATATGAATCATGTTTAAAGTATATCGAGATACGACATGCTTCCTTCCTCTGTACAAAGTAATTCCTCCACTTCTTAATAATGTCGTGGTACATGAAATCCAGCTTTCTCAGACATATCGTAAAAGTCGAAATACTGCTCTACTTGTAGAAGCCATAGACAGATGGTTGCTGCACTTAAGGATCTTGATTTTCTGGTTTGTTTATATCACGTCATAAAATATACATTCTTTTAAGCTATTATATCAGACTCAATAATGAAGTATTGATGTATCTTATACATGTGCTTTGTATAAAAATTGTCGAATTTGAGGATTCTTTGATTTTTTATAATGTAAGCAAAAGTGCCATAGCTGCTTTCCAAAATGTTTCATGAGAAAAAAAAACAAGCATTATTTTTCTAAATCTATTCATGTTTAAAGGACCAAAAATTTTGATAAAGGTTGTTTCCAAATTGTTAAAAATATTTGAATGCTATAAATGCAATTAATGGCAACTATTGCGGATGTAGCCAAGCGTATCCAGCCTATATAATCAGTTTTTGAATGAAATAAAATAGTGACATTTACTACCCTCAACATGCATAACAGTAAGATGCAAAGAAATATAATCAATGCTAATAAAGCATCTTGGTAGAGAACTGCAATGGAAACAAAGCCAAAGCTAGAAATAAGAGCAGCTTACTAAAATAGTATCAAAAAGCTATATAAACCACCTCAACATGGGTTTGGCAAGTCTTCAACAAAGTCGGAAACTGATTTTTGATTAATTCTACAAGATTTAAAGAATAAGTTTTTGCATAATTTTTTCTTTTCTTTCGATTATTTTCAGCTAAAGAAAAAAAGAAAAAAAAGGCAAAATAAAACATGGGATATATAATTGAAGTAAGAATAAATCTTATAACAAAGAAAACTTCATTTCTCATAATAAATTCCTTTTAAAAACCAATTAGTATGCAAAGGTAAAAATAGTATAAAAACACCAAGACTTTATGCTGGTATTTTTAAAAAGATATTTTTATAGAGTGATAGAAGTAACTGTAAAGGTCCAGTGGGAACTTGTCCAAGCCCAACACGTCACATAGAGGTAGTAATAGGTTTTTCAAATGAAAATACTCTCTATTTATATATATTTGCATGCATAAATGATATAGAAAGGTGAATTACGTTTAGGAGTTGAAGTTGAGCAATTCCATGGTATCACTTGGAGACACTGGTAAGATAAATAAACTAGGTGTATAAAAGGTTATTTAAGCATTAGATAGGGCTTGTTGCACTCCTCAAGTTATTCGAAATATGCACACTGCACTATCTGGTCCTGAAGAATTGAATGGCTGGGACGAACTTCGAGAGGACGACCAAGAACGCATAAGAAGAACTTGGGAAGAAGGCAAAATTCCTGATAATGAAAAGCCTGATCCTGCACATCCAAAAGAGACCAAGTATGCCTAATTTATCAGTATTTAAGAATAATAAGTTGTTACTGATTTATCATTTCCATCTTTTTCCTTTAATTATTCAGAACAAAAGCAAAAAAAACTAAACAAGAAAAGTAAATAACACTTTTTTTTTTTGAAAACTAAATTAGACTATTTAAAGAGTAGATAACGTCACTGACGAAGAAGAAGATAATGATATGAACGATAAGGGCACTGAAGGGGAAGAATCTTATGAAGAAGCTAATGGAGAGGAGGAACATGGTAAAGATGAACATGGAGAAGATGAAGATGATGAATATGAAGGCCACCATCAAGGCTCTTCCTCTCCCCCTCCCGCGTAAATTGATATTTATGTAAATTGACTTGTTTAATCATATTATTTATAGAGGCCGAAAAAGAAAAATAGTTGATTTACCTATCAGTGAAGAGTAAAAATTTGATACATCACATGTCATCATATACATTTTACATGCATACATATAGAGAAAAAAATGAAAGGCTCCGAAAAATAAGAAGAGAAGCAGGTAGAAAAGGGGGCAAAATAGGCGGTAGAAAAGGAGGTAAAATAGGAGGAGCGGCAAGTAAAAGTACCAAAAAACCGTAAATTAAAATAAGGTATTCCCTTGCGATTTGTGTATAGTAACTATCTTTTATTAGAGGTGCTGGCCGTAGAATTGGCAAAAAAGATACAGCTTCCAAATCAGGGGAGTCAAGAAAGCGCTCTATGGAAGAGGAAGGCGATGAAGATGTTGAAGATAGGTATGTCCTTAAGTTATGTGGAGCCATTTATACTAACACAGATTTTTATGACGAATTAGCAAGCCGTCAACGGCTAAAAGAACTGTCAGATATAAAAAAGTCAAAGGCTATTAATACATAGCTGGATAGTTGGTTTTCATTCATCATTGGCTAATTTTGTTGCTTCAATAAATAAGTTTTATTTGTTGTAAAACTTTTAAATAAACAGTTACAAATGATTCCCTCAAAAAGAAAATGCTTATTAACAATAATTTATTAAATGACATACTTAGGATCTATGTATAACTTTTGGCTTTGCAAAATGGAAAGACATTCTCTGTCACTCCCATTTAGCATTGAGGGTACTATCTAAACTAATCGGTTATGCTTTAACATAATTGCTAGGAAATACGCCTGATATAACCCTCCCTGTTCCATCCTCTTTGGACCCTAGCCACCATATATTATCTGAAGTATCTGTTACTATTATTTTGTCTCCTTCATTTAAATCTAGCTCTCCATTTCCTTGAGATTTGAAGGGATATTTTGCATAAAAAATTCTGGGGTTTGCTTCATTAATTGCTGGCGGGGAATTTGGCTCAGTTGCAGGAGCCAAATAAGCAGTATCAACAACATCACTATCTGCAGTGCTATCTTGCTGCATTCCAAAGCCAATACCTTCATCGTCGTGCCTGTATGATCTCCTAGGCTTTGATGACCCAGCCAACCCTGCTATTGGCGTTACACCCAAGCTTGTGGTTGCTGCTATCCCAAAGGCGTCTATAAATCGCTCGTAACGGGGCATAGGATCTGGATTATTTTTTGGGTGATATTTAAATACGTAAAGTATACCAACTGCACTCATTAAAAACAGAATTCCAGTTGATATGCCTACAGAGATCAGCACAACAGCAACCACAGATAAGTAATCTTCAACAAAAAGTTATTTTTATGTCATAATATTTAGTAGTATATACATTACGTCGAAGATTTTTTGAATCATAGAAATCGGATTTGTGAATCATTTTATAAATTTGCCCAGGTTGATGATCCCACTGAGTAGAAGTGAGGTAAGGCAGCCATATATTTCCATCATAAATAGCCGCACTGACATGGCCAATATTGAGTAAATCAATGTCTCCAAAGGCGAGAAGCATATTTTGGGCCCCTTCTGGATAATAATATGAGGCATTTAATGCAGGAACAAGAAGCACTTGATTAATAATTGTGCTAGGTCCCAAACCAGTGTTGTTGAATGAATTGTACATTTTATCACTGACTATGCCCACAAAAAAACCAACTGCATTACTATCACTAAAGTGCCTTTCAGTTGTTTTTCGACCAAATAATTATCAAACTTACTTTAAAGAACCAGCAACAATGAATGTATTTGCATCTACGCCTTCGATAACACTCACAGGTATTCCAGGCAAAAAAGTGTTGTCAGCCTTCATGGCCCAAGAGCTAATCTGATCTTTTAGATTGGCTATATATAAACTTTGCTGATGAGCATAGATATCACCAAAGATAATTATTTCTCTGTTTTTTGATGCAAACATGCCACGTACAGCACCAGTTATTCCATCTACGACTGCGTTCCATTGTAAGGTGACAGGATCTAACATGCAAACTGTGCTGCAGCTGAGTGATCCAGTTTTTAGGAATTCACCACCTATTAAAATATTTTTTCCATCTGGATGAGCTTTAATACTATTCACTATTCCTGGTTCATCATTTTTGTCTAAGTAAAAAAAAAAAAAAAAAAAAAAAAAAAAAAAAAAAAAAAAAGTTAACGAACTGCTTCCTTTTGTTGCACTAAAGTTATTACCAAAGATTCCATAAATGGGTATATTTGTATTATTGTTGATTAAATCGTAAATGGCAAAGCTGACAGAACGGTTGGACTGGAAACGTCCACCAACGTAGAGTCGGTTGCGGTATTCGGCTAAACAATAAACGTCTCCTTGTAGCTCATCAACTAAGATCCAATCAGTATTATTAGATATTAGGATTCTTGTCACATTGTCATTCGTAAAGTGGCCAGCAATAACAACTGAATCCTGCTGCGTTACTACTCCGGCTGTGATAGATGTGGGATAAAATTGTGATTCGTTATCAAATATATTAGGTGCAAGATGGCCAGAGTCAAATATCGCCATATCGGCTCGGTAGGTCTCTCCATTAAGTTGATTGCCTATAATCAGCGTTTGAGATTCATTCCTATGTACCAACTTTACTTGTCCTATGAGTAGTGAGGGCATCTTGATCCAGGAGCCGCTAGTAATATCCCATTGTGAGATTCCTCCCGACTTAATACAGCGTTCCGCAGATGTAAATTGACAGGAAAAGAAACCGGTCAACATAAGTGTATTATTTGAAATCAGTAAAAGATCAGTGACTGGGCCATTTACGCCTCTTTGAAGTGGTAACCACGTTTTTTGTTGCAAATCATATCGGGAAACATAGGGAAGACTAATGTTTGCTACTGATGTTGAAGTAAATTCACCCGCAACAAATAGTTCTATTATGATACGGTCAGAAAAAAATTTAGTAAAAAAGGTTTTCTTACTTGATGCATTGTGCGCTACTATTTTTAAAACTTTCCCATTTAGCCCTATACTAGCTAAAGGAGCCATCAAGCCAGTTTGATATTCATATGCTACTATATTATTGTATGGATTGCTGAAATTCATATCGGAAAATTCGCCACCAATATAAAGCATGTCGCCACTAGAAGCGTCAATAGAGTAAACGGTGGAAATCAAGGGCAGCTGTTCTGAATTTTACTAGAATCAATTTTCATATATATACAAATATCAAATTGAATATTTACGGTTCAATGGTTTCCAAGATACAGCAGAGATATTTTTAGCCAAGGTTAAGTTATGTTCTAGAATGCTGATGATAAAGGGTGCTGCTGAGCTGTTTCTTACAAAGTCTATTGTGTCAGCCATGATGACAATTTCACCTTTTACTGTTGAATTGAGGGCGGGACGAAGGGTTATAGTCGGTCTAAAGCTTTCAGATGTAGGTGAAACTGGTCCTGAATACAGCAAGGTACGTGAATCTTCGAAGACATTTTGATCCGAATAAACTGTTGTCAGCTGTCCTGCCTGTAGCCGAAGCAGGTATTCTACTTGTGTTCTTTTATAGCAGTTTGAGCTTCCGATACATCCTGGTGTTGTTACATAGATGCTATATTGACCATATGAAGGAATATTTCTATAAAATATAAGAAAACATTTCAAATGAATTTTGCAAATATACTAACGGCTGATATATAATACTTGTATTGGTCGTTGAAAGCCCAGAGGCAGAGACTTTGGACTCCAAGACTTTTTGATAATAGCCATAGACATAAATATCCTTCCAGTTTCCAGTTATGATTGTCCTACTCGAAGAACTTCCTTGACAGGTGCTATTGCCAGTATTCAAGGCTGGATACAAAGATATATCTGCTTTCGTTTGCGTAACCATTAAAATCAAGAAATGCACGTCTTTGTTTTTGTTTACCTGATTGGTATATTTGAACATAACCTAAACCACCACCCTTTCCATACCAGGTATTGATGTTGATACGTATACCGCTGACTGTTATTGGATTTAAAACTGTAAAATCTTGAAACGTATCATTTAATAATATGCAATCAACCAAACATGAAACAACTTGATGAGTAGCAGGATCAAAATAGGATAAATTAAAGTATTCGTTGGAGCCTAAAGCAAGAATACTATTTAAAGGAAACTAGTGTGAATGAGAATGTCCTCCTTTTTTTCTTTCTCTCCCCATAAAATTTCCCCTTTTCATTACTTGAATGAAACAGTTCCACGTCCTTTACTTGGTGGTAGGTTGGATAATCTAAATATTGTTGGCTGAACAGGATGAGCAAACTGAGCTTCCCAATAACCAGGTACACCATGTTTGAGAGTCCAAGATTGGCTGGATGCATTCTGAGATACTTTTGAAGGACAAACAACACTTGCTGGGTTGGATGAATAGGCACCATTTCCATCTGAAATTGTCTAAATGAAATTTGATCATTAAAGGGGAAATAAACGCAATTTGATCCTTGTTGTATTTTACAGTAAAGGGAGAATCCATTGGAATTGTTTGACTAGTATCGAAATTATCGCTTTCCAGATTAGAATTATTGGTAAATAATGTAGTGTTAAATCGACCACCAAATAATATAGTATTTTGTTTATTATTTTTAGTGATTGTATACACTGGACCATTTAGCCCTTTCCAAGGCAAAGGTAACCAAGTATTGTTATACCATTGAGCAACATGTCCACCATAGAGGCTAGCATTGGTGTTAAGAGGAGCAGTAAAGAGGCCACCTACATAAAGTATGCTATCCGTCGAGTCACAATAAAGGCTGAGCACAGGGCCATCAAGCCCTTGATTTAAAGGCTGAAATTGATTTGTCTCTATGTTGTATTGTACGATGTAATTCACAGTTTGATTCACAACCCTGAACTGACCACCTAAATAGATTGTGCTTTCCAGAGCACAAGCAGCAGTGATATTTCCATCAATAAAGCTAGTTAAATCTAAATAGGTATCGTTTTGATGCAGTAAAATATTGGAAGGAGAATGAAATTGAAGTATGTCTTTCGCAAATGATATTCCTGCAAATTTTCCAATAAGACCTAGTTTTCCAGCAATTTCACGATCATTAATGTTTGGTACACCTAATATGTCTCCTTTAACTATCCATGCAAATAGCAGAGTAGAAAACAAAAACAGAAACATCAAAAGTATAAAAAAGGGAAAAAGAAAAGGGAAAGAAAAGTTTAGTTTGCTTATAAACAAACCCTTTTATTTGTCACTTTTGTGTTCCCCTGAACTGAGCAACCTTACAGTCACTCAAAAAACGATTACGAAGGAAAAATAATAAACAGTATTGAGTGCTAGAAAAGGAGACTTTGTATCAGCTTACTTATCTCGAAAAGAAAGCATATAACTAAAGTAAAATGCTTTCGAAAGCACCTGATTTCTTACTGTAAAGGGTATTGATAGATAAATAAATCCGCAAGCATTATAATGCATTTACATAAAAGGTATTAGTTTCTATTTTATTGGCTTTTTTCTCTCTATTTTTATCCTTTTCTCTTTTTCTTTATACAAATATATGCAGTAACGAGGTATATATTATAAAAATTTGTCTTTAAAGTTTCTGTTTACTGTTCCTCGGCTCGCAATTCAACATTTGTATCTTCCAATGCCCCATAAACATTACTAGGATTTGGATTTATCACCGGTATAAAGTTAGTTTCAGAGTACGAGAAAGAGTGTCTTGATCTGCGAATATGAGAGTGTTTCAAGAACTATGAAATGCGAGAAAAAAATTTAGTCATGCAGTATTCTACTAAAATAATCTATTTTACTGCTCCAGTAGCACCCAAGTGTCCTTCATGTCTCAAGAATAATGCTTTCATTTCACCATTCGACCAAAAATTAATTGCATAAGAAAGTGTATTCATTGTGATAGGATGTCCTCTTATAAAAAATCCCCCAAAATAGATTCGAGTCAAGTTGTGTTGTTTTGCATTCAGATAAGCGATTTGTCCAATATTATTACTAACCATAAACAACAGGCTCTTGGCAATGTCTTGCGCTTGAAAGCTATCTTGTGACTGTTGAACACCCTTTTTAAACACCTTACCAAAGCTACTCGCTATACGTGTAGATTTTAATCCAAGTTTCGTATAATCTGAACCGTATATATCTCCTACTAAAAGATCTATATTTCTATTATCCCCTGTTTTTGATATTTCCAGCATATCTATATACAAAATAGTATAAACCTCAAGCGTATATTATGTGTCAATTATCATACTTACCATCAAAGGATATTGTGTTCGTCAATAAAGACATCAGGCCCCATAAAGTTCCTCCACCAAGCTTTTTTTAAATAGTAATGAATAATTACACAACAGATTCATTTTCCCCTTATACTTACTGAGGTTCCACTAATACGGGAAAATTCATCGGGGCCTGTCACTTTTAAAATGCTTACACCTGATCCAATGTTGACCAACTATGATATATAATTAATACATATAATGCTTTTTCCATTTCTTTCTATTTACCATGTATGGATAAATATCATTTGTTTTTTTTTGAAACTTCATTGGATCAGAATCTTGTTCATTATAGGTAAATACTTCATAGGGTATTTCTGTAACAAAGAAATTCAAGCCTAACAAAAAGAGAATTAGTAAACCAAAATGGTGTTGTCATAAGTACTAACCTGTAATAAGACAGTCCATTTCGTCTTCCTTTTGAATGGCCACGCCAGGTAGTTTTTCTTTAAGTTTATCATAAAACAAATGTGCGCCTCCTCCAGTTGCTTTCAATACGAGCTTATTATCTCGACGTGACTCTAGCTTTACGTCTGCTATCAAAGTAGCTACATAATCGATGCAGTCTTCTATTTTCTCTGTTTCAAACTTTTTAAAATGAAGTCTACCGCCTTTTTTATTTGCTGCAGAAGTAAAATAAACTATCTTCGCTAATGATCCACCAATCTAAAGAGAACAGGGGTTCTTTGTAGGTAATACAACACTTTCGTTTCTTTTTTTTTTTTACATCAACAGCAATATGAGCTACATGTTCGTTTTGATTTGGCAAGACAATATCTCTTGTTTCGTGAGCAGCAAGAGCAGCTTCAGAGACAGAAGCGCCATCGAGATTCATTATGGAAGTCATGACTAATGATTTTAAAAAAAAAAAGAGTGTCAGGTTGCAAAAACAGTAAGTTTTAAAGCACGCTCCTTTTTTTATCCATTTCCCACCCAAAAATTGGAAATAACCACTGTGAACTTGGGGTAGATATATTTTTTCCTTGAAAAAAAAAATGAAGTATAAAAGCTGAGCGCTTGGAAGTACCGTTTATTTTTTGTATACAAATAGGACAGTGATAAAAGAACCCAACGATTTGGATAAAGTATTTGTTTTTAATACAAATTACTACATTAGCAATGTAAGATGCCTTTGATCTGCATTAATGATATGAATACTGACTTAAATTATAATACAACTGCGTATTGCGATGTATTTTTATTCATAAAAAGCTTATTCATGCCTTTGTGCGACTCACTAAAAGCATCAAAATGAATTTGGGGGGAATGAAACACAGAAGCCTGTTCTTACTGCTTTCACAATTGATTTTTCTCAGTATTTTAAAATATTTATGAGCAGAAAGACTTAAACATCATCTTTATTACTAACAAATACCAAACTTTAATAAATGTCCTGAATAAAGTTTTTTTTTTTTTTTTTTTTTTTTTTTTTTTTTTTTTTTTTTTTTTTTTTTTTTTTTTTTTTTTTTTTTTCAAATCTAAGGCTTTTGTATGCTGACATATGCTTGATACTTTAATAGAGAAAAAAATTGAATTGGTTTGTTTAATTCAAATCATTATCAGTAAGTTTTTTATTTTTACATTGATTGTTGCACTTATATAGTATGAGGTATTTGAAGCATATGTATTAGAAAGTTGTACTTTTATCTTGTCAGTTCTTTAAGCTCTTGTTGCTTTTCCAAAATCTCTTGCTTAATAGATTCAATCATATCATCCTTTTCTTTCAATTGTTTACTTAATACTTCATTCGACAATTCTTCATCCAAAGCACCGCTCGACTCTAATTGCTCTACTATTTCAAGTTTTTCTTCCACTTTCTTTTTTAATTCTTCTACTGTCTGCGTAAGTGTTTCCTCCTTTCTTAAAAGGGATCTCTTTTGTTCACTTTCAGCTTTCAGTTTATCGAGAGTTTGCTTTTTATTTTCTATGTCTGAAAGGCTTTGTGCGTTTTTTCCTTTAATGAATTCAATTTGATTCTTTAGATTTTGAATCTTATTTTCCATTTGAGAATGTAGAAAAAAGAGTACTAAGTCACAGACAACGTCGATTTACTTTATTTAGACAGCAAATCATAACAACAATAATAGATGATATAAATACCTATTTTTCAATCTCTTTTTCTTTACAGTAAGAATGATTTCAAGGTCAAAAGTTGAACACATTATCTGTTTGACTTTGAATGGAATTAATGTGATACTTTATCTATTTATTATTATTGCTATAGTATTTAAATGTATAAGCGGTGATTTTGCTGCTATAGTTATGGGCATCTATGGCATGTAAATATTTTGCTTTACTCAATAAAAAGAAACAGTTAACCCAGTTTTACTATATAGAGTCATGGCTAGCTTACTAGTCATAAATGAATTACAAGAAATCAAGTATTCTTTTACTTACTTTTATTTCTTAACCACTTATCGAGGTAGAGGATTTATCATGATCTTGTAAGCACATGCATCATGTTGCATAATAGTAGCAACTAAAGCAAATGTTATATGTAGCTTTGGATGCTTAGTACTTGATGTCAAAATTATAAATATCGTAGCAGGAACACTTGTATTAGCTACTGGTTTGCTTTATATAATTATGTCATTCGTCACAAACTTTCCTCAACCACAACCGTTAAATATTAATTGGGGAAATTGGAAGGACTTTTCGGCAGAAGGATTAGATTTACCGCATTCAAAAAATAATAACCAATTAGAGGTAGATGATGATGTTGAAATTATTTGATTTTAATAATATAAATTAGAGTGAAATGCATCAAAGACTTCGTTCACCACCACCAGTTGTATAGAGAACTTATACCCAAACATCTTAATCAACCTAACGTCAACCAAATGAGTTTATATGCCCTTATTTATGAATACAAAACACTCACCTTGATGGATGAATAAATATGTTGCATGAAAATGAATGTACTCAAGAAACCAAGTGTGCCTGTACATAATCCTATTAAACAACATCCAATCAATAAATTTGTAATATAAATAAAACTTCCAAGAAATCCTTGAGTAAGTGAATGTTGCATAAAGTAAAATATGCCATAACTATGATGAATAATAAAGATAAGTTAAAAGCACAAATAGTTTTGAGAAGTAGCTTACGATAGCATGTAAATTGAAGATGAACCACCAATCAGAAAAGATTGCCACCACCAAAGATAATCTTCTGTACATAACTGTACAAATACCAAAATGATGGTCACCGTTGAAGTAGTGATCAGTAAAGCAGTAACACATTGTACAGTATAAGTAATTGACAGCACATATTCTCCTTTGATTAGCGAAGACAAAAATTCGTGCCAGTTCAAATAAATGACTGAAAATGGTATAATACCGCCCATAATAACCCTTATATTGTATTAAAAACTTGCAAAAAAAAATTTTTTTCTTTTTTACCTAATAAAGTTGAGTTGATACCATCGCTTTGCAGGAATTATCCTGGGTATTTGTGTAGTTCTTGAAGGATACTCTAAGCGTTCATGTTTTTCACCCAAGTAGGCGCCAAGAAAGGTAAAAGGAACAAGTACAAAAATAAAGATTGAAATCATAGATATCCACCCAGAAAATGAAATAGCAAGTGAAGACTGCTGAGACCAGGTTAAGACATTGGTTCCAAAAAAAATGGAAAGTACAATGGTTGGGACAATACAAGATGTCTGCAATAAATAAGAGAAAAATGAGTCATGAAATCCTCATTAAAGAAGATGTAAACTTACCAAGAGACTATTCAAAATCCATGATTTCCCTCTAAATACTTTGTAGATTCTGGCGCTCCAATAGCCAGCAGGTATACTAATTTTGATGATTAATAACTCTTATACACCTTTATATTCTTTCGTACCTTCCCACGAAAAACAAACATGTAAACCATTGTGTAAATGAAGTTGGTTCAGCCGGATGATACCATCCTTTAAAGAGAGCAAATAATAAACCAAATGCGACTACTAAAAGCTGAATACCAGTTCCCATCAATGGTGTTAATAGACCTCCATAAACAGGTCTTCTAAACACATCTCTATCAATCAATCTCCAGCCAGCATAATCCTCTACGTCCTCATAAATCTTTAAAAAGATGTCAGTATCATTTTTATTTATGTTTCACACAATTTACCTTAATATCTTTATCGTCTTGATTAGGACTTGTACGATGATAACTGGTTTTATACAATATAAGTACAACAATAGTCGATAATAAGATAGCAACAATAATGCTGTTTAATGAAGCATATTTATATCTTTCTGGATTAGGTGGTATTAAATATGTATCCCAACGATTACGAATGTTATTGGCTTGTTTCCACTTGACTGAATACGTAAAAAACACGGTAAATCTTCGTTCTAAAACCCTCTGGTGTTGATAGTCTATACTCTTTTTTGTGCATCCTCCTTCTGCAATCCTATTTTAAACATGTTGAAGAAGTCTTTTTCTCGAATTATTGCTTATATTTACGAATCGGGATAGATTTCAAATCCTAAGATATTGTATCTACCAGCTTGATTTTTTTCGTAGAGTATTTGGATGATAACATGGTTATTAAGATAGTACATGTTGCCAATTTTAAATCCTAAAGGAAATCCAATTCTATAGTTGTGTTCAGGGGCTTCATTGGTATATGATACAGTAGCTCCAGGCAAACCATCCAATTCCCTGTTATTTTTTGAGTTTTCTTCTTTTTTGTAATTTTCTTTTTTTTTTCATTTTTTTACCATTCAACTTGATATTCATCACTTACTAAATCGCTTATTTTAATAGCATCTTCAACACCTAAAGTTTGTTTACAAAGTAATTTACATTCTTGATCTTCAAGTACGTTAACCTATTGATGAAATAATGATGTTATTTGTAAACCCTATCTTTTTCTCTTTTTCTTTTCTTTTCTTTTTTTTTCTTCTTTTTTTTTACTTTATAGCCGCTTTGAATAAGTCTATCACCTCTAAGGTCTTGATCAAATACAAGAGAGCTCTTCTTTCTTGCTGAGGATTGTTGAGATTGACAAATGAAAGGTAATGATTGAATACTATATGTCAGTGGATTTCTTAAAGAAAATATTTTATTGTAATAAAGAGGAACGCTTTCTCCTTCTCTATAGTCTTCTAGAGAAAATGTGAGCTGAAATAGACATAATAATATAAAAATGACTTGAGGTGTCATCTATTATTTCCTTGACCGCTTTTATAAAATAAAAAGTAAAATAAATTAATTTTACAGAAAGTAAAAGAGGATTGATTTGCTGTGTAACATAATCATAGGGTATTTAGCCTCTTTGTTTTGGTCTTTCTCTTTAGCTTTTTTTATCCACTCTTTCTTATTTCAAAAAAAAAATGAGTAAATTCAAATTAGAAGTTCCTGTGGATTTATCTGAAAGCACCTCAAGCATGCTGGATACTGCCAAGAAAGTACTCCATTTAGTCACTTTGGCTACAACACTATTAACTATATGTGTTGTTGCTCCTATGATAGCAACTGAAGCGCGTTACTTGGTAAAGGCAGTTACCAAAAAAAAAAAGTATTCTAAATAATTATGATAGGGTGGAGGCAAACCAGGACCAAATTATACTTTATTTGTGTCCATCATTAGTCTTCCTATTCCCTTCTTCTTGGTTTATTTTCCTTGGATGTACGAGCATCATAACAAATTTAGACGCCCAGGAAAATTTTGTCTCAAAAACCGTACCAACTTGATTTTTTGTGGTTTCAATTCTTTTCTTTGGGCAACAGCTGGTATCGCTTCTGCCGTCTATTCAAATGATGCCTCAGCCTGTACTGTAGATTCCGAACTCAGGGAAACCTATGGTGATGATTATGTGAGCTCTTGGGGAACACAAGTAAGAGAAAATGAAAAAAAAAGATTGAATTATTAAACAATCTTTTCTTAGTGTAATTTATCCAAGGTAACCGCGGCCTTTGCTTGGATTACTTGTATCATTTGGTTAAGTACATTAGTGTGTACCGTACTCTCATTTTGGAAAGAGAAGCAGGATATTCAACATAGATTGAATGAACATAGAATCAGTAAACAATCCACATTACATGAGGAAACCTATACTGAAAAACACGTTGAATCTGTTTATCAAAAAGAAGAAACAACTCATCACTATGAGACATCGTCATCTTTTAATGACTCTGCTCAACAGATGCAATACCAACAGCATACTGTTTATGACAACAATAATGTAAGCCAGCATCAATACTCACCTTACAGTGGTAGTCATTCAAGCCCATATCAACCTGCTTCCTATGAAAACCACGTAAGTCCTCCAGCTCTGAGCCACATAAATGCCCCTGTTCAACATCAAACCAGCCCTTCTGCTCCATATCAAACCAGCCTTCCTGTGCAATATCAAACCAGCCCTTCTGCTCCATATCAGACCAGCCTTCCTGTGCAATATCAAACCAGCCCTTCTGCTCCATATCAAACCAGCCCTCCTGTGCAATATCATACAAGCCTTCCTGTTCAGTTTTCTCCAATGCCAACTCCTCAGCATGTAATGTCTCACCCTGAACAGACACATTACCATAATACTTAGCTTTTAGTATGTAATAAATATCTTAATTTAATTCTTTACTATCTATTTACTTTGGGCTTTGTTCAAATTGAAAGAAAGAAAAAAAAAATCAGAATCATGCTTATTCATCTTACTGATTTGTGTTTACAATAAATGTCAGTAAGAGCTTTGAAAATGCAATGAATGATTAACAAAACCTTCAATTTATTGCTAAGCAAAGTCTTAAATTGCTGCTTTTTGGGGAACATGATTTTTTGCAAGAATATAATAACTGAAAAGGTTATTTATACTACTCAAGTTATTAATGAATAATGTCATTACATGGGGTCTGTGATGGTATCCATAATGTTTGGGCATGCATTTTTTTTAAAATTGAGTTGTTGCCTATGATACTTGTGTTATCTTTATGTCATTACTAAAACAATGCTTGCCCAATAAAAATTAAATGAAATAGCAGTCAACATTCTTAAAAAGAATGTATAAACAGAGCTTGTTCTTTTCATTCTTGTTTCAAATATGGTAAACTACAGAGCTTGTCCCTATCAGTGGATGCTACAACTAAAGATTCAAAAGAAGGGCTTATTTATGATTTCTGAATCTAACACTTAAAGGTTGGATTTTTCACCAAGAAAAATGCTTGGCCCAGATATTAGATATAATGCTTATTTTTTTTTGAGTTTGCTTTTTGCCAGGCATAATAACTATTTAATAACAGCTATTTGATGAAAATTATATATTATTTTTGATGCCTCAATAAACGACAGAAGACAATTCATAAAGATGAACATCTTTGATGAAAAGGGCGTGTTCGTGTTCAATCTTGGCTACTTGCTGTCTTTCTTTTCCCCTCTAAACAATTGCCTGTAGTAGAAGTTTCTATTGTATTTAAAAAATGGTGTCTAGAAATTAAAGCGACTTAAATATTCACTATTCCACAGTGAACTGTATGGGTATATACTTGTGTGCAAAATAAAGCATATAAAAAGTTATTTAGCTTTCAACAATATGAATACAATGAACATAGATAAGATGGTGCCTGGCTTTTGTACCTACTAATTAAACAAGGAACGAGACCTGTTTCTTCTGAACAGACCAATTAATTTTTAATTTGAAAGCCTCTTTTTTTTTTTAACTTTTTTAATTTATTTATACAACACAAAACATGCAATCGACACCAATGCTTGATCGTACAGAGACTTTGAGCTCGCCTATAAATAATACAGATCAATTTAATAGGCCACTAAAGAGAAGTTATACCAGTTCACCATTACGTTCAACAACATCCAACTCCTCATTATCTAGAACAAGCTCATTCTTGAGTGAAGTCGATGAGGAAGGCGGGACAAGGTGGACGAGACAACACTGGAAAAAGCTAGAAGAGTATTACATTAAAAAGGATAGAGACATTGAAAAAGCAACATCAGCATTTTACTATTGTGAATCCCTGATTCGTGTCACTGAATCAGACTCAAAACCTATTATGAAAGAGCTGTGGCCAAAAGATAAAATCAAGTGGCGTTGCAAGTGTTTAGATACCAGGGCAAAATATCAAAATAATACAGTGCCTTTTATTAAGAAGAAACAAAAAACCTCCTCCCCTTCAAGGGATAATGGCATCTTTAGTGTTCCAGGAAAAGAAAAATCATCACAAACAGATTAATAAAAGCGCATGTAAATAATTTTTTATTCTTTCTATAAAAATGATGATGATGCTGGAGATGAAGGGGTAGAAGGATTAGGTGTATCATAATGTTTTTGATGAATAGATGGATACAGTTGACGAAGTGTAGCTGCAAGATTTTTGGGAATAAGTGGTTTTGTTAGATAATCGTCCATGCCTGCATCTACACAGATTTGTTTTGCTGATGATTGGATGTCTGCAGTGAGAGCAATGATTGGTAATCTGCAGCCTGTCTTCTTTTCTAATGATCGTATACATTTAGTAGCTTCTACACCATCGCACTATATTTGTATTATTTAGTTTTCTTTCCATTATTTCTAAATACTTTATAGAACAAACCTTTGGCATATGATGATCAAAAAAAGCAACAGAAAAATAATTGGGAGGTCTTTGCTTATACAGCTCAATCGCTTCCTCACCATCACATGCAGCCTCAACTGTAAATCCAAGTTTTTCTAACTGTTGTTTCAATAATTTTCTAGCCACAAAATTGTCCTCTGCAATTAATACAGATTTTTTAGCATATAGTTCGAGTTCATCTTGACGGAAATAGTCTTTCATACGGGTGGCAATCGCTGGTGTCAGAGATGGTACTATTGTTCCTTGTCTTTTCTCGCTCATCACAATCTCTAGCAAACGAAGCAACTTGACTCTACGTGCAGGTTTAGCCATTTTTACTAGGCGACCACGACGATCTGAACCTGAGTTGGTAGCTTCAGCTGCTATCTTGTGCCCTTCAGTTGATGGTGTGTACAGCAAAATGATGTGTAATTCACATTCGGGATCGTCTACTACACTTTGTATCTGATGAATAATAAACCCACTTGGTGTTGGTGGAAGATCCAAGATCAAGACAGGATGACGCTCTTGCAAGGCTTTGGGTACAGCCTGATACATATCTGGTGTATATGCTAAACGAAAATCGGATAATAAGGATTTTATCATTTTAGCATTTAGATCGCTGCTCGTGGCTAACAACACGCGCTCATTTTGTTGAAGGTATTTCAAAATGACCGGTTGCCCGCGTTTATTGCAGCATGCTATATTCTTTTCCTTGTTCACTGTCACCGTAAACCAAAAATTGGAACCCTTTTCAGGTTGAGAATCCACTCCAATGTCACCTGTCATGAGTCGTACAAGTTGTAAACAAATTGATAGACCTAGCCCTGTACCTCCGTATTTTCTTGTTGTACTTCCGTCCAATTGGGAAAATGGTTCAAATAACCTTTGTTGCTCTTCAGGACAGATTCCGATACCAGTGTCAACGACCTCAAATTTTAAACGCACATAATCATCTTGCTTTTTTTCATGCTGGTCGTCATCAGCATCTGTAAACGAATTGTCTAGGTGGCATCTAATGACGACACCTCCGTGGTGTGTGAACTTTATAGCGTTACCTAGTAGGTTTGTCAGGATTTGTCGAACACGAGATGAGTCAGCTATGACAGTAGTAGGTACATCAGGATCCACAATATAAGCTAGTTCAAGGCCTTTTCTTGTTGCCAAAGAGCTAAGTATTTCAATTGTATCCGCAATGACCTCTTCTACAACAAGAGGACCCAAATCAAGTGTCACTTTACCAGCTTCCAACTTTGAAAAATTCAATAAATCATCTATGATGCAGTAAGCAAGTCAGTATAGATATAGTAACACACGCACAAATATGTATAATTACCAATGATTTTCAAAAGCGTCTCACAGCTTTCTTTTGCAGTCAACACGATATCTTGCTGTTCTGCATCCAAAACAGTTTCAGATAAAAGTGAAATCATACCATAAAATCCAGAAAAGGGTGTACGTAATTCATGAGACATATTGGCCAAGAAATCAGCTTTTAATTTCATGGCATGAAGTGCTGCCTCCTTGCTTCTACGTGCTTCCTCTAGTGCAGCCTTTTGACTTTCAATCATTTTTACATTTGCATAGGTTACTGTTTGTATGCTCTTGAATAATAAGGCATTTGTCACAGAGATACCAATCTGTTGTGAGAGTAAACGCAAAACGATCTCATGACGAGAAGTCAGTGACCCGATAGGAGCTTCAATATAGATACAACCCACTACAGCCGATTTATGAATGATCGGTGTACAAATGCACGACTTTGCTTGTGACGTACTGCCATCTGAAAAATGTGAGTCTTGAACATCAACAATAAACAAGGATTTTTGAGTATGAATTGCATACTGAGAGATACGCGTCATAATCGAATCTGCTTCCTCTGACAGCAATTTTGGTTTGCTATAAATATCGCATTCATCTTGTTGTGATCCGCGCCCAACGACAAAAAAATTTGTATTTTCCTTGACAATAATCACGCCAGAGTCAGCACCCGAATTCTCCAAGATGATTCCCAGCATCTGTTTCAAAAGAAGCTCAAAATTCATTTCACTTGATATCACTTGACAACTTTTCAAAATAGATGCCAAGTCAACAATGTCCAATGTCAGCAGGGCCTCTTCGGGTGATGTTTCCATACTATTCATGCTTAAATTGCAAATCATATCGAGTTCCTTGAGTGATAGATCACCGACTGACTCACGCTTGTCGAGTGTTTTCTGAAGACTATCAGTCTGAACAGCAGCAGTGGCCTTTGGTAGATTGAGAGGTTGAATCCCTTCGAGGAACACCTTGTGCTTTTTCTTTACTAGATTAGCAGAACCATACGCACCAACGTGCTGATATCCATTAATTGCTTGCTCAATAAAAGACGCTGCAACAGTGGGGAGCTGCAGTTTTAGGTAATATTCGCCTGCCAAATTATATATCAAACTTGTTTCCAGTGGCCATCGACCCTGCTTGGCCTTTTGAATCGCACTATCAAACAATCTTTGGGCTTCCAAGTGGTTTTCGTTGATGGAAGCGATTCCTGCATCAACACAGTCCACATGTGATTGCAGGTTCTCTGGATGACTATGCTTGGCCCAGTCGGCGAGCTTTTCACGACTTTCCAATAGTTCTTGCTCCAAATCAGCCCGTTTGTGTTGCTGTATGAGACGCGTCAAACACAAACAGCGAAAGAAATACATGATGTGTGTGAGCCTTCCGGCAGGTAAAGAATCTACCAACGTCATCTGTTCCGAACTCAAATGGACCGACGCCTCATCGAACTCGTACAGACCCAAGATGATGGACTTCATTGCAAAGTAATAAAATAAGTGAAACTGAGAGTTGATGTTTTCTTCTCTGGTCTTGGCAATGAAGCTTGCTTCTTTAAAATCATCATCTTCAAAGATGCCTTGCTCCGTAAGCGTTGTCTTGCCTTGCAGAGCCAGTATCGCACGAGTAATTGTTGTGGCCATAGTAGAGGTGCCCATAG
The DNA here is from genome assembly GCF_000149305.1 of Rhizopus delemar RA 99-880. Classification (NCBI taxonomy): domain Eukaryota; kingdom Fungi; phylum Mucoromycota; class Mucoromycetes; order Mucorales; family Rhizopodaceae; genus Rhizopus; species Rhizopus delemar. The sequence continues at coordinate 675,283 of NW_027137827.1, read as the reverse complement.
AGGAGATGGTTTTTGCTTCCAGATAGCTTTTGGCTTCCTTTAGAGTATCAGCTATATTTTCCCCACACAGTAGGCTGACAAGGATCGTTTGAATATGTGCGAATGAAGAATAGACACGATTGCCTCCCATCAATGTTTGCTTGGTGGCTGTTCGAGCCATGGCGATGGAACGATGATAGGGATACTTCCAACAACTTAAAAAAGTAGCATACAGATATCGAGCACGACCTGTTTCTGAGTTCCCACCGTAGTTATCACAGAGAGTAACGCCAACATGACCAATTTGCTCTGCAAATTCGTAGTCTTTAAAAAGTTGCATAGCAGCGATACCGAAAAAGACAAATCCGACGCCTGTGGTTGGGGTTGTACCGGCCTTGAGGGTCTTTGAAACAAAATGTGAACCGGTGCTAAGCATAATGGGTATATCATTTGTCCAATAGGCCCATAAACAAATCTCTTCTATAATGGAAAACCGAGTTCGAATCAGGCGACTTTCACAGACTGGTAATTTTTTAATATTTTCAAAGCCTAAATTGAGGACCTCTTGCTTGGTTGATTCATATAGTTTTTCCAATTCATCTTGCGGTAAATCGATCCTGATCTTTTGAGTTCCCAAATCATGCAAACAGTCTAACAGGATCATTACACTCTTTACATTGCCTCTTGTTCTCGACCAGCGGTAACGATGCTGTATAAGATAAGCAGCCGCACGATCAATAGGCGATTCAGCATGACGCAAGATGGTATTAAGATAGTTTCGAGTGAGGGCACCATCAATCAACCAACTGATCTCTGCCAGTCGAGTATACAAATGAAGAGTTTCGGTATATTTTGAATCCTCACCATTGACCCAAGGATCCGGACTGAGGAGCTCCAGAGCAGCAGAGTAATACGAAAAGGCAAGCTGATGTGCACCAGAGTCAAACGCTTTATCACCTGCCTGAATAAGCACCTTACGATAGGATGCCTTGGTGGTGTATTGCTTGATCAAACGAATGGCACCCTTCACATGGTCTGCTACCCAAAATTTATCAACGTTATTTTTCGGAATAAAATGAGAAACGATACGCAAATGATAAATGTCCTGGTGCTCAGGAGAGGCTAACATAGCCACTGCCTGGGAATAACGATCATGGGTAAAACGAAAGTTGTCATTATTGGTAGGTTGAATGAAGCCTTGTTGAAGTGCAGATTGAAGTCCATTGATGGCATCAAACTTGCTTTTATGTTTCGTCAACCCTTCTTCCTCTTCATTCTCCTCTTCTTCAAATGAATCATCCTCAAAGTCATCCTCATCATCAATGTCATCGTTCTCGATCATCAGGTTTTTAACTGTTTCGTAATTGAAGCTATTCCCAATAAAAGAAGCCCACTTCAAAAACTTTCTACCGTCCCGCGGCAACTCTTTGAGTCGCTGTACTAAGAATTCAATGCTGACATCTCCACTTTCGCTGATCTCTAATGCTTTTTCGATTTCATGAAGATTGTACTCCCAATGTCTCTTTTCCCAAGTGAAATAAATAAGATTCTTCTTTTCTAATGTTGTAAGCAATTGACAGACATAGAATGGGTTACCATGCGTCTTTTTATGAATAAAGTCAACAAGAGGAGTCAGCAAGACTAGATCAATTTCTTCTTGACGGTGCATGGTGACCCTGATAAGTTCCATTAAGGCGGATTGATCCAAGTTTTTAATGTTGACAAATGAAATAATAGCATCTTGATTGGCTAGTAAAGTTGAAGGTTGTTTAGAAAGTTCATTGTCTCTATAAGTCAAGATGATGAGAAAATCGAGTTTTGCTGAAACTAGTGAATTTAATAATTCAATAGAGGCCTCATCTATAATTTGCGTGTTACAATATGCAGTAATACAAGAATAATTTTTTTTTAACTTTCTTTTGTGTACCTGCTTCATGCAAATCTTCCAGAAACTTTAAGAATGACGTAAGTATGACTTGTTTATACAGAAAACAACATTTAGACTTACCAAAGTGACAAATTTGAAGTTTACCATTGCTTGAAATATTTCAATAAATGCTGTATGAAACCTTGTCTTAATTTCTTCTCCAACTTCCATTTCACAATCTCCGACTTGGATTTCATTATTCGTCATGACTCTTTTACACAAAAAAGAGGATAACTCTGGTACGTTATCAACTAATAGGGTGGGTAATTGAGAAATTGTTTCTGCACCCAATTGTTCCTTGAGCATTTTGGAAAACCTTTCAATCTCTTCAGTGCTTTCTCCCAAAATATGTTTTAAGAATATGGACAAACATCTCAAAATACATCCATAAGGCGTAGGCTGTCTCTTGTCAAATTTAGCCACAGCAATGTATCCATAATCACGAGCAAGTTGTTTTACATTTCTGACAAGTGTTGATTTACCTACACCTGCTTTACCGTAGATGGCTATTATTTCAGTCGATCGATGGATTATCTTGCTTTCTTTGTTATGAACACGTTTGAAGCTAAAGGCGTCATCTAACTTGAGTACAGGAAGAAGGGTGGAATTGTCGGAAAAGAATTGACGTCGTTTTACATTAGGTCCGCACATGTAAGCAGTTCTTTTGATGATTGAATTGATCAAGTTGAGTTCAGAACTACGTCCAAAACAAGGATTATTTGGTAAAGTAAAGATACTTGCAATATCATATCTTCCTAAATCAAAAGGCTATTTTTATTGATTAGCACAAGTAAAAAAATTTAAATAGTGTTACTTTATACTTTAATCTCTTGGTTTAATCGAAGTTGATTTAGACACTCTATTAGATCTTGTCTTAGACCATGAGCACTGCTATATCTTTCATCAGGAGACTAAATGATGTAATTAATTTTTTTTTTAATTAATAGTTTTTTTGAATGGAGTTTACCTTATTGGCTAATTTTTCAATAATCATTGAAATTACTTTTGGTGTATTGGGTGCTACTTCATGTACAAGTGGAAGTCTCTTGTTGAGTACATTGTGAACGATTTCCATTGGACTTGAATGAATAAAAGGTAATGAGAGAGTCAAGATGATATAAAAAGTGATACCAAGACTATAAAGATCTGTACGATGATCAGGTTGAAATGAAGTTCTTCCAGTTTGCTCAGGGGACATGTGAATTAACATCTGTAATAAACTGTTCACATCATTTCTATGAACTGTCTTTCTCCAGCCTTCTGATGTTAAGCTCATGTCTAAGCTTCTTGCTCCTGAACCAAAATTATGTATTTTAACTGAATGATGCTGATTTCGTGGCCATAAAAAAGCGTTTAATTTAATTTCTCCGTGAATGACTATGAACATTTAGATTATTAATCATTTTAACCGTGTATCAACATTACTTTGATGCTTGTGTATCATCTCCAAACAATCACAACAATGAATAGCAAAATTTAAGAATGTGTCCAAATCAATCAGTCTACACACTCCTTCTTCTACCAATTGATACTCGTCCAGCAAGTTTTGGCCATAATCCTCATAAATAAATGCAATTAAACCATTTGATAAAGTGATCTTATCCAAAGGTCTACATAATAATCTTTTTGATGAATTTTCTCTAAATAATCGTTGTACAATATGATATTCTCTTTCTAAGCGTAAAGGTTGATGTGATAATTTGGCTATAATTGATCTTTTATCTCGATTCCTTTATAAAGTGTGAATAATAATTATATCAATACTCTTTACAAAGTACCTTAAACCACGAATAATTGCTACATTATCTATTTCTTCAAATAGAATTGGCGTATTAAACGTATATCCAGTTATATTACTTATTGCTTCAAGTTCTAATTTATTTAAAGAAATCATCGTATTTTCTAACTTATGAACCAGAAAAAAAAAAAAGAAAAAAACAAATAAAAATGAAAGAGAGAAAAGAGAAAGAGCGAGAGAGACAAGATATATTTCTCTTGTATGTTTTTTTTTTTTTCTTATCTAGTTTTCTATTCCCTTTAAGAAAAAATTTAAAAAAAAAAAAAAAAAAAAAAAAATGAAAAAGGATGAAAAAGAAAATCAAATATATATTACAAGCAATCAACTCCGATTGAAATGAATGATGTGATTGTACAAGTTAAAAAAAAATTCTACTTTAATGGCAACACAAAATTGACTTCACTGCCAATCAGCAGAAAATTCAAAAAGAGCTTGTAAGAATCATTTGGAAAGACCTTATTCTTTACTTTTAAATTAAAAATAAATTTGCACATTTTAGTCTATTTTTCATAAAATATGTTTGTACAAGTAATACTTGTATGGTGTCTTTGATATGTTTGGCTTGGTAGCACAAATAATGTTTTCTACTACTTCAAAAAAAAAGAACAAGGAATAGAAGATCTACGAATTAATAATGCTTTTTAACTATAAATACATTTAAGTTTTTTTTTTATTCTATTACTTTCTATACATTAAATATATTAGTCCTCCTAATTGAAAAATACACGAGAAAAAATACTGTGTGTCTTTTACGTTAGTTAAACGCTTTGAATGACACATATTTCCTATATTTTTTAATACTTTTTTCTTTTTTAAATAAACTGTAATCTATTAACCACAATGCTGACATTCATTATTAATATAAAAACTCTATGTGCTCATTGGAATTTCTAGTAATGAATTGCTCATTTGTTTTTGTTTAATGACAGCACTTTTTCCTTTAAAAGATTACGAAATTATCGCATTTAGTGTCTATTGTGCTATCCTCTAAAAATGCCTTTAGAATGCCCTTTCTTACTATTTATCAGTTATATCTCTCTATTTTAAAATGGCCAAATGGCTACTCTGCTGAGCTTGATCGCTTTCTTTTACTGATCAAATGATATTTTGACCCTTCATTGCAAAAGATAAAAGATATGAAATAGTCCTTTAGACATATGCTAGATCATATATAGAGCACCAATTTACTTTATAATTTATACAACATGAATTTGTCAACTTAAACTTGGGTCATATTGATAAATCTGAATCTTAGTTTAATCTACAAAGACTCATCAACATTTAGCCGATTAGTTTAAGCACAGGCATTTACAATGATGACATGCCTATGTATTTTGAGTAACATGTTTATAGATCTTCAACTGATAAAACAACGTGTGGTGAAATAAACATCATCTTTGTCGTACACACACACCCAAAAAAAAAAATAAAATAAAAAAAAAAAATAAAAAAATAAAAAAAAAAAAATCTGCGACTGACTCTTCATGTCAAACTCGTAAAAGGGAGCGATCAATGCAGTGAAGTCGGTTATTGAATTCATAGCCAGTGACTTGACCACCCCTTGCTACATCACACAAAACCTTTTTTCACTCAAAAATGAACTCTCTAGGTTTTATTGTTCCTGCGATCACTCGTCAACAATTAACAAGATCCCTTTATACATCAGCTACTCAACCTAATGGTGAAAGTTTAAAGAATTTTGCAGAAGCTTTAGCAGAGAAATTTATTAATCAAGTCAAGAAACAAAAACAAAAACAAAAAGACCACACTCGATTAATTCAGATCGAGCTTCTTCCTTTTACAGCAACAGCAGAAGATATCCGAAAGCTAGCAAGGGAAGCTTTTCCAAAAGGAGATAAAAGCATTGTTGACAGTAAGAATAAATAAGTGACAGATTATGTATGTATTTCAATAAGTGGTGTTTTGTAGAAAAGAAAATTTTGCACCCAATGGTAAATGTGTCTTGTTGATGACTTCAGGTGAGGATGCACGTCGTTTGGTTTTGTATGGAAATAGACGTGCTTTAGGTGGAAATATGATTAGAATGTCATTTGTAACTATTCATATGCTATATTATTATATAATATTAATATTATACGCATAGGCTCGTAAATCAACCAGAGATCCAGATGGGTATTTGAATAACTTGCGTCAAAATGAATTGAGGTCAGTGACAGGAACATCAACGACAGCAACAACAGCAGGTCAATCAGTTATCATTACCGGGTTCTATTCTTCATCCACAGAGAAATTATTAGATTATTTAAGCACAAAGCATTTCTATCCTATTGATAACATTGTGTTCTTGAAAAGGTTTCTTATATTAAAAACAATGGGTTCATTCAACTAACGTATTACATTTGCAGTAAACATGGATCAGCTAAACACAAGCATTTGATAAAATTTAATACCGAGTCAGAAGCATGGCGATGTGTGCGTGCTTTTCATAATAGACAACACACTTTTGATAAAAAGACATATACAGTTCAAGTAGATGTTCTTTATTAAATTATCCATTTTTATTTATTTTAATTAGCATAACAAATTGTCCCTTATCGCTATAAAACATGTCTTTAAATAATTTACTAAGACAAACGGATATAAAACATGAAAATCAAAATGACTTAACACTGCTCATTTTATCTTTTGGAAGAAGAAGAAAAAAAAAATAGGGGGAAGAGACAAATATAATAAATCAATAGTGCTTGTAACAGATTAAAAGACTTTAAACATTGGTAAGACTCAGATAGTGGCCTTGTCCAATCAAACATTCGTATTTTTAATAGTCCGGGATTCAAAGATGAGTGTGGAAAGCTCCCACTAAATGAACTCTCTCTCAACTTCTTCGTTCATTAAACAGCATGGTACGTTTAGATTCAATAAAAAGGAGGAGACCAAAGCATGACCAATAACCCAATAAACAACATTTACTGGATGGATGGATGGATGAATGGATGAATAGCGATATGTGTGGATTTTTTGGTCTCCTCTCTTTCTATGAATGTCTCTAGAAAAAAAAAACTAAAGAGTCTAATTTTGTAGACCTGCAAGAGAAGAAACAACGGACGTAATAAGCACGGACGTGGACACACCAAGTTTGTCCGCTGTATCAACTGTTATCGTTGCGTTCCCAAGGATAAGGCCATCAAGCGTTTCACTATCCGTAACATGGTTGAAACTGCTGCCGTCCGTGATCTTCAAGAAGCTTCCATCTATGAGGGTATGCAATTGTGAAAAAGGATGGAAAGAATATAAAAAATTAATTTCTACTTTTAGAATACGCCATTCCCAAGTTGTACGTTAAACTCCACTACTGTATCTCTTGTGCTATTCACGCTCGTGTTGTTCGTGTCCGTTCTGCTGTTGACCGTCGCAACCGTCTTCCTCCTCCCAGATTCAGATTCCAAAAGGTAAATGAGTCACTTGAAAAACAAAAGCTGTATTAAACTTATATCACAGGCTGCTAACAAGGCTTAAAGAAGATGAATAAAGGAAGTTTCGTTTAATAAAAAACCCCCTTTTTTTTTTATCTCTTATTAATGTGTCCTTACACTACCTTTTTTTTCTTTTTGAAGACAATATGAGTAAAATAATGCATTATAGCGCTTGATCAGATTCTATAAAATTGTTTAAAGCTGTATATCTAAATACAAAGATTATACTACTTTGTATAAAAAAAGCCATCAACGAAAAACATCCCAAGAGCCCTTTGATCCTTGTCCTTTATTTCTAAACACAAAATGGGACAAATAAAGTGTCAACATCAAATATTAAGAGACCGATTTTGCTGTACTAAACTTTTTTTTTTTTTACAACCCATTTTTTTTTTTTTTTGGTTCATATATAATTACAGTAAAGATGAGTTCAGTTTCATCCTTTGAAGGAAGTGACAAGGATTCCTTTTTTCAAAGAAGTTTTCAAGACAATCCAGCACTTGTAAGGCACGCCTACCTTCGAAAGACTGACCTGTTAGACACACTGGACACCGGTCGTACTCGTGACACAGATAGTTGGAGTGTAGCAGCAACAGTGGATGATCAAGAGTCTGTCATTAGCTCTCATGCAGCGAGCATTTCTCGATTGACTCAAACGGATGACGACAATATAGACGATATTCGAGACCAACTTCAAGAAGTTCACCTCCGTGACATTGGCGAAGACGAGGATGATAAACAGTCTCGATCCAACGCAGCTGAATTCGGAGATGCTCAATCTTCCATTACATTTGATGTTAGGGATAACAGCGATGATGAACATGATGTTGTTGATGACCAAATATCTGCACCACCGCAGCCTCAACCCAGTTTTGCTTCCTCTGTGGTGACTAAATCATATGCAGAATTATTAGAGGAGAACGAGATGCTTCAGGCACAGTTGAGGAGTGCCCAAGCATCACAAAAGCATCAATCCGAAATGATTATGAACTTGAAGAATTTGACAGGCTGTGATGAGGAGGTTTACGGTAAGGCCCTGGCTTTATCTCAAATGAAGGATGAATTTACCACATTCGTCGTCAACTCACGTACGCTCACACAAAAGTTGGCCAGATTAGCAGAGACCTTGAGTCGATTTGTGATTGCGGTAGTCAAGGATAATGAAGGGTGGAGATTGAGTTTGGAACAGTCCCTGTATTCTCACATCACACAACTCTACTTGACCTCGCTTCCTTTTGGCACAGAGAATCAGCACTTGTTGAACACAGCCTATGCAGATCAAATCAGTCGATTTCAAAGTACACTGGGATCCAATTTTGCTAAATGGTATAGAAGACAGACAGTTCAGTCCTTGGCTCTAAATCCTGCTACAAAAGAATACTTGGAAGATATCCAAAGACATTTTACAAAAGAAATGCTGAGGTTATTGAATACAGATCATATGGATGATGACATGATGCATATTTGGAATTATATTTTAGATTTATGTGCTTCTTTATCATTAGAAATACACGGAGGAGATGCAGATGTATCAGTTCAACCTATTGAAGTTGGAAGTAAATATGACCAAGAAATTATGGCTCCAATAGGGGACGTGAATAGCGCAAAAGATAAATTGGTCAAAATGACTATCAGCCCTTTGTTTATTGATGAAGAGGATGTAATTTTGTTGCCTGCACGAGTTGTGCTCGAATAAAAGAAAAAAATGAAAAAATATATTGTGACTCCGAATTAAATTCTGCATAAAGTACCTTTTTTTTCTATTTACCCACTTCATGGCACTGCTCAATTCAACTGTTAATATTAAAAGAACAAGGCATGTATCTAACAAGTATAATTCGCTCAGAAAAGAGTCATGTTAAAGAACAACTTTTCACAGTATACATTATTCAAACAAAGATATAAAAAGGGGATTAACAGCGAACAATAGGATAAGAGAGAGATCAAGAGTTATAGTGAGTTTGAGTCATTCATAAATGGCCTTATTCGACTTTATCCTATGCTGCTAATGCTGTCTATACCTGAAAAGCATACATTTGGTGAAAATCAACAGCAAAAAATAAAAGATTTTATTAATTTGCCTTTCAAGTTGAATGTATTTTTGAAAACGATGATGATGACTCACTCATTGATAAAAGAAAGCGAATGCAGTAATGATTCTTGGTTAGAATAATCTTACATCCTTTATTAAAGCAAGAACACATCTTTTATCAATTTATTCATGGTAGCTGAACTTGGGCGATATCAACTACCTGTTTATATAAGCACTCGGCAAAATCTGATATATAAGAAAAAAAATAGGTTGAGATTGTGCAATGCCCTCCACTTACAAACTTACCAAAAGATCCATTACAAATTCATTTATCTATTAATACCTCTGTGATTCCAGTACCTTCATTCTCGTATAAACTCAAACAACCTTACCAAGCATTTATAGAAAAAAAGTGTCCAAAGTAAACAAAAACTTACAGAATAGGATACACACTTGATAAATCATAAAATCATATCTTAAAGAGACTCACAGGTGTATGAAAAGATGATCTGTATAATATACTATAAAATGGTCGCTTCTTTCTGTAAAACTTTTACTAACCGACCTACTCGCTACGCTCGCTTAACAGCCGTCATCGCCTCACGGCTCGGACCATGGCTTCCCCCCACCACCCACACCAGTTAATTGAGCGTTAATAAAATGCAATGTTATTGATAATAATAATAATATTGTTTATAAAGCAACATGTGTGTTTTAACAGTAAGAAAAAAGTTATATACAGTAGCGGACAAAGCTGGTGCACAAAACTTTTTTTCAGCTTTTAACTACCATTACTTGCTCATGGTAATTGCGATAGTCATAAAATTATATTAGAAGGAAGATATATTAGTTATTAATACTATTAAATAGTGCACGATGCTCAGATTGTTCAATTTCTGAATCAAGTGTATGTCCCAACTGAGCCATGGAACGAATCACTTTACATAAAAAAGAAGGTCTCGTCCAGGGATATTTTTTCTTTGGTTATGTTATATACAACTAGATTTGATGAGAAATCGTTGTTATCTTTCATAAAGTGGTACAACACCAAGAAAGTTTTATACATGAACCAAGAACAGGAACGAAAAGTATTAAAGGATCAAAACGGTTTAAAGGTTCGATATCGAGTCTTATGGGCATTAAAAAATGAATATTTGAATGGCATTACTTTATCAATTACGGGGCATCTGCCAAGGTACTAGGCATATGTCAAGAACCTTAAGAAGAATAACTTCACAGTCATTGGATACGCCAGAAAGTCTCCAGGCCAGGAACATCAGGAAGTGAGAGTGGGTTTGATTCAAAAAATGGTCAACAAATTGTATGACACGTTGCTTGTGGATAAAGTACTTGTCACTACGTCATCGCGAGCAAATGATACCATTACATCCCGCGACACGAATGGAAAAAATGCCCAATTGACGCTTTTGAACCAAGTGCATAGAAACACTCAAGGTAATAAACGTAGAACACTTAATTCTAATCAAATCACTCACAGTATCATATAGATCTATTGGTATATATCTGCACATCAAAAGACAACTGTCTAGCCTTAAAAGTACTGGATTATTCATGAAGTCCTTACGACAACTCTGCTCCCAATATTTATTCAGTTTTATACATTATATATTTGATATACCTAAAAAAAACTATGTAGATGCATTCTTTTTTTTTTCTTTTTTCTACGTATAGTGTGTATGTCAATCTGTACCATTTTGGTCTGAACGTTTATTGGCCTAAAAGTGACAAAATAGTAAAGACAACCTCAAATCCTGAGAGTTCGCCACTAGATTAATGAACGCAGTAAAATCTAAGGAGCTTAAAATAAAAGTAGTTTAAATTGCTGTACTCTAAGTATACATATATAATAGATTAAGAATCTGCTTCAGTGTCCTTGCTGAATATGGTTGTTCTACCATTACCACGGATTTAATTAACTAAATATGAATAAACAAATTAAGAAAAGCACTATATAACATGATTACATGTAGCGCCTCCATTATTTTAGACTTTGCAAGTCATGTACTGGATTCCTGTATTGTTTTAAACTTTGCTTTAAAGAACCTGCCTCTCCCCCCAAGTTATTTTATATATTATAACCTTACCAATTATGGCATTATCAATAATTTTTTTAATAGGCAGTCCCTTTTGTTTATGTATAAGAGGATAGCCTGTAGTTGTTAGGAATAATCACAAGTCTATATTGTAATAATGATTGACCAATAAAATATGATTTGAAAAGAAGCAGTCAGAAATTCTCCTGAAAAAAAAAAAGTATAAAAAAAGCTCTTATTCACTGTTTCCATTTTTTTTTCTTCATTCAAAGAACTATCTGAACACTCGTAGGCGCAAGTTGAAAGGTGCGATGATAGGCATTTCTTTGCCTGACTTCGGGAGGGTTTTCTTTAATAAAAACAACCTAACTGGCCAAAGGCTTCGGCTGGAGGGCGGGACGATGGAGGGTTTTTTCGCAGTCCTAACCCATTTCACGATGGGGAGGGACTTTTTTACCATTTATGCAAATGAAAAAAAAAAAAAAAAAAAAGAAGTTAAAAATGACCAACTTTGTTTAAAATATTCAAACTCTTTTTAATAGAATGAAGCTGTTACTAAATGATACAAGAAGAGAGAACAGGAAAGGGATTGTAACTGAATTCGCGCCATAGTTCTAGTAAGATAATGCTTGGGAATGGTTACAGATCACTACTTGCATACTTTACTTCCTTTTTTCCTTTTGCTCTCTCGTCGATCGTATTGAACATTTTAGCCTCTACAAAAAAAAAAGGCGTAGAGGTGAACCAAAGCCATTGAATCAGTATCTATCTTTAAATAGATAGATGCATTTTTATGAGAAACCAATTATTTCTATAAAAGTCATAAATAGGATGTATAAAGAATAGAGGGTTTAACATAAATAATTACGCATCAACCAATCAATGCTTAAACTTTGCTAATGAAATCAAGCGCTCGGATTCATCAGAGTTACGACATATTTTATGGAATACGGAATCACTGGTTTTGATCAGTGTCAAGGGGACTGGAGTAAAGAAAGAAAGAGATCAATATCATCACAGTACCTTATTTATAAACTCTTGCCTATCAAATTCAACAATGGATCCTTTACAAAACGCCAAAATACGATCATATTCAATCACGGTCTGCAAATGAGGAGCAATACAAAGAAGAGTAGAACCCGAAAGTTTAGTTGAAATTGACTTTTGAATCGCTTTATCCGTTTCAAAATCAGCACTAGTATAAACCATACTTTAAATTGTAATTCGATTTTTCAAGAGTGGGGATCAGTTTGTAATGCAATGAGCTTACATGAGTCATCTCGTTCGCTATCCAATTTTATAGAGAAATTCTGTCAAGCTATTAACTGTTTATGTACAGCCATAAAAGACATGGTGATAGTAAATGAGTATAATTTATACAAAGGAATAATACTGATTATTAGATTAAATTACTGGAGGTTGAATGCTTAGAATATATAAAAAACTATTCATCATGTATTCATATCACTAAACAGGTACTACACTACAGACGATTAAAGCAGGTTCAATCGGAATTAACTGAAGATGTTTTGAATTTGAAGCGACTGGATCTTGGAGAAGCTTCATGTAAACAAGATGAATCAAACAAATCAAAATTGGGTCAATCGCCCACACCCAAGCTAGAACAAGATGAAAAATATGAAGATGATATAAACTCAATAGAGGATAGATTTGTTGAAATCAGTAAAGAATACGCGAGCAACAAAAGACTAATAACAGAGCAAGACAATCAATAATATCAAAATGCACATTCTTGTCTGACATTGGCTTCGCAACCCAAGATATGGTAGAAGGTGATTCAGAACAAACACCTCAAAGTCAGACATCAAAATTAGAAAATGCAATAAAAAAGGTAAAAAGAAGGAGAGGAAATGTATAACTAGATAAGCATATAAATGCAGCCTGAAGAAGCAAAGGAATCAATAGAACAAGATTCGATAGACATGTCTGAAATGCTAAAACAAGATTTAGAGTGACTGAAGGTTTAACGAGAAACAGAATTGAAATTGAGTTTACTTTTAATCGCGAAGACTCATTTAGATGTGTGAACAAGTAAAAAATATCTTTTTTGGCTCTAAAAACAAAAATCTTTTTATTGTAGAATATGATGAATTGGGAAAATATAAGAAATGAAGTTGATGTTTGTATCAATGAATTTAAATAAAGAGAAATGTAATTTTTTAAAAGTTTTCGCGCATGAATTCAAAGAAAGCAAAGTTATCAGGATGAGGACCATATTTGTAAACAAATTGAGAAGCCAAGTAAGCACCAAAGATGGCCTTGACATAGCTTTCGGGTACACGTTCAAGCAAGGTCTCAAGACCCAATTTCTCCAAAAGTAACTTGGGGAAGGCGCGCTCCAAGACGGTGGTACGAAGAGAAACGTTATCCCAAAGACCAGAGCTTTGTAATTGTTCTTGAAGTTGAACGATAGCATTGGAGAGTTCATCAGAAAGGACCGAGATAGGTGTCTTGGTACGTTTGTGTTCACGCCAGAGAGCTTCGAATTCAATAGCAGCATTGTGTTCAATGATCTTTTGTACTTCCTTGACATATGCCTCATAAAATTCGGGTACAACGCCGTTCTTGACACACATCAGCTCTCCAAATTCATCATCCTTGAAGGCCAAGGCAGCCAAGACTTCAAGTGAGGAAGAGGTCACACCACCTTTATTGGCAGAGGCATCCTTGAAGATAACAATACCGGCCTTTTCAAGACGAAGACGAGCTTCTTGGGTGAAGAACAAGTTGGCGCCTTCAACAATGTATTTGAAAAGAGGAGCACCACCATCGTTGGCCATCAAAGCCTGCACGTTATCAAGACCGACAGATTCAGGACGACCACCACAAGGGACAAAGACAGTGGCTTGTGCAAGAGGGTTGGTGTGGAAAGTGTTTCTGAAGAAAAGACCGTTTTCGACAAGCGTACCATCGGGCAAAGTTACGTTTTCTTCATCTACAAGAACACGGAAACCAGACTTGGATAACTTGCTAGCATCAAAATTGCTGATCATCAAACGATGATTGGCAAGACGACTGAGTTCATCACGGTTGATACCTTCACTGTCGTAAAGAACACCAGAGCCATCGACGATAGCGATCGTCTTGTCCTTGGAGATTTTGATTTCATTCGAACCCAAGTCACCATCAGGGCCACCGGTCTGAAGCTTTGTACAGGCCTCTTCTTCCAAACCAAAGGTACGGTAGATACCGAGGACATATTGATGAACAGAGCGAGTTGTCATACCATAGAGATCGTGAGGGATACCACCAAGAGATTGTGATTTACCGGTTGTGAAGGCCTTCCAGAAGCTGGCGCCACGTCTGCGAGCGTGTTGAGAGGCCCAGTCCATGTATTCAGCAGTACCTTCATCAGGACCAAAGAATAAGATTTCAGGCTTCTTGGTCAAGTCAACCAACTTGTCCTTGATGCCGATCGTTTCCCCATCAATCAACAAGTCCAAGATGGAATCCACATACTTTTCAAAGGCGACCAAAGGCTTATCTTGTTGATCGATATCCAAGAGAATGGTACCCTTAGAACCACCTTCAGGAATATCCTTGTTCTTGCGTTGTTGGGTAGCAGCCAAGTTGTAGTTTTCATCAAACAAGGTACGCAAGTTAATCGAATAAGCTTCTCTGTTTCTTGAGCGAATGATACGAATACCACCACGAGCAACGTCGCCGAAACGAAGATGGAAACCACGGAATTCGGAACCTACGACGAGGAACATACCGTAAAGAGGGGTAGGATATTCAATGTCGGGCAAGAAGCTGGGATCCATACGGAAAGAGAGAGCAACCTTGGTGGATTGATAAAAGTTGGTCTTGAGGACATGACGGTTGAAGGTCAAGAAGGATTCAAAGACGAGTTGTTCGTGAGCATTGGAAGTCATGGACTTGATCTTTTTGCTAATGTCTTCAACAGAAAGCATTTCGATGTTGGTCAAACGTTGATAGGAGATGGTAGGTTCAAGTGTGGCCTCACGCTGGTTGACATAGTGTGTGGTAGCAAAGTTAGCATACAAGACCTTGATCAATTCAGGGTATCTCTTCATGATGTCCAAAATGTATTCACGAGTAAAGGTATCTTGACGTAAACGCTTCTTTAATTTGGAAAGGACTTCTTCGTGGACAGGGTTGGAGCGATCCAGGATGGAGGTCAAACTCAGGTATTCTTTACCCAAACGATTTAAAAAGTGTTGAGCAAAGATCCAACCAACGTAACCATAGACCATTTCTTGAACAGAAAGCTTGTTTGTTTGAAAGTATTGTTGAAGGGGAGTCTTGGGAAGACAGTATAAGAGAGAAGCTTCCTTCATGACTTGATAGATAGTGTGTTCAATAGGGGCTGATTTGGTATTAGGTACAGGGTGCAAGTAGAGACCGATGATTGTCACGCCATTAGAAAATTGTTCTAGAATGATTCCTTAGTAACCCCATTTTTTCTTTTTCATTTTCTATTGACACTTACCAACATATTTACGAGTGGAGTATAAATCATAATAGTGGTACAAATCAGAAATGGCAGAAAAGAATCCCTTTGTGCTTCTTTGACGATAACCAATAATCAATCGACGTTCACGAGAACCCTTGACTTGATACATTTCAATGACAGGACCTGTACGTTGAAGAACACTTTGCATGACTTCTTCATAAACTTTGAGGGTATGTTCGGTAGCTTTCTTTAAAAAGTTTTTATCGCCCACTTGTTTGATATCTGTCTCTTGTTCAGGTGAGGGAGTCGCGTTTTCAAATTCACATTTTGTTACAAAGTAACTACGAATTTGAGAGGTCAAACCGCCACCGTTGGAACTAGAACGATAAGACTCGACACGGTAGGCTTCAGAAGGGGTTGAGATGTCCAAGAACTTTTCATCGATCGTCTTTTCATGCTGAGGACCATAGATTTGAGAAACACCAGGTTCAGAAGAATGGATATAGACAGCAGCATCTTCAGTTTCCTTTTGTAAGTTAATGTCAAGTACGTTTTCATTCTTGGTATAAGCCAACACTTTAGCACCATACAAAGCCATGATATGGTTAGAGATGTTTTCACACTTTCAAGTGCGAAATAGTAGTCGTCGATATTTAAATTACTAATACAACGTACACTTAGCTTTCCTCTTTCACTGTCTCCTTTTTTTTTCCACTTTATTTTACCTGTAAAACCAAGATACTTCATTCTTTACTAATTCTTTAGGAAGGAAACCAAGTTGTTCGAGATGATCACATACTTTGACCATTTGACTTTCTTTATCAGCAAACACATTAGCGGCATAGCCACTTTCATTATTAACAAGGTGTAATGTATCCTTCATCTTTTTTTATAAACTAATTGTATTATAACGAAAAGAAAAAAAAAAGAAAAAGAACGAGTTTTTTGGTATTTATATTAAAAATAAAATGCACACAAACAAATAAATGTCAGTTTAGTACAATTCCCTCGTCATGAGTCAGAGATCTCATTTTTAAGGCACAGCTTTCACTGAACACGATTTGAAAGCAAAATAACGCAATTTTTATTGGACGAATCGTGTGAAAAAGTTACTGGCTTTGATTTGTTTCTTTTTTTTTCTTTTAATAGAAATTGTCTTTATTTACTTGAGAATAAAACGAGTTGAAAGAAGAGAATAAAATAGGGGAGAGCTTCAGTAGATAGATTTAGACTTGTATTTAAGAAAATCCTTTAGGTTCACTTTTCATTTTATCTCCTTTTTTTTTTTTTGAAGTGCGGGGTAATAAAAAGAACGAAGGCAACTTCCCATTTCTTGCAGTGGGTCCGAGGGAGTATCATTGTGGGAAAAAAAAAAAAAAGTCCTAGAAATAATTTTGTGGGGTAAAACCATGTCACGGATGGTGATCAAGAGTAGAGAATGATCACTATTGGTCTTTGCTCTTTCTCTTTTTCTTTCTTCTTCTCACAACAGCAGACATTCAACTTGACATTGTATGCTTTTACTTTTATAATCAAGTTTTATTTGTGCAGGAAAAAACATCAACTTTATTCCCGTTTTAGTGTTTTACTGACTTATTTTTGGGGGCTGCAAATGAATAATTTTTTTTTTCTTTTCCAGAAACAAATCAAAAGTGAGTAAATGATGATGAATCATCTTTCATGAACCATAACGAAGCTTGGACCACACGGGATAACTCTTGTACATATTATATGCCAGTCACTCCATGGAGTGAATCACTGAACGCAAAAGTTTCATCCCACACACACATACATCTTGTACTCTAATTTCATTACTTTACTATGACCTCATAATTTCTCTGAATTTATAATTTAGAAAGGGTCCCAACAATAAAGCCATTTTTAAATGCAATAGTATGGTTCTAACGCTTTTTATTACAATTTGAGATGATTTTGATAAATACAATCAATCCTCTTTGTATAAATCAGGATACTCAATATAGACTCAGTATGTAAAGAATTCTATTATTGCAAAGTATGACAAAAAAAGGGCTTTGCTCCATCAAAATATTATAGAATTCTTTTTGAGATACGTTTAATAAAACATGGCCTGTAGAACAGAAACATGATCCTATTTTCATATGCATAGGGTTCCCTTGATTTCTTTTAAGGGTAATTCTGGGATCTGTGGAGAGCTAAGCATAACTCACAAACTTTTGACTAAAATAGCAAAAAAAAAAAAATTGAGTTTAATGACCTTTAGAACTAGAAATGGATGCTGTTGAGCGATTACTCACCAGGAAAAGAATGTGTGTTTAATTAATAAAGTATGCATTGTTTCAAAAAGAATATTTCTTGACTTTTCCTCACTTTTTTTTTTTTTTTTTTTTTTTTTTCTATAATCACGCCAAACTCAAAATGACACAAGTGCTGGTTTATTCAGTAACAATCTAGACGAGTGTACCCATTACACGAACAACATCACATTCTATACTAATTCTATACTATTGGGTACTGTTATCCTATGGGGCCTGTACCTGGCTACTTTAGAACCAAATTCTAGATTAACAAAAGTGATTTAGGTTGTAGACTTTTCATATGCAAACATCATTTAAAAAAGGAAAAAGAATCTTTTAGGGTTGAAACAGATTGGATAAGAAGAAGAATACGTGTTGCTCAGTAAGTTACATGATATGTGCAAGTATTCTCTACTCTTGATTTCATCAACAGCAAAGGATGAGATGTCATCAAAAGAGGTTTGAGTATAAAAAAAAGGGGGGTAGAAATCGATCAGCGCTATCTATTTTAAATATCGCATGAATGTAAATAAACATTATGGTTCCAAAGTATTCTTGTACACTTTACAATTCAATAGCATAGAACCATTCAAATAGATGAGAATTCCTTTTTATTATTTCTTTTTTCCATTTTAATAGTGTCCATGTGTCTCACTTGTGCTATATTCACTTTTTATTCTTTAGTCATCAAAATAATGTTTATTGATGACCCACCTTTTTTTTTTACAAGACAGACCTATTTCAGATGTGATGGCAAATAAGAGGAAGGTTCTTTTGATAGTCACTATGGCTACAAAGAATGAATAGCTTGATTGACTGCGATTGCATCCAAGCATCGATTCGGCATAAAAGGGAAGATGCAGTGTAACGAAAAGAAGAAGGATAGGTATTGTGTTACTCGCAAAGTGGAGGGGGGAATGTGTAAAAATTTATTTATTATCAAAAAAAAACGTTATTTTGCTATATTTTCTCTAGTTAATGATGGCATGACATTAGGCTGTTGTTCAGAAGGATGTCTTTCACTATATTCATGTCTTCTATTGTTTGCTGGTTCATAATGATGAGAATACATTGAATTGTTATATTTTGGTCTTGACTGCCAATCATAATGATGACTATAACCAGGATAGCTATCTAGAGTCATAGAAGAAGGTGGAGGTGGAGGTGGTAAGCTGTGAAAGAGTGAGTTGATATGACTTTTTTTTATTTTATTTTCATACCTCTGATGACCATAAGGTGATGAGTGATGACCATAAGGCTGAGAATAGTAAGGATGATCTTGAGCAGAAACAGGAGGTGGGGGTGGGGGTGGATGATGAGGGTGATTCATATAAGGTGACCCATGTTGAGAATGATCTACACTTGAATGGGTGCTATTATTTGAAGCCATCCTGATCCTATTCCAATTGTCTTGTGAAGAAGGCGGGTGATGACCTTCTTCACCTCTTTGCCAATAATAAGGAGAAGGATGATGTGATTCTTCTTTAAGGTGACTGTTACCGTTTTCATTATAATCATGGTGATGATGATGATGATGAGGGTATGTTTCTGTGGAAGCAGCAGAATGAGTTCGTTCATGAGGTCCAGAGAAGTAGTGTTGTGAAGGCTGAGGAGGCGCGATAGGAAGATGAGGTGTTCCAGGGTATGAGTGAGGATGGGACATGGGCGTAGTAGGTGCGGTTGGTGTAGCTGCAGAAATCGTAGGTGGAGCCATGTGTCCATAATTGGGATAATTGGGATACTCGTATGGAATGTATTCATCAGGTTGGAACATTTCCGGATTGTTATGACCAGCATACGTATTATTGTTATTTGTTCCTTGAGGTCGACCATAAGGAATTCCACTGTTGGGAGTAGTAGGACCCGAAGTGGACAAGTGATGCATGTTATTGGCTGTATTTATCACACGTGGTAGCCTAGGGGTCGTGCCATCTGTTTCAGCATAATGACCAGGACTTCTACCACGAACGACTAAAGGAGAGGAAGAGGTAGTCGCAACGGTCACTATGTTACCACTTTTGAGTTTCGCTATCAATTCCATCACAACCACATAATATTGTTGGGCAGCACGTCTTTTGCCATTGTTAGCCGTAGCCGTCTTGAACTGCAAACGTTCAAAGGTCACAATGGTCTGTCCAGAGCCTACAGCGCTGAACCCAAGGTTTCCTCCAGGACGAATAGGTTTAGGCAAAGGCGTTGTCTGTGGACCTTTATCACGTTTGGGTGTATGTTGAATGAGTTGAACAGTCTTATCACAATCAGATAATCTAGCATTGACGCCCAACATGAAACAGTCAATTTCTTCTAGTTGTCCACTGATAGTCTTTGCATAACAAGGATATTCTTGTCCTTCATACAATACGCCGATACCATCCAAAGAAAATGAGCCACTTACTTGAAAGTAATTACGACGATAACAAGTCCAATCGTTATCTGCTAAGAAAAAGCCACGATCGACTTTAGTATAAAGACGAACATCAATGCTAATCATACGAGTTTAGTGACATACAGATTGATTGTAGTTAAATTATGTTTACCAAGACTGTCTATCTAAAGAAAATATATTCTGTAAATAGACAACAGGGCCAAACGAAGGACATTGATCAGTGTAAGACTCTTTACGGCTTCTTCTTAGTAGTGGTGGTTGTGTTGGTGTAACCACATCGTATTTTTGAGTTTCCAGGGGTAGTTGTGGGGAAGGAGGGTAGTGATTATCAGCTGTATCAGAAACAATCTCCTGACCTGTAGGTGGTAGTGGTGGAGTGGCAGTTGGTTGAGGTGTATTTGGTTGTGATGACATGACTAAGATGGCAAACAAGAGGAAAACACAAAGACCAAAAAAAAATGTCAAAAAAAAAAATATTTTACAAATGTGGAACGCAACACAGGCTATAAAATGTTACATACCTATTCGGAGATGGCAGTGAGTCTTGATTTGCTCGTGAATTTAACTTGAAGACTATAGCAACTAAATAATCAGTTATAAATGGACCTCTTGACAAAATAAACGTCCAAAACAAAAAAAAGAGGGGGGGAAAAAAGGGAAAAGAAATTAGAAAAAATAGAAAAAAAAAAAAAGTTCGAAACCGGGGCTTGTTTTGCTGATGTCAAAAAAAAAAAAAAGATTTTTCAGACACCCTCTTTTTTTTTTTTCCAAAAGATCATTAAAGTATCTTTTTTTTATTATTATTATTTCAATCCCTTTTTTAATAATAATTTCATTTACTGTTTAATATATTAAAAAAAAAAGAAAGGATTGCTTTATGGTTTATTATTAGATTCAAAAATTAGTTATAAAGCGGAGTTATAGATTCAAACATTGATAAAAAAAGATTTCAATATACGCTTAGCCAATGAATGAAGAGTTCTAATGTGCAATTTAATATCTGTACATGTAAAACCATCACCAATGGACATTAACAGAAAGTAAACAAAAAAAAAAGAAAGTATAGACAATGTAACAAGTTACACAAACACAAGTTCATGTAATAGAAAGATGTGTAAAGACAAATCAAAACATGTTTGAACAAGTTCTACAAGTAAATAGAACCAGTCAACAAAGTCTATTTTATAAAACAGGCAATCTTGTATCTAAATCAATAGCGTTGTTTGAAATGAATCAAAGAAATTTAAAACATAATCACATTTGACCTATTTATTTTTTTTTTTTTTTTTGAAAAAAAAGGCACCAAGGATAATAGACTGTATTGATTATCTACATTAAAAGATGATATTCATCGATATAAAACATGCGATCAAAATGATTTATGGATCACTGAGAAAACGACCAGCGGACACATAGACCGAATACAGCATTTTCAATGTTTGGATGATACACGAAAACATATCTTTTGATTCTTGAAAACTACAATTGTATGACAAATAAGGATGCTATTTGCTAATAGTCAACTTCTTTTTTAGATGTTTGTTACATTCAGGGCCCAAAGGGATCACATCACTCAACCATTTTCGTATTACAACATCAGTTTACACCCTTGATGTGACACAAGCTGGTTAAGGCGTATGTTGTGTTTGGCATTGGCTTGAAATTTTTATGCAGAATTTTTATTGTTTTCGAGGGATAGGATGAGGTATTGACTTCAAATAAGATGACATGCTCCATTCTCATGTTTATAAAAACTTGTAGCTTGTGACTTTTTATTAGAAAGAAAGCAATCTTTGATTGTCTGTTCACATAAAGATATTTGTTAGAATATGGATTTGGGAATAGTGTGTTTATTATACATCTTGTACGGATTGTCATCATCATTCATTTTTTGTGTTACAGGAGTTTAAGACTTATTTTTTCGCCAAAAACTATCCCTTAATATGTACAAAGGAGTACAGTAAGATGGTTCGACAGCATTCTTTATGCATTGTGTTATCTGATGCTTACATGTTATTAAACACAAAGAGATGAAGCTTGTGTTCTTTATGAATGATTATAAATTAAAATTCACGGGCTTAATTAGGTTAAAAATTATGTAATCAATTTGAACCCAAAATAAATCAGTCATTTCAACAGTGCCATAGAATGGATTGTATACAAATAAATGATATTGAAATAGTCTAAAATAACATCCTCTTTTAATAATCAGTGTTCATCTAAAATTTCAAAGCAAATAATATACAAACAAGACTACAAAAATACAATTAAACCTGATAAAGAATAGAGCTTACTATCATAAAGTGAATCAAACGTTCAAAACCCTTTAAAAAGAGGGAGGCAGTGATCAGGTTTAAGGAAATCACTGTCTTTTTTTTTTATTTATTTATTTCTTATTGAAATCCCTAAAGGTGGCTCCAATAAAAAAGGAAGGGAAAATAGACATAGTTTACAAGATAAGATTGATTAAAGATAGGTTTCAGAATACCTTGATGTGGCTTTGTGTACCTTACCTTTTATATCCTCAGCAAACGCCACGTATTCAGATGCTCGCTAAAGTACCCAAAAAAAGAAAGTTGCATGTGAGTTGATTGCTGCGTCTTGTGTGTAACGACAACTGCTTAGCAACCATTCAATTTTCGGGCATTCTCGCGTTGGACACTTCACGTTGTCTAAATTTGTGGATGGCATTGATCTGTCAATTTTCGTTTCGTTATATGTTCACCTTTGTTCCGCACTCAAATTGATTAATATTAAGATGTACTACATGACAATAAAAAAATTTTTTTAAAGGCTAAAATAAACTAGGTTCATAAATTTCTATAGATTTTATTGATAATAATAGATAAAAAGTATATGCTTTGTTTCAATAGAATAAATAATAAAAGGAGAGTAGAGGGATATAAGAGGAATGTACAAGGGATCAATAATATATTAGGAAAGTTTTTTTTTTCTTTTTTTTTCTTGTATAAATAGGGCCTTAAGGGGGGTATATGCAATAGAATAACAATTATTTACATTAAAATACAGTTTTTGTTTTGATTTAAATCATGGAGCCATCAATTTCGAATGTGCCAACAATTTTTCTGTTACTATCTCTGATTCTCACCATCCAGTTTCCATTGGGTAATTTGATGTAAAAGTTAGAATAGCCTTGTCCTGAATAATCCATTATGTTCTTTGATGAAGGGGTTGTCACAGCTGTTTCAAGCTCTGTTGAAGCCAAGCTGAAGGATCCATTTGTTGGGGTTTTTATCAATTCATCATCGCTATTGCTGCTATCAGTTGATATCGTATCGTTTCTTTCTAATGCCATTGGAATCATTAGCTTTAATTCAGGCTTCTTTTGGCGAGAGAAAATGCTAATTTTGCGACCCATAATAGTAGGTCTCTTTTGTAATAATGTAGAGAATGATAATTTTCGATTCATTTTTTCTTGAAAAGTATTTAAGAATATGTTTGGATAAATATTGTCAGTTTCTTGATTATAGAATTGAATGCTGTCAGTCATTGTTGTATGAAAAAATAAAATAAGAAGGGAAAGATGAGAAGGTAAAGAATGGAAAAAGAGGCGCGATTTTATATGCGCGCTTAAATTGTAGCACAAAACAAAAAAGGAAGTGGGCGAAGCTGCGGAAAAATTTTTTTTTGATCATTTGTATCCTTTGATTGTTTCATCATTATGATTAATCCAATTGAGCTTTGGCGCGCAGTTTCTACCGTAGCAACAATTACTTGGTTTTTACCAACCGCAGCTTTTTAAACAATCATTGATAACCATTCTACATATTCTTGAGGAATGGCATCCAAAACAAAGATGGCTTTTTCTTCCTTTTTTCCTTATTAAGATCCGGCCCGAGAATCCGCACAAAACTTAGCTTGTAAACCATTGTAACAATCTTCTTTCTCTTGCAATCTTTGTTTTGATTGTCTCCTAGGATACGTAATGTTGCTTTTCCCTTTTTTTTTTTAAAAAAAAAATGTTGTTTTCATTAAAACTTTTATAATTTTAGGCATAGTAGTAAAGAAAAAAAAAAGGAGACAAACAGGATCTTCGATTTATGCGGGGAGGGAGGTTTTCGCATATAAACAAAGAAGCAAAAATCATGTCCAACAAACAAGCTCGTCAATAACTTAAACATGATGCGAATAAAATCAACAAAAGGAAAGCGGCTGTTGCCAAGGTTACTAAATATTTCACATCCCGACTTTACAAAAACTTCAAAAAACGTGTATTTCCTAAAAAGCCCCACTTATGGAAACGTACGGAATAATAGACAGTACAGATAAATGGCTTTTTCTTACTTTAGCAACATTTATTTGAATCAAGATTGCCGAACTCTCGCAAATAGAAAAAATGAAGTACATATCTCCATTTATCTCAGATTCGACTGGGCTGTGTATGCAATACGTAAAAAAGGATCCACAGTCTAGCCTCTCCTATTCATCCCCCCCCTTCCTCTCTCTCCTCTCTCAGCAAATCTCGGTAGATCAGAGAAGATCAAATGACGATAAAAAAAAAGGATAAAAAGTTGTTGCACACTGACAGTTGATTCGCAAATCGTGTTGACTTAAACATCATTTCGATAGGTGAATATTAAAAGGAAGCTTTACCTTGTTTATCCAAATATACGTTATGATTGATAAAAATCTAATTTTATGTTCTTATGCTTCCTGCAAAGATCGACTTTTTATGTGGCTTCAAAATTCAATGCCATCATAAATGCGGTTAAATAGATTTTTAATTCATACAAATACCGCATATCCTTTTCCGTATTTCACCCGAAAACTAGACTTCTTTTTTATTTTTTTGGATAATTAATAAAACTTTTTTTTCTTCAATAAGCCATGTTTCGCAAAATCTAGTGTTATATTAAATAGTGTCACAAAAAGGGATTAAAGGGAAAAATATACCGAGCTGCTTATTTCTTTTGTGACGTTCTTCAAAACAAAAAGTTTATTTATAAGTCAATCCCCATTTTTTACATCATACGCCCCATAAACTGATTTGAAAGGATATAATGCTTCTATGTACTATGCCATGAATTAATCATAACTATGCCAAGCTATAATCTACTTGTTAAAGGTACTAGAAAGTTTAAAAAAATTGCAAACACAATTGACACCTTTTATTTAATAATTTCATAGGTGAATGATGCATGCAGTAGTACAAACAGTAAGCTGTCAGTGAATTACTAATCAGTTTCTTGCTCATCTTTATCAGGTTGAGCAATATTGATATCATTAGTCCCAACATCATAATCATTTTACTCTAAAGTTCTTATTAGACTTATAGCTAAGCACATATTTGTTTAGATGAGTCTATTTACTGGCAGAGAAACAATGTCGTCATCAGAAACATAATAGCTCTACAAAACTATAAATAGCTAATTAAAGTGATTCTCGTTTGACACTTGTTCTAATACACAACATTCACTTAAAAGCTACGGGAAAGCTAGCTAGTTGATGGTTTATTTTTTAAAAACTTATTGAATGAATAAAGAGAAATAAATCGTATCGCTTAAAATGGCCTTATCAGCCTAATTACCGACACAAGTGTATTGACGCCACAATCAACAAGTAAAGAAATAAAGATGAAACGATTAGCTCCTTCATTTAGAACAAAAGGGGTCCGGCGATTTCCAAAATAGGAATCTACCATCGAACCCACCGGACTAAAAGTACAACGCCCGGACCACAGCTATCATCTCTCGTGTGTTGCTATACATCCTTGATTCTGCAGAATAGATCACTCTCTCCCCCCCTTTCAACTAATTTAGGATGAAGTAAAGAATACAAGGGAATCCATCCATCTGCAACACACCAGTTAATCGATTTACATTTTAGGCTCGAGATCTGTTCCTTCTCTGGTCAAAAAATCTATCCTGCCAAGGGTAAGACCTACGTTCGTATTGACAGCAGGTAATTTTTATAAAATATTAAGATACAATTGTATTCATTCTATTTTGTTGTATAGAGTACGTACCTTTTAGAATAAAACAGACATTGTAACATTCGAAATAACAATTTGCATCATAGACTTTCCGTTTCATCAATGGTAAGACTGAATCTTACTTTCTTCAACGTTTGAACCCTCGCAAGATCAGATGGACCGCCATTTACCGTCGTTTGAACAAGAAGGGTATGACTGAAGAAGTTCAAAAGAAGCGTTCTCGTCGTACCGTCAAGCACGAACGTGCTGTTGTTGGTGCCTCTTGGGATGCCATCCGTGCCAAGCGTAACCAAAAGCCCGATGCTCGTGCTGCTGCTCGTCAAGCTGCTATTGCCAAGAGCAAGGAAGCCAAGAAGACTGCTGCTGCTGCCAAGAAAGCTAACCCCTCTGTAAGTTTTCTTTGTAGTTGATACACAATGAGATACTAATCTTCTTCAGGCTGCTTCTCAATCCAAGGTCAGCAAGCAACAAGCCAAGGGTTTCGCCCCCAAGGCTGCTGCCACTTCTCGCTAAGTTCTCTCCTATTCCTTTTTGTGCATAAACAATTTTTTTCTCTCTTCCAACTAGCTTGAATAAATAATTTGTTATAAATTTGGATGTTGATATATGTGTTTGGGAAGAATAATTGATTTAGTTTGTTTTGACCATGATTTACAGTATGACAACGGGTGAAGATCGCATAACAAATTCTATCGTCATACAATAGCTTGTTCTCTATTACATTTGAACGCGACAAAGCATAGCATACTTTGCACTTACCACGAACTGGTCCTGAAGAGTGTAGTTTGAATATTTCATCAATCTTTGCTCAAAGTTTTCTACGCAGTTGCTTTAATGGTTTTATGCATGCTTCAGTGAGACATTGAATAACTCCATTGGCAGTAGTCTTATTATATGTTGCATTATTATTATTTCTTGTATCCGTTCTAAAGGTATCCCGTATTTTTAATGCATCTCGCAAAAGAGCATCATTATTTGTCACTCGCTTTCCATTCACAAGCTGACACACTGAATACCAGAAATTTTGTTTAAAGACACAAGATGGGATTTCTTCTTGTTGATTTAAACGGACCAGTATGTAGTGATTGATAAATATGTGGACTCTGATGATTATGCTTCTTGTATCTTTTGAAGTAGTTATGATTCTTTGCTTGAGATTGTAACGATATTAGGTGCGAACATATCGATTCAGAGGCAGCTTTTTGATAAAGGGCGTTTTTTTTTATTATTTTCATCAAGATTGGTTGCAAAAATTTTGGCTTAGCTAGAAATGTGGTTTGCACATAATGGCGATCTCGAACTTTTGTAGTCTGTTTGTTTACAGCTAAAGCATTTAACATTTGGATCTCCTTGAGCACTATTCTTTGAAAAAGGAATGTGGAATTGGATATATACTCTTATTCAATTGCATACACGTGTATTTTTTTAATATCATAGTTAGCAGTGTCCGGTTCAAATAACTTGTATTTAAAGTCATGTTTTAAATGATGGTCAGCTTGACTACAATCTTTACAGCTGACATCATTGTTATTGCCATCGTCTCCTTCTCTTTGGTAATATCACTAATGCACACAACTTTTCGTCTTTTCCCTTCGATTTATTCACCTTGCTCTTCCATATCTTTTCTTTTTTTTTTTTTCCCTTCGCTATACGTATCTTTCCAAGAATTCCTTATTTCTACATTTATATTTTTAATATACAGAAAGATGAACGACGAGAACAAGACACGAAAAGGGGTAGATGCGAGAGATATCAACTTATGCACTTCTTAAGAGAATGAGATTGCACAATTTCAAGAATACTGTATCAAACCTCTTAATTGCAGTTATAAGGGGGAAGTTTGATGATTTGTTACCTTACCACTTGCCAGCCCTTCTCCAACTATAGTTTCATTTTTAATTCAGAACAACTTTTAAGTTATCGTGGTTACTTTTACTAATAAGAATAACTGTAATCGGTTGAGAGCTAAAAGGAAGCTTATAAAAACTGATACACTACCTTTAATAGCCTTTTGCTTTATAAATTGATTTTAAACGATACTACTCATCATCTATACCCGTTCTTCTAAGATTTTCAATTTTTGTTACGCCACGTAGAAATTTGACATCCGTAATGCATCATGAGGGGCAGTTCTGCAAGTCCTAGCCATAAAAATAACCTAATCTCTAAGTAACCAAGAACACAAGCAGCTTAGACCGAGAGCAACTCAAACTATAAAATAACGTATATTTTAATGCATTATTTTTCAATTTAAACATTCAACAAAGATCTTACATCGCCAATCTGTTAGGTAATTTAAAAATCAAAAGGCATAGTAACAAAAAAAAAACATTTATTTGAGAAGAAAGTTAATGCACACATAGCGATGCATACAATCCATGTAATTCGTAACTAATGGCTTATATAGTACATGGCTCACGATCAACTGATAAAATTAAGCAGTATATTTTAAGACAAGCTTTACATTGAATTTAAAACTTGAAAAATAAAATATGTTTTCTTGTCCTCATTTGTTTCTTGCTTGTTGAGCATACTATGATAAACTCATTTGTGCTGTATTCATGTTATGTAGCTTCTAGATCTATCATACTCTATAAAGCTGTTTTCATTTTTTTAAACTTTACTATATTTGTAAAAGAAGTATGCTTAAAACTATCTTGTTCAATTTGCTGTACAGTTGGCATTTGTAAATAGACATAGTTGGATTGCTTTCGATGCTTATGTCCTTGCAAGTTTGGTTGAACAAATTCATTTAACAAGGATTCTTCTATTGACACTTTGAGATATTGCTTTACAACATCTTAATGCGTTGACATTCCACAGCCATTCAAACAATAATGGCCTTACCTACTGTTAAAATTATAAGAGAGCTTGTATTGATGGTTTTTAAAAAAGAACTATTGTCTCATTAAGCTAATTTTTAAAACTGTCGTCAACAGCCAAAAACACCAGGTGTCCATAGAAGCCAATCTCACTTTCGTTGGTATACTTAGCAGCATGATCTTACATTTGAATAAACACATCCCAACTAATTACAAAAGACCACTACCTGTAGACCAATACTACACTCTCTAAGAACATGTTTCCTTGATACTATACTAATTATTTAAGCTTGTCGATTAGGCTTCATCGTATCTATTTATGTAGATACAGGCACTAATGTATATGTCGTCATTTTTTAAGTCATTGACTGCTATCAACAAATGAGTACTCGTCTTTCAGAGAATAGAAGCTAGGCTTTTGATTTTCCTGAATGTTCAATAAGATATGCTACTAGTATGATCCCAGTTTTTCTTGCCTCTTTTTTTTTTTTTTTTGGTTGTTTAATAAGAAATTTACTATTTGTTGTTTAAAATTTTTAAATGATTCACATGAATCTTTCAAATGAACAAGATAAAATATTTCATAAATTGCATATAGTGAATCACTAAAGCACTGATCAAATACGATAATGAGTGAATGAAACAAACACTGAACTATTTTGTTCCAAAAATACTATTTCAAAGGTGCTTAAGAAAACTATTTGCAAGTTCAGTAATATCAAAAGGAGTTCTTTTAAGTTAGCTGTTTTCTATAAGCTTTGACACAAAACAGTCATCGGTTTGATGTTGAAGAGTTTGAATTCTTGAGTGTTGAAAGTAAGAAAAATTTTATCCTTACTGAAGCATAACTCCACATTTTTTTTATGGCATCTCAAACTATAATCCATCTTTCCAGCTATCCAATTAAGCCAGCTAACAATGGTGTGAGAGAGTTATGACTCTCTCTCATGATTGCTTACTTAATTATGTCTTCTACAGACGTATTGATTTGGCAACTTGCTAAGAATACTACTCGTGCTGAGATATCAATACTCCATAGATTTGATACATGATAATTTGTCATTAATATAAAATATAGATTTAGAAGAGGATAGTGAATATCTTGAATTTTATAAAACCAAAAGTGCAGTTTTATAGAATACAGTAAATTTGCATGTTTTTTTATTTTATTCTTTACAGTAAGAATATGCTTTATTGGGAACAGTAAACTTACGATGTTGATAGATTTGAAGTAAAATTTAGATAAAAGCAAAAACAAGCAAGTAAAAGGATGAGAACTCTTATCAATTAATCATTACTGCTTATAATGCTTGTTTGCTTTATTTTGTAACATTTGCGGAGTGCAAACATTGTACCTTCTTTTTACTGTAGGTGGACGAAAATCCCGACTCCACGTTTTTTCTTATTTTTTCTCTCCTTTTAATACATCAGACATCAAACAATGGAAAAACCTCAAGTAAATAGCAATTAAAACATGAAAGACACAAGCTTTTCTAAATTTTATTCAGAAGGAAAAAGCATTTAGCACAGAAGATATAACAGCCATTATTAAAGAAGTAAAATATATGTGAGCTTTACTAAACCATATATTCATTTTTTTTCATAAAGGTGGTTGAAGGAGCAATAGGCGATGCAGACTATACACACACAAAGTCTCCAGGATGGAATAACGCTATTGTAGAAGGCTGTTTAAAGAAATTGAAAGACAAAAATAAGAGCTGCAAATATGTTGGTAAAGAATACTATTACTTTAAACTTTTTTTTTTGCTCATATTTATTAGTAACATGTGTTATTATGCAAAAGAAAGGTGCTGGATTCTATGCTGGAACCTCAGTCTACTGGGATAATGAAAACGATGGTAAATAATGTTTTTCTGCTTTATGTATAAAGCTAACGTGTAATATATTTTTATTAGCAAGCGCAAGTTATAGATATGAAACTAAAACATTATACGCGGTTGTCAATGTTTTTGCTTTGAGTCTATAAATCTAACTTTATATCATTTAAATTAATGGATTTCATGTTGAATCCCAATTTTTGGAATGCGTCTTGAATGTCTGCTACTTTAGAAGGTGTACTAACAACTACAACGTTGCTTGTTCTTGGGTTAAACATATTTACAAAGTATTTGTTTAATACACGTTGTAAATCGTCCAATGTGACATTCTGAAACATATAAAAATCAGTATTAAGCTTCATTTGAATTTCTATATAATTACCTGGACAGCGGTCATCATATCATGGTTGTAAGAAGCCGGCATATTCATCAAAACTTGACTTTCAAATGATAAACGAGCTGCTCGATCCATAATGCTTTCTTTATGTACTAAGCCATAGATAACAGCACTCTTGGCTCCATCCACTGCAGAAGGATCAATTTCCATTTCACCGTTGCCCAACTGCTCAACAACTAACTTGGCTTGTTCAAATGCTTTGAAGGCATTAGGAGAATTATAAATTGAGAAATAAAGCAATCCTGACTCGACGCTTTCTCTTAATCGAGTTGTATATGCTAATCCTTTTCCACGAATAAGTTTCCAGAAGATACCCTCCATGGCATCTAAAAGCTCCATCAAGACTAATGTAGGGGCAATATCAGGATCGTCAAATTTGCTGGGTCCCTTGGTAGAGTGGAATGAAAATGTACTTTCGACAGCAGGCAAGTTAACAATCAATCCTTGGTTTCCTGGTTCCTTTCCTGCATTAGAAAGGACATGTTTGGCTAAGGTAGTGGATGGCAAAGAATCAATAGTTTTTTTATCTGAAAAGTCTTTGAAAGCCGATCTAGGGCTCTCAAGACTGAGAATGTCACTAATAACATGAATTCTGATATTCTCAGGTGAACACACTAAAAAAACACTGTTAACATGCTTGACCTGTATATCCAACAATACTTACAAGTTGCACGATATTCATTCAAATCGGCCAAGACTGAAGAAGGATCTTCTTCTAATCGATCGATTACTTTTTGCAAAAATTCATTTTGATATAATATGTTGTTGGCAGCAAATAGAGACTTCTTTGGATCAAACTCGAGTGTTTGAATAGTATCATCGGCCATCTAAAAATACTAAATAAGAATTCCATCATTGACTTTTCCTTCGTATACAAGCTTACGCTATAGCCATCTCTTTTGGCTTGAGGGATATCGCTTAAGATTTGAGTTGCGACAATCTTCAATCTTTCGGCAGTAAACCTAGTATTCCATAAGATATCCTTAAGCCATTGAATAATATTTTTAAATTTTGATGTCTTTGCTTTCAGTTTGAATACAACCAATTCCTTAAATTTGTAAGTAGAAGTACCAAGGTCAGCTTCATAATATATCGTATCCTCTTCCAAGCCCTTCACAACATCTTCATAAGGAATAAGCTTCCCATCCTTTTCAATTGGAAGTGAAAAGATGCATTGAAGAAAGAGCCGCGTGTAAGGTAGTAGATGAGAAGGTATGGAAAAACCACTGATGTAAGCAGAAAGATTCACAAAGTGCGATTTAACATCTAATTACGTATTAACAAAGCGTACCAAGAACATATTGATTGCGCACTTACGATCGTATTGGATGAATAAAGGTATATCTGATTCATTGTCTTGGTTGATACAATCTTGAATGTGATTGGAACTATAATCATTCTTTCAGAAAAGCATTTCAAGTGCTGACTCTATATACTTACATATCTTTATCATTATTTCTGGCAGTTACAACGTCAATAAACTTGATAGAAGAAATTGGAGGAACCTTGAAGTTTTCTAGTAATTCCTTTGGAACTTCGACGTTGTTTTTTGCGGTTGCCTCGTCCAACTTTTTCTGAAGATCTTCTAATTTTTCTGATCCAAGGTTAGTACGCTGGCTCGTAAGACGCTGGCTTTCTTCTTCGCTCTGTTGCTTGGCATATTCTGCTGAAGGTTTTCCATATAAAATAATGTGGGGTGCATCAATATACCATCTATAATAAAATACGACATTATTTTCTTTTCTCTGTGTAATAAGGCATTTCTATTTACTTTTTGAGAACATTCAACCAATCTTTGGCTGTATACTTTGTAAGAGTATCAAGGTATTCTTGATCTTTAACAGATTCCTTCAAACTACTTCCATCCTCTGAGCCATACAAAAAATCAGAAATAGCAACAGCTGCAGCTGTATCATGAGCATCCATTTCAGCGCTTTTCAGAAGCTATACAGGTTTAACAATCTTATATGCTTTCTTCTTCTTTTTACTATTTTACCCCAAGTATTTCCTTTTCAATCACGGTTGCCATTCGTGACATATCAATGTCATTTTCAGCTACTAGGCGATTCAATGTTTTGAAAAACTCGATTGAAAGCCTTTCCATTTCTTCAATTGGCACACTTGAAGCTGTGAATGTCAAGGTGGACTTCAGGTGATCAGAGATATAAAAGTCGACATCTGTACAAAGAGGTTCTTCAATTTCAACGAATTCCCTTTGCAATACAGAAACAGATGAGTCGGTAAGGTAAAGATTCAACACCTCCAGTTCTTTTTGAGTAAAGTAGTCCTATTGAACCATTGTATAAGCTTTCATCTCATCCTTATTTTATAACCCTATTCTTTTTTCTGTTTTACTTACGCTAGATTTGGGACCATTCCATGCAATAAGCAAAGTACCCATAGATTCATCTTCATCAGCAAAAAGCACTGTTTCTTCAATGTTTTTTTCGATGTTAGGGAAATCACCTGTGTTTATCCAAGGTCTTTGCATTTCAGGAAGTGAGCCCTTTTCTAAAATAGATACTTCCACAATATCTAAAGTCTTCATGAGCTCATCTTTATCGACTTTACCAGTGACAATTAAACAAAGATTATCTGGTCTATAGTAAGATTTGTGATAATGGCGAACTTTACAAAAAAAAAAAAAAAAATAAGTAACAGTTCTAATATTGAGGGCATAACTCTTTTACTTTGTTCTACACTTAATTCTCTCAACTTTTTCATTAGCCCACCAGTAACTGATCTGTAACCACAGTTTTCTGGATAAATCAACTGCTTCATACGATGATGAATTCTTTCATCTCCAGCAGATTCACACCCTTGCATTTCTGAATAAACAACCTATTGAAAGCTATGTATTAAATATAAATTAACAAAAAAGAAAACAAAAAAACTTACACCGGCGTCTTCTCCTTTTCCATTAATATGATGTACTTCTGTATAATACCCAGATTCAGTTAATGTAGGATATAATATATGATCCACATAAATAGGTAGAAGGTTTAAAAATCCTCTTGATCCAGCTGTCAAAATCGTGTAACACGTATGATCCACATCTGTCCATGCATTAGTGCCTTGAGCAAAAGCTCTATTAGCAAGTGAATCAAGTACACCCTTTTTAAATAAATCAGTTTCTGATCTTTTTTTATATGAAACACTTACCTTATAAGGATATTGACGACTTCCTAAAAACACAAGACTGGAAAAAAAAAATTTGTTAAAAATCTTTTATAAAAGCTAGTCAAACTCACTGTTCTAGAGTATGTGGACAGCCAAAGTCATCAAATGCTACGATAATATTAGTGACAAACTTTTTGTAATTTTTTTTTTATCTCCCTTACTTTCTGTTGCCAGTGTGAAATAGCCATTGACAGTTGGGGCTAAAAAAAACAGTTCGCTTTTTAGCTATAGCTCGTAATGCACAACACATTATATAACCTTCAACATCTGCTAGTACAACAGTTAATCCAGTTTTCTCGCTTTTGAATTTTGTAAATGTGACCCCAAATTTAGTGGGCACAGTGCAGATTTCCTTGTAATTACTCATTGAAGGAAAGAAAAGAAAACGCATACCACGCGTCCAAGTGCTAAAATACAACTCAGACAAATGCATCTGAATTTTTGTTCCGCGACGAAACTCAAAAGTAAGCTCGATGCTCAAAAACAGGCTATTAAAGATACACTTTTGATCAAATGAATTATGGAATAACTGGTCCGAGCTCAATTCTAGCACAGTAGAACAGCTACCTTTGACGAGGATACATCCAGTTTTGATCTCAGAATCTGTCGATCACAGCAGCACGTACTGAAAATCACTTTTGGTAAAAGAAGTATATAATTTTAGCACTTGAGAATCGCTTCCATATAGACAGCATTAAAAAAAAAATCCGAAAATACTTGGATATTATACGAACTGGCCAAGTGATAAAAGAGATTTTCTTTTAACATTCAAAGCTCGCCCCAGCATTATTTTAGAGGTTTCATATCTACTTTTGGTTTTTTACAACCTATACCCAATTTGAAAATGTAATCTCATCAGTTCTATCAAAAAATATTCCTGTAGCAAAATAATTGCCAAATAATTCAGAAATCAATATATGCTTCCTAGGGAAAGCTTTCCGTCATATTCCAAGTTCAACAAAGCTTTCTAGAATGAGTTTTGAAGCTTCTCGACACCTCATCCAGCAAGAACTGTTTTATTGACGGCTTTACCATTCCAAGCAACCATCACGGTCTCGCCTACGCAAGACCATCCCATGCTCTATTACAGATGAAGGATGTTTATTGTGTAGAGCAATCGAAATCGATGACCATTTTTTATGATCCTTCCCAGCCAAATGATACATATGGGATAATCTATTTCATCGCTTTTTTGAATAGCATTCAATGCTATCTTATGCACAATTAGCTCAACCCATTTAAACAACATCCAAAACACTTGCTTATTGGAAAATTGACACCATTCAAAATGTTGGTTCCACTCCGTCTCCTAATGTGATAGATGCTCTCAGAGCCACGCTTTATTTTCCTTTTTTGTATAAATTTTCCCCTTCCTTCCTTTTATCTTCAAAGCTAAGCATATGTATTCTTCGTTTTTTTTTTTTTTTTTTTTTTTTTTTTTTTGGGAGGGATAATAATATATAAAAACTAAACTATAGCTAACTATACTAAATATAATAATTTCAAGAGCCAAAGAACCGACGATACCAAGGGTGGGCATCTATCACATTATTCGACTTCGTTTCGCCAACATTTTGATTGTTTGTCGTTTCTAAATCAATCTCAGTTGGCTCCACTCCGTCTCCTAATGTTGTAATGTTAAAAATAGGTGTTACAATACATTATGAGAGTAAAAGATACAGTGCGGCCGATAGATATTGTCGTTTTGAACATCAGTTTGTCACTTTTTATAATACAAAATATACAGAAAAATGACAACTTAATTTTTTTGAAAATGACAATATTTATCGGCCGCACTGTAGTTTTGTCGAATTTTTATATTTGTTGGTAGATGAAGAATGTTTTTCCGGTAAGAGACTGTTTTTCATTTGTGATCTTTTTTGGTAATAAACTTTCAAAAAACTTTCAAACGCGTTTTTTTTTTATTCTTTATTCAATAAAGCTATATATACGTTAGCATCCTTTTAGTAACATGTCATCCAACAACAACAACAACACCATTTACACTTTAGCCACCATTCACGAAGCTTTAACGCCTTCATCTTTGGATGGTGTTATGCAATTGGCTACAGGTGTCATCATCAAGGTCGACTCTGCTGCTTGGAAGGAATGCCTGGCCGAGATCAACGAAGCGTGTGCTTATGGCTGGAGGATTCTCAACTCAAACAAGCAGAAGAGAGATCTCACTGCTGAAGAAGCTAAAGCCAGAAACATCTCCCTTTGCTTTTCACAGCAATATTGCTGCCATCGTGCAGGAACTTACAGTAGGTCACAAAACTGCTGCAAGGAATCCATTTTTCTTGGTTTTTGTAGCGCACATCCTGTTACAATGGCACAAACTGCCTCTGTTCCCACATAGTAAATCTTCTACATGTCTTGAAAAATCCGAAAGAGTTTATGCCCTATTGGATAAGTATTGAAGGAAGTATGAGGCGCGCAATTTGAAAATTTGAAAAAATGAAAATTTGAACGGAATGAACTTATTTATTAATATTTAGTTGGTCCTACTTTTCTATTAATAATCTCTTGAGTTCTTTCCGGAATGTTATCTACATGTCCTTGGCAAAGATCTTTATGGAAGTCAACTCATATTTCATCAACTCGTTCCCAAAGCACATCCGTGTTCTTTGCTCTACATTCGTAATACTTGAGCTTCAACTTCAATTGATGCCGTACGTGCTCGATTGAATTTAAGTCCGGGCTCTGAGCTGGCCAGTCGTTAATATAGCTCTCTTGGTTACTACATAACTAGGCCATTGTAAATTATGCCTTGTGCTTTGGGTCATTGTCATGCTAAAACTAAATGTTGGACCAGTCGAAATTGTAGTACTTCATAGTATCACGAAGCGTAGTGTTCAAAATATGCTGGTAAACACTCGAGTTCAAGTTTCCATCGTAAATTTAGCAAGCATATCCTGGTCCTTCAGAGGCTATACAACATCAGGACATCAATTTGCTAGCTTCATGCTGGATTACAAAATGCAGGTCATGATGTTGAAAAAGGTCACTTGGCCGTTTCCAATAGCGATCAGCATCATCAAAGCCCTATACGCTGAGCTTGGTCTCATTAAAGTACACTGTTTGCTGTCAGTCACTCATTGCCTAATCCTGATGCTCCTTGACCCGTTCTAACTGATGCTACGTATGCGTTTTTGTCTGAAATGGCTTCTTTTTTTCTATCAGAAAATGGAACTCCATTGATTTCAGTACGTTAATTTCTGACTGGTATGAGATATCATAGCCAAATCCAACCAGCTCCCGGTACACCTCTTTAGAAGCCTTTAGAACCCATTCCATGACTTTTCTTTTGATTAACCGCTTCGTCACTTTGGAGACTACTGTAGGTCTACCACCTGTGTTTACTGTCCTACTTGAAAACAGCCGTCTAGAGTATCTACTAACAGTTGATTAATGTAATCCAGGCTCCTTGGAAATATCATACATTGATGTGGATGCGGTTAATGCCTGTTTGTGATCGTTTATTTTCTCCTCTGACAGCCGTTTAGGCATGCGATTGACGATAGGGTAAAAAAGAGAAATAATTTAAATAAGGGAATATAAAATTTAAAATAAAGGAATTGTAAGCGCTTTTATATACTGGCATCATTCTAATCATGTCAAGAATGTGAAAAATTATGATAGCAACCGGTTGGGTCGTATTAAAATTCGTCATTTAAAACATATGTGAACAAGTAAAAAATGTCGGATGTTCATAATACTACCTTTAGCGATCTCAAATTCCACCAATAACCATTGCCCATATCCGATAATCGACGAATAAATGCACTTTCTATTGAGGTACAAACAGTCAAGGTTTGAGATAGTTTGGTGCAGTACCCATGGACAACCAGCTGTAAAACCTGAATTTTGCAATTCCTTGCAGCAGTTTTGTGACCTACTGTATATGATAATTTTTTTTTTTGCTTTTCTTATTTTTTGACCTTTTTCTTTTTTCAACTTTTTTCATATTTTGACTTCTTTCACTTTTGCTTCGTGTGACCTCTTTATTCACTTCTATTGTGTCACGTCTTTTGTTACATTTTTAGAATGTAACACAATTATCTCTTTTGGACTTTCAAATGTAAACTAGCAACCGCAGTATAACCGCAGTACAACCGCAGTGTCTTCAGTATTAACATCATAACTGCAAGTAACAAACATCACCACCGCAGCAAACATAAAATAGTATAAATAGATCTTATATTTATTAAATAAACAATTAGCTTTTTACTAATCAATTAATTATCTTGTACCTTTGTTAATTACCTTAAAAAATCTATTCGTGATCTGACACGACAATTGGTAGCATCTGTTGCATTAAACAACATAGAAAAGGTCTATGTCATATTCAAATAGTATATCCAAAGAACAGAAGATATTTGAAATAGAAGAAAGAGTATATACACTACTAGCACCAGAACTCAAAAATAAATATACAGCTTACTGTAACTTGTTAGTACTTGGGACTTGGCTTGTGTTAAAGTGATGTAGATTTGTTTAAATTGAGGTTTGAAGTCTTGAATGACTTGAGTTTAGGTAACTTGATTGAACGTTTAACAGTTCTTTAGAGTAAATTGTCTTTGAGTAGTGACCACCAGATCTTTTTAGATCAATAAGGTTAAGAATAAGATTGTTTGATAAACGATAAAAATAAAAGGGAACTTTCTTGATTTGTGATAACTCGGGTATCAGATCAGAAAGAATAAGTAAAAATAAAAAGAAAAGAAAAGGTAATTGTGACCCAATAAGAAAAGATTGCTTTTTAAGCGCAAGAGGATTTGATTTATTGAATTTATTGGATAATGTTATTTTGTTTAAAAATATTCATCTTATTTATATAAAAATTGGCGTGGCTTATTGTTTGTGTTGTTTGACATCTATGTCGAACGACATCAATGTCGCTGGACATCAAAATTATTCTTGTGATCAGCATTGTTCTCTTGATCTAAAATTTCATCATTTGTGCTACATTACTAATCAATTAATTATCTTGTACTGTTATTTTAAAGGTTGGCTTGTAGTAAGTGAGTTAAATTGGGTAAAGTTTGCTTGTAGAGCTTGATTTAAGGTTGTGATTGCCTTGTAAGTTGTTGTTTTGTATGGAATTTAAGCAGATGCTTGATAAGTAGTGACCACCAGATCTTATGTGTAAGATCAATACGATGTTTCTTGATAAAAGTTAAAGTAGAGTAAAAAGTTTAGGTAAACAGGGACTTTCTTGTTTAAGTTTGTTAATTATTGAGTAGAAATATATGATTTATTTAAACTGACTAACATTTTCTTTACAAAAAGATGGGATATATATATATGAATATTTTCTTTTTTTCTTTTTAGCTTTTCTTATTTTTTTTGACTTTTTTCATTTTTCAACTTTTTTCAATTTTAGACTTTTTTCATATTTTGACTTCTTTCACTTTTGCTTCGTGTGACCTCTTTATTCACTTCTATTGTCACAGTACCTTTGTTAATTACCTTAAAAAATCTATTCGTGATCTGACACGACAATTGTCACAGTGATACAGCGGCAAAATATTTAAGCGAAACACGGAAAAAATTGCCCGACGTCGGGTTCGAACCGACGACCTCTGTCGTGTGAAGACAGTATGATAAACCGCTACATCAGTCGGGCACTTTTTTTTGATAGGTGACTGGTAAATCTGGTTGATAAACTCAACTCGGTTCGGAGATATGTTTATGCGAAGCGCTACGGGAAATATGATTGGCTGAATGGTCTATAGTGGAGAACGGGTATAGTCGACACCAACTGAAGGAGGACCCCTGGGTTGATCAGGTGACCTACAACTTGCTGGCGGAGCTCAAGTGAATTGATGGCCATATACAGTTGGGGTGCACTTTCCTTTTTGGTCGGTGAGGTTCTAGGTTTAGCTGGGTGGTTCGATATACATTGGGTGCTTCTTCCGATGACATTCGCTCAGATCATATGTTTTGTTTTCTCTCTTCCATTTGACGTTTCTTTTGTCTGATGTTTTATTTTCTTTCCTTATCATCAGTTACCCTCGTCCATGTCCTGATCTGTTTATTTTTTTTTATGCTACTGATTCTCTGATAATACTTTATGCATTTGCAAAAGTATATAAAGTCTTGTAAATTGTTATTGAATAAAGGATATCGGAAAAATCGACCTATTTTTTTACTTTAATTTTTATTCTTTATTTGGAATATTCAAGGTTCCCTTAAATCTTTGTTTATTCTCTCTCTCTTATAACGTACACTTGCCTTTATCTATTTGGTGTTTCTCTTATTATTCTGGTACCAATTGCTCGAAGTAGGTTTTTTCAGTCGGCCTAGGTTCTCGTTCGATTTGAAGTGAATTAATAGAAAATCAAATAGGCAACTTCAGTGGATATATCTTTACCGTCTTATACAAGTCCTTCAAAAAGTATATCTCCTCCCTTAGTACATTATCATTTTGATAAACGCTATGGTAGTTGGTGTTACGCCTGATCACGTGATTGGTCACACTGCAAATAATTGGTGATTTTCAGCATCTACAATCAGTTGTTGCATCTAATAATCAACGTTTTTGACGTCTTTGATTAAATGAAAAAAATTAACTTTCGCTGTATTGGTCATTTTCGAATTTTGAAAATAGATTCAGGTGCGAAAAAAATAAAGAAATTGAACAATACTTTTGTTTTTTTTGTAGCGTAAGTATTCATAAAGTTATTCATGTTTTAAAAAAGTGTCTTTTTTTTTTCAAATGGTCTTTTTTTGGAAATCCTGTTCCCTCTATCGTTGAAAGACCGATATCTTCGTTTTTTTTATTTTTGAGGGCAAAATGCGGAAATCAAAAGCATTTTGCGATTATTTTGTTCAAAAGAATACATATTAGGAAGGTAGTCTATGATTTTTAGCTTAGGTCATTACAAACGTGTTACAGAACGTAACAAAATAGTCGTGTTTGGGAAAAAAAAAATCTGGTAAAAAAAAGACTAAGTTAAAAAAAAAATAAAAGAAAAAAGTATAGCAATAAAAAGTTCATTGTTCAAATGAAAACAGTACTCTAACAACAAATATACTTTATATTTATGCAAATGCTATTACATTATAACAAAAGAATAAAAAAAAAAAATAAAGAAGCTCTGTTAACATTTTGTTACAAGGCAGTTATAATTAACAAATACATACAAAACTCTTTTGTTTATCAAATAAATAGATTGCTTTATTATTTTTTATGACAGATATAATAAAAGAATATATGTTTTTAAGCTTATACTAGTTCATTACTTACTTTATGTTTGTACATGGGTGTAATTTGCCATTAGCCATTAGCCATTAGAGATGTTAGCAATGACAACTTTCTTTACCAAAAAGAACTTTTTAGCAACAAGCAGTAATATAAAATTGATATTCTTATAGTTTCTTTAAGTTGGAAAGAACAACTTTGCCCATGAGTCTCATGTTCGTCATCCGAATGTGTACCATTAGGAATTCCTAATGTAAAAAAAAGAAAAAAAAAAAAAAGAAACCAACATTAGACTTGGTTGTTATTATTATTTTTTTTTATAAACTTACATTTGAACCGTTGTTGAGCTTTCTTTTTTATCTTTTGTATCCGCAATGTTAAATATGCTCTCTGAAACAAAACAAGGGAAAAAAAAAACCAGTTCTTTTGAACACGTAAAATTGTTACTGTTTAGGAACCAACTTCCAAATTTAGTATATTTGCTTTAGTTTTTTTGATCACGCATTTTTTTCTATCTTATTCCTCTACTAAATCCTGAATATTATTTTTTTTGAAATGAACGCCACCAACAACAAAGTTAAATGCCAATGCACCAAATGCAGCAACTGTCCTGAAGGATTCAAGTGGATTGCAAAGAAAACCGCTAACACTCATAAGCGCATAGACAAAGTTGGAGAAGGTACAATTTTTTTAAAGAAATGCAGCAAGACTAAAGTGCAATTAAAATAGTTTTGAGACAAAGAAGCTTTGAAAACACCTTCGAGCAACCCACCACGTCTACCGAAAGAAGCACGTTTGAAGGTATATTTATAAATCCACCCCTTTTTTTTTATTAAACAAATTTAGAATTCGACATTGATGCTGACATGGATGTCGACATGGACGAAGAAATGACCAACGACCAACAACTGGCGTATCTCCTGGTCCTTTACCTTGTGCTTTTCCAAGCAAAGCACCTTTCAGTTGAAGCCGGTGAAGACTTGTTGGCCTTTCTTTCCTTTTTCGTTCGTGCTCTTGGCCATGGCATGGAGATTCCTACAAAGATCTCCACTGCTCGTACCATGGTCAATTATTCCTCTGCCAGTAGTGGTGTCTCCCGTTTCCTTGTCTGTTCTCTTTGCAGAAGTGTGTACGACACAGGGAGTTTGCATACTCGACAATGCCCTTTTGTTAGGTTTGCAAACAACCCACACAGACAAGAGCGCCCATGTGGTAATTCACTTTTTGTTGGCAGCAGCCTGAAGCCCGTCCTTGAGTTCCCGTACAACTCAATTGTGGAAACGTTGAAGAAGTTCTTTGTCCGTTCGAACTTTGAAACAGAGATTGAACAGTGGAGAGGTCGATATGTGGAGGAAGGTGTGTTGTATGACATCTATGATGGTCGAGTCTGGAATGAGATGGTCGACTCAGCTGGGGAGCCATTTGTGAGTAAAAGACGATCATTAATGGTGTCATTGAACGTTGATTGGTTTCAACCTAGTGATGGTATGCACTACTCTTGTGGTGGTGTATATCTCACAATCAACAACCTTCCAAGGAGTTCCAGGATGAAGGTTTCCAACATCATCCTGGTTGGTATGATTCCTGGGCCTGGCGAGCCCACGGATGACCAGCTCCAGAACTTCATGCGACCAATGATTGCAGAGCTGAATACCTTGTACGGAGGTATGATGATGCCAACGTACCAAAACAGAAACGGTGAAATGGTACGTGTTGCTTTGATGTCCGTTAACTGTGATATACCAGCAGCTCGCAAAGTAGCTGGGTTCATGGGTCAATCCGCGCACAAAGCCTGCAACAAATGTTCGACTGTGTTTTCGCGAATCAGTACTGGTGCAAATTCAACGAAGCCAGATTTTTCTGACTTTGACGATGAGCACTGGATTCTGCGAAACAATACCCAGCAGCGCCAAGAAGCATATGCTTGGCTAAATGCCACTCACATTACGCAACAACGAACCCTGCAGACGAACACAGGAAG
Organism: Rhizopus delemar RA 99-880; assembly: GCF_000149305.1. Classification (NCBI taxonomy): domain Eukaryota; kingdom Fungi; phylum Mucoromycota; class Mucoromycetes; order Mucorales; family Rhizopodaceae; genus Rhizopus; species Rhizopus delemar. The sequence goes on along the minus strand of NW_027137827.1, from coordinate 631,581 downwards.
TAAATGGAGTGAACTTCACCGACTAGAGTATTTTGATGTCGTGAGATTGACAACCGTTGATCCCATGCACAATTTATTTCTAGGTACGCCAAAAAGAATGGTTGAAGTTTGGGTAGATCACGGGCTTCTTACAACAGCTGATTTCAAAGCCATGGCTGATGAAACAGCTTCAATTGCTATCCCTTCACAGTACTGTAAAATCTCTAAAGGTATACAAGTATAAAAGAATTTGTACTATGATGAATCTGAACACTAATTTTTTTGTTATAAAAAAAAAAAAAAAAAAAACGAAAAAGGCAAGATTGAAAGTACGTTTAGCAATATGAAGGCTGATGAGTGGAGAACGTGGTGTGTTGTGCTTTCGCCTTTTCTCTTAAAACAAAGATTAATCGGTGAACATTTCATCAATTGGATCAGATATGTAGAAGCAGTAAGGTTGGTGACTGGTCCTTTAATCACAGCAGATGAAATTCAGACAGCATACTCCTTATTTAAAGAATTCGGCAAGACCTGTGTTCAACTCTATGGAAAAACATGTATAACACCTAATATGCATATGCACATGCATTTGAAAGAATGCTTTTTGGACTTTGGTCCCTCCTATGCCTTTTGGCTTTATGGTTTTGAACGATTGAATGGTGATGTCAAAAAGATAAATATCAATTACAAGACAGGCTTCGAAACCACCTATGTCACTATGCTTACTCAAACCATTCATACGCAAGATATAATACATTCATTACCTACATTCATTAACAACAACGATCAAGGCATGCTCCTACTGATCAACTTCATAAAGGAAATAGGCGAGGTTACGAATGACGAGAGTGGTTTAACGCCATTTGATTACTCTCAGTTCATAGACGGGCCAAGTCTATTTAACCTGACGATTACTGGTAGTGAGCCTCTGCCACCACAAGCCTTTCCTTCAAAAATTAACAACAAACAAGAACTTTTATGCCCTGAACACTATGAAGCCTTACAAACTTTTTATATGGATACCTATGAAATACCTATTATGAATACAATCAGTACAACTATAAAATCATTCAAAAAAATTAACTTGCTTGGACAACACTACCAACAGTCAGACAATCATTCATTATCATCATGCATTCAAGCCTTTATGAACAATCAATTACGTATTGGTCAAATATCATACTTTTTCAGTCATTCATTTAACAACTCAACTCATTATTTTGCATTCGTCAATTGGTACAGCCATGCGACTCAACATTTTCCCACCTTCGATGGTACTGGCATCCAAGTGTGGAAGAACCAATTTGATCCAGTTTCAAGCAACAGCATACTTCCAATTTATAGAATCTTCAATCCTGTTGCTGTATGCCCATATATCGATAATCACCTTCTTACTCTCGCTCTGCCAAGACGAATTTATATGTAACAACTATGCTAAATTATTCAAACCTTCTTTTATTACTATTATTATTATTTATTTTATTATATATTTTACTAAAGAATCATTTATTAGACTATTATTGTTATTTGTTTTTTTTTTTAAAAAAAGATTTTATTCAATTTGCAGAGACAACAAAAGAGGCAGCAAAAAAAAAAAAAAAAAAAAAGGAAGAGAAAGTAAACGCTTACTGCATGGGATTAGCAGCAGCAGAAGAGGAAGAGCCAGAGGCCTCAGCCGAAAAGCCAAGGCCAGGGGAAGAAAAGGCCCAAGAGGGATAATCCTCATGGTCAAGGTTTGTAGGGAACTCCTTGTCGAAGTATTCCACCACCCTTCTTGTTCTATTGATGGTGCCTTTTTTCGACAAGGAATTCCTCCATGCTTTTTGAAGAACAGCATGGAATTCGTCCACCTGTAGATTAAGTAAAGGTATATTAGAAAATAAACACTATTACAAAAATATTACTTACTGCTTTGCTTCGAAATAGTGGTCTTTTTACTACAAACACAGGACCATGTTCATCCTCAGGACCATCTTCTTCCTCTGACGTCCAATCGGTCATCAGAATTTGTTTTCCAAAAGGAAAACGAGCTTCAAATTCCTCAGGGGCCGCATTGTAAGCATTTCGCCTCATGGCGAGCTTCTAATGTAAAAAAGTAATGTAAGTACTTGAAACACTATATATTTCAATCTTTAAATACTAATTACTTACTGCATACACACGACTACGACGGGTTGAATCTTCTGACGTAGCCGTTAGCCCCTTACTTTCTCTCACCATGTAGTTGAATTTGTTTCTGACCATGCTGCGCATGTCAGAAACAGTAATGCCAGCAGAAAATGGCTCCTTCTTGGCAGCTGCTACAAGCAAATCCCTGACCTTTGCGTTTTGCTTGTAGCGCAAGACCTCCTTCAGGTCAAAGGTGACACCACGAGGAACCAAATGCTCTCTATAGTACTTCAATATAAAAGCCTATGGTTCAAAAAGGTACAAAAAATTTTTTTTGCTATTATTTTGTACATGCTAATCTGTTTTTTAAACTTAAATTACACTTGTCAAGGCCTTATTCTCTTTGACCTCAGAAGGTTGCTGCTGTGGAGGCTGCTGTTGGGGAGGCTGCTGCTGCTCTTGTTGCTGTTGTTGCAGCAATTGAGTTAGCTGCTCAATCTTCAGCTCTTGCCGACGTTGATTCTCCTCCTGTCGGCGTTGAATTTGCTCTTGCTGCTGCATCTGAGCAAAAATGGCCTCAAGGGTTGGGCCACTTGCCAAGCTGGCAGCAGGAGAGCCAACTGGGCCTTGAAGGCGAGAAGGCTCAAAGCTGTCAAAAGACGCAACAGCAGTGGGAGCAGGAGAAGGGGACGGCGCAACAGTGGATGATGATCCAGTAATGCTTGAAGATATTCTTGCCCTTTTAGGGGCATTACTGGGAACGTTGATAGGGGTAGCGACACGACGAGACATTTTTTTAAAACAGATAATATAGGGAAAAAGAAAAAGACAAGAGTACAAAATGAACTAAAAATGAATACAAAGTAAGGTGATGCTTTTATTTGTTTTACAAAAAAAGCAAAGAAAAAAAAAAAGAAAAAGAAAAAGCCTTTATAGTTAAAGATATTACATTTGAATAATAATAAAAAAAAGAATTTAAACTGTTTATGAATAACCTCTCTGAGTGTTTCAATAGTTAAACCATATTAAAGAAAACTTGTTTTTAATCGATAGTAGGTAATTGTAACACTGGTAAAATGATGCTATAAAAAAAAGTACTTTTTTTTTCCTTTTTTTTTTTTTAAAAAAAAAACATTCTTTCTAAAAGGTAAGTTCTTAATATTATATATATTCTATTTCTGTTCTAATGATACTTGTACTTTAGTAAAATCGTAATGGTTGCTTTCTTGATGTTTTAAATGGTCTTTATAAAATCTCTTTCCCAGGATTATCATTGCTTCTTCTTTTACTTGTTGGTATAAGCTTGGCTGGTGTCTTTTTTTCTTTCTTTGCTTTTTTCTTTTCTTTTTCCTGGTTTATCTAAAGCAAGGTACTATTACTTTTATTAAGTATCCTTCATAGCTAATAGTTTTTATAGATGCGTGCTGCTTCTTTATTTTTTACTTGTTGGTATAAGCTTGGCTAGTGTCTTTTTTTACCTGGTTCACCTAAAGTAAGGTGCTATTACTTTTGCTACATGTACACAATAGCTAATTATTATTATAGATGCGTGCTGCTTCCCTTTTCTTTACTTGTTGGTATATGCTTAGCTAGTCTTCTTCTGGCCTATCTAAAGAAAGGTACTATTACTTCTACTACGTATACTCGATAGCTAATAATTATTATAGATACGTGCTACTTTGCTTTGGCCTTTTACTGTTTCTTTCTCGTCCTTGCTTTGGTTCTTAAGTACTGATGTCTTTTCTTCTTTTGCTTTGAGTGCCCAAGTCTTTAAAACCTTGAATCCTTGTGTCTTTGCATCCTTGAGCTTGGCTTTTTTTTTTCTTTTTTTTTTTCTTTTTTTTTTTCTTTTTTTTTTTCTTTTTTTTTTTCTTTTTTTTTTCTTGTGAGAACTTTTTGAGTCCCACGAAATTAATCGATGTATTTTTAGATTAGATGCTGCTATCGTGATGACATTAGGTAAGTCAAGCAAACTTTTAAAACGCTACGAGCAAAGAAATACTGTATATTGTTATTATTATTTTATTTAAATAAAAAAAAAGCTATTTTTATAAACCAAATCCCTATTTTTTTGTATATATGAAGCAATATTTATTGCAATGTGAATGGTTAATAAAGAAGTATATAAGCAATATGAGTGGTTGTTAAAGAAGTATATAAAGCCATATGAGTGGTTAATAAAGAAGCATATAAGGCAATATGAACGGTCGATAAAGAAGTATATAAGGAAATATGAGCGGTCGATAAAGAAGTATATAAGGCAATATGAGCGGTCGATAAAAGAACAAAAGGACAAATAAAGAAATGCTTTAAAAATTATGATTCGTTGCCCAAACGTTGGCAAGTATTGAGTAAAACGTGTCGACTGCTCTGGTAAAAGAATGCTAAATGACTTCCACTTGCTCTCTTAATGAATACTGAACGTTAACTGCACTGCCGCGAAAAACGTTTAAAACATCCATAAAATATCGTGTGTTTGCATGATCTTTGGCGTGTTTGCCTTCAATTATTCTAAAACTGAACGCTTACTTTCTCCAGTTATTTGCAGTGTCACTACGAATAATGTAGGAGCTTTGACGTAGAATTTTAACAGACCTAACAATCATAGATTCGTAGATTTTATAATTTTTTATGAGAAACCATTATATCTTGCTGTATTGCATCTTTTTTAATTTTGAAAAAAGATTTAGGTGCGAAAAAAATAAAGAAATTTGTGATATTTGAGGTTTTATAATATAAAAAGTACTAAGTCAATCAACAAATATAAAAATAAGTGAGACTCAAAGTAGATTGTCCTTTATTCAAGTTAAAAATATGAGGGTATTTATACTTTTCTAATCACGGCTAAATATTAATATTTACAGTATATGACTATTGATTATTAATCGATATTAGACAATGAGTTATTTATATGATTGGCATAGTTTAACATCTTCTTATCAAGAAGTAATTATTAATCCTGATCAGGAACTTATTAGAATATTCTGGGGTGGATCGGGATTTTATTTGAAGTGGCGTAATCAATGCCCCGATATTCCTATTTAGAAGGACCATGGTTCGTAGTAACTTACCATTATTACTTTATTACAGGTGTAAATACCATAAAATTGAACAGTATCATGACCTCAGATCTCTCAGATCCCCAGTCGGGTCTCCGAAACTTACATATCGGAACCTTTATGTTTAGGTATAGTGCTCTAACCTATGAAATACTTCACTTTTACAAAAAGTAAAGTGCGATCGGGTCTCTGATATCCAATGTATCCTTTGTATACTTTGATAACCAATAAAGTGCTTGAAAAGCTTTTTTATGCAACTCAGCTTTGCTGTAATAGAAAAAAAAGGGGGGTGACAGGGCAAGTACAGGAAGTCCTTTGACGTTTCATATAAAAGCCAAATTTCTAATATTGATTGGTGCATACGGTAAGCTACAGTAGGTCACAAAACTGCTGCAAGGAATAGCAAAATTCAGGTTTTACAGCTGGTTGTCCATGGGTACTGCACCAAACTATCTCAAACCTTGACTGTTTGTACCTCAATAGAAAGTGCATTTATTCGTCGATTATCGGATATGGGCAATGGTTATTGGTGGAATTTGAGATCGCTAAAGGTAGTATTATGAACATCCGACATTTTTTACTTGTTCACATATGTTTTAAATGACGAATTTTAATACGACCCAACCGGTTGCTATCATAATTTTTCACATTCTTGACATGATTAGAATGATGCCAGTATATAAAAGCGCTTACAATTCCTTTATTTTAAATTTTATATTCCCTTATTTAAATTATTTCTCTTTTTTACCCTATCGTCAATCGCATGCCTAAACGGCTGTCAGAGGAGAAAATAAACGATCACAAACAGGCATTAACCGCATCCACATCAATGTATGATATTTCCAAGGAGCCTGGATTACATTAATCAACTGTTAGTAGATACTCTAGACGGCTGTTTTCAAGTAGGACAGTAAACACAGGTGGTAGACCTACAGTAGTCTCCAAAGTGACGAAGCGGTTAATCAAAAGAAAAGTCATGGAATGGGTTTTAAAGACTTCCAAAGAGGTATACCGGGAGCTGGTTGGATTTGGCTACGATATCTCATACCAGTTAGAAATTAACGTACTGAAATCAATGGAGTTCCATTTTCTGATAGAAAAAAAGGAGCCATTTCAGACAAAAGTGCATACGTAGCATCAGTTGAAATGGAACAAGGAGCATCAGGATTGGGCAATGGTTGACTGACAACAAATCGTTTACTTTAATGAAACCAAGATCAACGTATAGGGCTTTGATGGTGATAATCACTATCGGAAAAGGCCAAGTGACCTTTTTCAACATCATGACCTGCATTTTGTAATCCAGCATGAAGCTAGCAAATTGATGTCCTGATGTTGTATAGCCTCTGAAGGACCAGGATATGCTTGCTAAATTCACGATGGAAAGTTGTACTCGGGTGTTTACTAGCATATTTTGAACACTACGCTTCGTGATAGTATGAAGTACTACAATTTCGACTGGTCCAACATTTAGTTTTAGCATGACAATGACCCAAAGCACAAGGCCTAATTTACAATGGCCTAGTTATGTAGTAACCAAGAGAGCTATATTAACGACTGGCCAGCTCAGAGCCCGGACTTAAATTCAATCGAGCACGTACGGCATCAATTGAAGTTGAAGCTCAAGTATTACGAATGTAGAGCAAAGAACACGGATGTGCTTTGGGAACGAGTTGATGAAATATGAGTTGACTTCCATAAAGATCTTTGCCAAGGACATGTAGATAACATTCCGGAAAGAACTCAAGAGATTATTAATAGAAAAGTAGGACCAACTAAATATTAATAAATAAGTTCATTCCGTTCAAATTTTCATTTTTTCAAATTTTCAAATTGCGCGCCTCATACTTCCTTCAATACTTATCCAATAGGGCATAAACTCTTTCGGATTTTTCAAGACATGTAGAAGATTTACTATGTGGGAACAGAGGCAGTTTGTGCCATTGTAACAGGATGTGCGCTACAAAAACCAAGAAAAATGGATTCCTTGCAGCAGTTTTGTGACCTACTGTACATCTCGATCGACCATTATATGATGAAAATAACATAGGGTACGCTATATTAATACTACTTTTCACAAATCCCAGATTTAAAAGCTGTGGAGCACGTATGGCATCAACTTATGTTGCTACTGAGTGCATTTAAGACACATGCGACAAGTTTGGATCGTTAGTGACAAATATTATACGTAAAATGAAATATATTTAACAGATATATTTGCCAAAGGCATCTCAACAACATGCTAGCAAGAATAGATGCAGCTATTAAAGCAAATGGTGTCATACACGTTTTGAAGTCAAATAATGCAATTAATGAAATACAGTGGGTCAAAATACCTCACAAACCTCAGCACTTTTTGAGGTTGTAGTCTTCTGGATTACTCAATAATATTTGCATCTTTCTCAAATTTTGCACAGGTGCTGTCCAATACGTTGAGTATATTTGCACAAAGTTCCGACGACGGAAATTGAAAAATGAGCGAATAAGTAACTATGAACTGGAGGCGGTCTATTTGTGAGGTATTTTGACTTCCATCAATTATTTCTTTTCTCCGCCATAGGTCATTCCAAACAATGTTGCGGCAAGTTTTAAATATTTCCCGGATAGCGCAGTCACCCCGGGACATAAAATTTAAACTTTGGAAAAGAATTGGTTATTCTTTCTTTCGCTAATCCGTAAGTAAATTTCCATCTACAGCATCATCCATCTGTCTGCAAAAATGCCCAAATCCTTACCATACGAAGCTCAAATGGACATCAAATCAGCACTAGAGCATGATGTATCGACTGATGTTATTGCAGAACGGTTTGGAGTGCATCAAAACACCGTTATCAACTATGCAAATAAGTGGATGCCTAACCGGATTCGCAAGAAAGGTGGCAAACAACGCCTTGTAAGCGACATCACTCGTCGTCTAATCAAGCGAGAGGTCCTAAACGGCTCATTAAGGACTGCCAAGGAGGTCCACCTGAAGTTGGAAGAGTTGGGCTATTCTATGTCGTACCAATCCGCTATTAACGCTTTGCATTCTGTGGAGATTTTTGCTGAGATAAAAAAGAAGAAGCCTTTACTCACTGCACAGCACAAGAAAGCTCGATTAGCTTGGGCTAAAAAGCATCAGTATTGGACCATTCACGACTGGCGACGTGTCATCTTCTCGGATGAAACCAAAATTAATATTTGGGGCTCGGATGGTTGTAAATACTACTGGAAGCGTAAAGGAGACCGTCTTCAGCCTCATCACATTGAAGTTACAGTGAAGCATGGTGGTGGTGGTATCATGTTGTGGGGCTGTATAACCAGTGAGGGACCCGGGTATGCCTGTCAGATATATGATGGCACCATGAATTCAGAGGTGTACCAAGAAATCCTTGGTACAAGCCTTAAAGACACACTCGGGTACTATGGCCTAGATTGGAAATCATCCATTTTTCAGCATGACAACGACCCAAAACACCGATCAAAGTCAACAAAACAGTATATAGAAGATAACAGCATGCGTTATATTGATGACTGGCCATCCCAAAGTCCTGATTTGAATCCAATCGAGCATATATGGCACCATCTTAAGCTGAAGCTAAGTATGTACGAAAATAGAGCAAAAAGCATGCACGAACTGTGGCAGAGAGTGGAAAAAGAGTGGAATTCCTTTACTAAGGATCAATGCTTGAAGTATATTGACAGTATGCTAGAAAGAATACAAGCTGTCATTGCTGAAAAGGGCGGATCAACTAGATATTAATAAAGTCAAAATACCTCACAAATAGACCGAGGTTAAGTATCTGTCTCCTAATAGATCTCAGCTAATGATCTGAGTTTAAAATTTTGGTACACAGTAGCATACATATGGATGACTTTATATTTCAAATTTGAAATGATTGAGCCAATTTCTCATGGAATTACATCAAAAATAAGTAAAAATCATCATACGTTTGTGAGGTATTTTGACCCACTGTATGTGTTGTATCCACACAACTAATAAAGTGAACATTCATGGATAAACTTGGATACTACAGAATTATAGTCTAACCAGATCTCTATTAATAAACGTGAGAATTCTGCAATAGCCAATCTTGCCCTGTTGTCCTACCAGCGTTCTAAAAGACTATATCGGAACCTGATTGCAACAACGGCAGTTCAATCCTATTCTATAATTATCGTTAGATCAATAGTTTAATTACTTCATTGTCCCTTGATTCGTCAAGTAGACAGCGGCTATTGATTATCCACTATCCTTCCTTATATTCCATATCATTCTTTTAACCGATCAATTGAAATAGCGGTAAAGACCCAGACATTCAAAAAGTATAAATACCCTCAATATTTTTATTAATAAAGTCATATATAATCTTTAGTTTCACAACTATCGTCTTTTTGTAGTTTTTGTCTTCTATTTCATATTTGGCAAAACAATATGGCTATTTTTAAAAATGTGATATTAATTTGTCAATATCTCCATGATTAGCAAAGGAAAGCGATAAGCCGTGATGTCTCGTAAGAGCCAAGATGCAGTTTTACAAATGACTATAATTTCACATTGATATGTCGAATCGTTGGAGAGATGCTGGTCTCCGTACGAGATTTGAACTCGCGTTGCAATAGTTTTTGTAACTACTGTAGATAAGGGTTACGTGTTCTTCTATTGTTATATTTGTCATAGAATACTCGTATATGATTGACTGCGGCTGACTGTGATTTAGTTCCTGGATTTAATATAGTTTAACCGTGCAATTACGCAGCATTTTATCCTTAATGAAGATTATCCGAATTAACCTGTAGCTTGTCTATTGGATATATTTTACATGTAGCTTATTAATACTGTTTTCATATCGAGTTATGAATGATGGATACATCAATCTCCATGACTAGCAAAGGAAAGCGATAAGCTGTGATACCTCATAAGAGCCAAGATGCAGTTTTACAAATGACTATAATTTCACATTGATATGTTGAATCGTTGGAGAGATGTTGGTCTCCGTACGAGATTTGAACTCGCGTTGCAATAGTTTTTGTAACTACTGTAAATATCAAGAATTTATCAAGCATCATTGTTCTTATTATTATTATCTTAACGTATCCAAATAAACCTCCTTTGAAAACAAAATACTCTTTTATTTTATAAATAGGAAGAACCAGTAATCCCTTGAATTATATACTTCATTGTAATCTCTTTTTTATTTTATCTTCTACACATTACTTTTACTTTTATTCTAATCAGTCTGATCTACTTAACAAGATCTGGTGGTCACTCTACACAAGCGAACTTATAACTCGAATTATCTACTCTATTTGGAACTTACTTTATCCAATGCTTTATTCAACTACTAAAACTTTATCTCAATAACTTATATCAAGCCTACCAAAAATCAGAAAGCATATCGAATCTCACAACAATGAAAGATATATAGTCAAGTTTTTTTAGTACTGTAACACACGAAACACGAAAAAGGAAAACCCTATGGTTATAGGAGAGATGCTATCTCAATAGCAAACGATGCTATGCTAATAGCAAAGGAATTCAAGGACAACAAAAAAAAAGAAGAAAAAAAAAGAAAAAACCAAAAACAGTGTGACAAAGAAGTCAAAAAATGAAAAAAGTCAAAAAAATGAGAAAGGTCAAAAAGTGAAAAAAGTCAAAAAAATGAAAAAAGTCAAGAAAATGAAAGAAGTCAAAAAAATGAAAAAAGTCAAAAAGAAAAAAAAAATTAACAATATAAATATCCCAACTATTTAGATGAAGAAAAAGGACAGTACAGTTCTACTTGTGGTATTTACACATGTAATAAAGTAATAATGTACAGTGAGCGACAAAACTGTCCCAATGTTTTGTAGTTTTCTCTTTTATGTCCTGTAGCGTTATGGTTATCAGATTAATTTATGGCTTGTTGTATATCATTCGATAGCCAAAGGCTTGTAGAAGTAAACAACATATAGCAAAGACCGATTAAAGTGCCGCAAGTGGAGATAGAGGGGATGGAAAACAAGCGGTGCATTGGGACAGTTTTGTCGCATTTTCAAAAAAATATAAAATGGTTTATTTATTTGATATTAATAGTCAGTCAAGCGTCCTTTGTTCTTGATACATTGTTTTATACGCTTAGGCATTGATTCTATAACCTTTTGACACTCTTCTGGCTTCATTAAGTCGTACCAAACTTTAGTTACTCGTTCGTATAATTCATTCATGCCTTTTGGTGCTGTTTCATAATCATTCAGCCTTCTCTTTAACAATGACCTCATATTTTCAATTGGATTGAGGTCAGGGGGCTGTGCAGGCCACTCCAGGATGTTGTAGGGTTGGTCTTTAAGGTATTCTTTGACTAGTTTGGACGTATGCTTAGGATCATTGTCATGCTGAAAAATCACCTGATGACGTTCGAATCCTAATTTATCGATGCTAAACTCGATAGTACGCTCCAATTCATCTTCCAAAATCTCTCTGTACAATTCTTTATCCATATTACCATTGATCTTGCACATCCAACCGACTCCTGCATAGGTAATGGCGCTCCACAGCATAATACTGCCTCCACCATGCTTAACAGTCATCTTCACATGATGAGATTTCAAGCTTTCCCCTGATCGGATCCAAGCCCAGGTGCGTCCATCTGAATTGAATCTATTTATTTTCGTCTCGTCTGACCAAATAACGCGTTTCCAGTCATCTATAGTCCAGTCCTTGTGAGCCATACACCAAGAAAGCCTCTTACGGATGTTTTTAGCACTAAGCAAAGGCTTCTTCGGCTTCTCAATTGCACCAAGGCCGGCCTTACGAAGGGTTCTGCGCACTGTAACAGCACTTAATTTCCTTCCAATGTCCTTTTCTAACTCTTTTGCCACCTTTGCTGCACTTGACATCCGGTTTTTCGTCACTTGGCGGACATAATAACGTTTATCAGATGCCAATAAGATCTTGCGTCGGCCGCCTTTTGGCTTTCCAAGTCCAAAGCAAAGGGATTTTCGAAGTCTCCCAACCGTACTCTTGCTTAAACCAGTAGAACCTTCCACTTCCCAAACCGACTTACCTTGTTTAAGTAGAGAAATTGCTTGAACAACTGTTTCTTGAGAGGCTTGTTTCATGTTGAGATATAATGGGTGAGTAATAAATCAGTAGGAGTTTAAAACTTTAGCAGTGAGTAAAGATCATCTTAGAGACATACAATGCGCATTTGTAAGCAGTTTGTTACCTCTATGCAACTTGTGGGTCGATATTTTATCATATTTTATATTTTTTTGAAAATGCGACAAAACTGTCCCAATGCACCGCTTGTTTTCCATCCCCTCTATCTCCACTTGCGGCACTTTAATCGGTCTTTGCTATATGTTGTTTACTTCTACAAGCCTTTGGCTATCGAATGATATACAACAAGCCATAAATTAATCTGATAACCATAACGCTACAGGACATAAAAGAGAAAACTACAAAACATTGGGACAGTTTTGTCGCTCACTGTAAGTTACTACGAACAATGATCCTCCAAATTAGGAATATCGGACATTGTATTACGCCACTTCCAATAAAATCCCGATCCACTCCAGAATATTCTAATAAGTTCCTGATCAGGATTAATAATTACTTCTTGATAAGAAGACGTTAAACTATGCCAATCACATAAATAACTCATCGTCTAATATCGATTAATAATCAATACTCATACACTGTAAATATTATTATTTAGCCGTGATTAGAAAAGTATAAATACACTAATATTTTTAACTTGAATAAAGGACAATCTACTTTGAGTCTCACTTATTTTTATATTTGTTGATTGACTTAGTACTTTTATTATTATAAAACCTCAAATATCACACTACTCACATTTTATTTTATATATTTTATTCAATAAACAGGCAACCTTCTCATAAAAAGTTCCTGATCCCTTTTTTTTTACCTTTACCTTTATTTGATCTTAATTAAAAGATCTGGTGGTCACTACAGTACCTTACTCTAAAAATTTCAAGAAAAACTTTTCTAAAACACTCAACCCAAACCAAACATACTACAAAATAACAATATTTTTTTAACCACTTCAAGATTTTTAACCTTCGTCAATATTTTTACTTTTTGTAAAAATTGAACTTTATATTTTTTGCTTATAAAAGCCTAGCTTTTTATTCTCTTTTTGAAAAACTTCACTTAACTTGACTTACCTCAACTTGCGTTTTTTTAACAAATAAATATCTTTTATCAATAAACCAAGTATCTTTATCTCTGAATCTTTTGGTATAATACTCTTAAAACATGAACACGACAAGTCCCTTGAAGCCAATTATCTTCATTGTAAACACTTTCAAAACTCTTATCAAATTACTTTATTACAAACAAGTTTGATCAACTTAACAAGATCTGGTGGTTACTATTAGCAACGAATCTACCTCTAAAGCTCTTATCAAATCTTCTTATCAACTCTATTATCAATATAACAGCCTATTCAAATCTCAAGCCATTAAAGTAATAAAAATTACATTACTTTTGAACCTTATAACGAAACCGAACCTTATATCAAAATAAAACCTTATTTCCCCTTTGTCTATAAAATAGACAAGTTTTTATTTCTATTTTACTTCACTTATCTTTTTTGTATAAATAACCAATAAATCAAGTACACTACCTCAAAAAATTGTTCATTTTGAACCGCCTTTTACACATTTCGTACTGAACCTGCTTCGCATAATCTCCAATCAGCACTCAGCACAAACCATTATGAAGCACTGCTTCGCAGCTATTTACTACACTGTCAGCCTATCACGTGCTATGCGTGAAGGCTGGAAAATATCGAATCAAAAATCAAAATCAAAATGAACAATTTTTTGGGTTTTTTTGAATATGAACTAAATTTACGCCTATGTTCCCAAATAACATAGGACTAACTCGTGACTGTTATCATAATTTCACCCATGACTGCTTCTGCTATTCCAAGGTACAGTAGGTGGAAAAATGGTCCGGATGTTTTTAGAATATTCACAAATATTACCGTAGCTTTACCAAATCTCAATCAAATGAAACGAAACAAACATTATTTTGAAGCGAAAACATTACTTTATTTTTAGTAAAAATTTGATACGTCACACAACATTTCAAAGGGAGCCACAAGAGATCAAACATTTGAGCAACATCCGGACCATTTTTCCGGGTGCCTCATAAGATTTTAATTACCAAGATTGTTCAATGCCGCTGACTCAGAAGTCATCTCTTCCGTTTCAGATAATTAATAATACATTAGATTCATATTAATAATAAAAAAAAATATAAATATCTACATTTTTTTTGCTGATTTACAGTAGGTCAAAAAACTGCTGCAAGGAATCCATTTTTCTTGGTTTTTGTAGCGCATATCCTGTTACAATGGCACAAACTGCCTCTGTTCCCACATAGTAAATTTCCTACATGTCTTGAAAAATCCGAAAGAGTTTAAGCCCTATTGGATAAGTATTGAAGGAAGTATGAGATGCGCAATTTGAAAATTTGGAAAAACGAAAATTTTAACGGAATGAATTTATTTATTAATATTTAGTTGAACCTCCTTTTCTATTAATAGTCGCTTGAGTTCTTTTCGAAATGTTATCTACATGACTTCCGAAAAGATATTTATCGAAATCAATTCATATTTTATCAACTTGTTCCCAAAGCGCATTCGTGTTCTTTGCTCTACGTTCGTAATATTTGAGATTCAACTTCAATTGATGCCATACGTGCTCGATTGAATTTAAGTCCGGGCTCTAAGCTGGCCAATAGTTAACATAGCTCTCTAGGTTACTACATAACTAGGCCATTGTAAATTATGCCTTGTGCTTTGGGTCATTGTCATGCTAAAAGTAAATGTTGGACCAGTCGAAATTGTAGTACTTCATACTATCACGAAGCGTAGTGTTCAAAATATGCTAGTAAACACCCGAGTACAACTTTCCATCGTGAATTTAGCAAGCATATCCTGGTCCTTCAGAGGTTATACAACACCAGGACATCAATTTGCTAGCTTCATGGTGGATTACAAAATCCAGGTCATGATGTTGAAAAAGGTCACTTGGCCTTTTCCGATAGTGATCATCACCATTAAAGTCCTATACGTTGATCTGGGTTTCATTAAAATAAACGATCTGTTGTCAGTCAACCATTGCCAAATCCTGATGCTCCTTGTTCCATTCTAACTGATGGTACGTATGCACTTTTGTCTGAAATGGCTCCTTTTTTTCTATCAGAAAATGGAACTCCATTGATTTCAGTACGTTAATTTCTGACTGGTATGAGATATCATAGCCAAATCCAACCAGCTCCCGGTACACCTCTTTAGAAGCCTTTAGAACCCATTCCATGACTTTTCTTTTGATTAACCGCTTCGTCACTTTGGAGACTACTGTAGGTCTACCACCTGTGTTTACTGTCCTACTTGAAAACAGCCGTCTAGAGTATCTACTAACAGTTGATTAATGTAATCCAGGCTCCTTGGAAATATCATACATTGATGTGGATGCGGTTAATGCCTGTTTGTGATCGTTTATTTTCTCCTCTGACAGCCGTTTAGGCATGCGATTGACGATAGGGTAAAAAAGAGAAATAATTTAAACAAAGGAATATAAAATTTAAAATAAAGGAATTGTAAGCACTCTTAAATATAGATAGCATTCTAATCACGTCAAAAGTGAGAAAAATTGTGATGGCAACCGGTTGGGTCGTATTAAAATTCATTATTTCAAACATATGTAAACAAGTAAAAAATACCGGATGTTTAAAATACTACCTTTAGCAGTATCAAATTCCACCAATAACCATTGCCCACATCCGAAAATTAACGAATAAATGCCCTTCCTATTGTGGCACAAACAGTCAAAGTTTGGGATAGTTTGGTGCGGTATCCATAGACAAGCAGCTGTAAAACATGAATTTTGCAATTCCTTGCAGCAGTTTTTTGACCTACTGTAGCATACAGTAGCGGACAAAACTGGTGCACAAAACTTTTTTTCAGCTATAAGCTACCATTACTTGCTCATTACAGTTGCAATATCTATGAAACTATATCAGATGGAAGGCGTACTAAATGTTGCAAATTGTGCAAAGTTTAATCATTGCATTGCCAAAAATGAGGGAGAACCAAGCTTTTATTTATAAGAATAGATATTTTTAAAAAAAACCATAAAAGTGATTAAAACCTAAAAGTTCGTATAATTGCCTCGTCTTTTGATAACAGCAGCAATTCGTTTTGGCATTGTTTAGGATAGGGGGTTTTAGGTAAAAGTAGTATAACAACAAAGATAAAGAAATACTGTTAGAACTTGGTATCTCTTTATTAAGTTAAGATAACTAAGATTGAATATGATAAATTCTACATGTAAAAAGTGAGAGTATTTATAGACATGATACGGATAAAGAATTAGGACAGATTTATGATCAATTCGACAGAATAGATGATTACTATTTCTAATTATTAGTTTAGCCTGTTCCTAGCTTGTATTGTCAATTATGCTATTGGGATGGTTTCAGATAACTCTGGATGTAGGACTATTTAGGAGACGGTACGGATGAATATAAAATCCTCTAGTTCCGTGATTGGATATTATGGCTAATAATAATATCTCAGTTAGGATAAATGTTTGCGTGACTTAATGATGATCCGGTAAGTAATTGTCATTCCTTATTCAACATGCTCATATCATCAATAAACTATATTACAACCACGCCATACATTTGACTGTGTGAAGTTAATATGAATAAAGCCTAATATAAAAATCTAATCAAAGTCTTTTATTGATCTGTGCTGGGAATAATGTTATAAATGATTCCAAAGTTATGTCAACATATTATTTAGGATCATATGAGATTCCTTTTACTAAAATAAAGTGACTATAATCTTATGTATCCTTAACAGGCATGCTTTCATAGTATGGCTGCATATCACTTTCAGTAAAAGAGTTCCACTCTTTATCGATTCTTTTCCAGAGATCGTCTATGCTTCTTGGTGTGGTATCGTATTGAGACAGCTTTGACTTTAACTGTCGCCAAACATGTTCAATAGGATTTAGATCGGGGCTTTGTGGCGGCCAATCTTTTAATACCGATATCCCATTATCAGATAACCAGTTAGTGGTATGCCTTGACTTGTGCTTTGGGTCATTGTCATGTTGAAACAAAACATCACAATGTTTCAAACCATAATATGCTAGGCTTTCTTGATACGTAGTAGACAAAATATGGGTGTATAATTTTGAATTCATTGTGCCATCATATACTCGACAAGCATATCCTGGTCCTCGAGATGTAATACAGCCCCAAAGCATAACAGATCCGCCGCCATGCTTCATTGTTTGATTAACATGAAAGAATCGCCAAGGTTGATCGACTTGCTTCCAATAGTAGCGTATACCATCGGCACCCCAAACATTGATTTTGGTCTCATCGCTGAAGATCACAGACTTCCAGTCCTCTACAGTCCATGATGCTTTGTCGCGACACCACTTCAATCGCTTTTTCTGGTTTGTATAGCTGATGAAAGGCTTGTACTTCTTAATTCCAGACTTGAAGCCTATCTTTCTAAGAAGCCTTCTGACCGACCGTTTGCTAATACTGTATCCTAAGGACCTCAAAAAGAGCTGAGCATCAGAAGCTGTGCGTAAGAGTCCTTGTCGAAACTTTAGACGGATGATTGCATTAGTTATTTTTTTAACTACGACCGGTCGACCACCACGGTTACGAGCCTTGATGTTCTTTTCTTCCTTTCTTATCCTGTTGATCGTCCATTTAGAGACTCCTGTTGTTCTAGAAATATCCATTGTCGTACGACCTGAGCGTATTCCAGATTTCACAGCTTCTCTTTTATCGTTGCTGATTTTTTGGGCATAGAGTGCTGGTACTTTGTTAAAATGGATAGGGTAATAATAAGAAGTGAAATTCATAGAGAGATACAAATTAGGCAAGGGTTTATATATTTTTTAAAAGCTATTGGAATGCACTAGTGTATTATAAAATTTTACAGCAAACTAGAAAGAAATGGGTAGATTTGAAAGAAGGCTAGACAAGTACTACATATTTGGCGAAAATTGAAATATTCAAAAAATCACTAAAAATGACCTTATTCCTGAAGGATGTCCGGCACAGTTCCGGTTTACCTAGCATAATGCATATTTTAGACTGCCTTTCAGATGGTATATGCCACAAATGTCGCAGACATATAGCGGAGATGCAATGCTGATTTTAATTTTTGTGCACCAGTTTTGTCCGCTACTGTACGTTCGTCTTCTTCCGTTATTATTGCTGTTTTATATAAACATGGTTCGCTCTTTGCCTTTGGATGTACAAAATAACATCAAGTCCTTACTCAAATTTGGTCACCCTTACTCATCAATCATAGAACGAGTACCTGGAGTCAAGAAAAGCACCATCAATGAACATAAGCGAAGATGGTTTTCAAACATGAGGCCCATTAAATCAGGCCGTAAGTTCGAAATTACTGCTACTACCAAGCCCTACATCAGACGGTCAGTCATAACAGGTAAATTAAAGACCGGGAAGGATGTACAACGATATTTATGTGATATTGGATGCGTAATTGGCTACTCTGCTTGCTTAAAACTTTTAAAATCAATAGGATTCCAGGCCCGTATCAAGAAGCACAAGCCGTTTTTAGAGGCTATTCATATGAAAAAGCGACTTACATGGGCCAATGACCACAAGGATTGGACAAAAGATGATTGGCGTCGTATGGTATTCTCTGACGAGACTAAGATAAACGTTTGGGGATCAGACGGTGTGAAATACTACCGGAAGAGACCAGATGACAAGCTCCGATTCCACCATCTTGACTTGACAGTAAAAGGAGGTGGAGGCAGCGTTATGATGTGGGGTTGTATTACATACAATAGTCCTGGGTATGCTTGTCGTATTTACGATGGAACAATGAAGAAAGAGGATTATGTACAGTAGGTCAAAAAACTGCTGCAAGGAATCCATTTTTCTTGGTTTTTGTAGCGCACATCCTGTTACAATGGCACAAACTGCCTCTGTTCCCACATAGTAAATCTTCTACATGTCTTGAGAAATCCGAAAGAGTTTAAGCCCTATTGGATAAGTATTGAAGGAAGTATGAGATGCGCAATTTGAAAATTTGGAAAAACGAAAATTTGAACGGAATGAATTTATTTATTAATATTTAGTTGACCCTCCTTTTTTATTAATAACCTCTTGAATTCTTGCCGGCATGCTATCGATATACCTTTGGCAAAGATCTTTGTCAAAGCCATTCCATACTTTTTCTACTCGTTCCCAAAGCTCATCCGTATTCTTTGCTCTACGTTCGTAACAGCTGAGCTTCAACTTCAATTGATGCCATACGTGTTCTATTGGATTTAAGTCCGGACTCTGAGCTGGCCAATCGCTAATATACCGCACTTGATGATTATCTAACCAGTCTATTGTAGATTTTGCCTTGTGCTTTGGATCATTATCATGCTGAAAGTAAACGTTGGACCAGTTGAAATTGTAGTATTGCATAGTATCACGAAGCGTAGTGTCCAATATATGCTGATAAACATTCGCGTTCATGTTCCCATCGTAAATTTGACAAGCATATCCTGGTCCTTCAGAAGTTATACAGCCCCACATCATCAATTTGCCTGCTCCATGCTTGACTGTAAGTTCTAGATGATGCGGTTGAAGAGGATCATTTGGTCTTTTCCAATAATACTTACAGCCATCAGAGCCCCATACGTTGATCTTGGTTTCATCAGAAAAGACGACTTTTCGCCATTCTTCTACTGTCCAATCCTGATGCTTCTTGGCCCATTCTAATCGATGCTGCATATGAGCTTTTGTCAAAAACGGCTTCTTTTTTTTTATTGAAGAATGGAACTCCATTGATTTCGGTACGTTAATTGCTGACTGGTATGAGATATCGTAGCCAAGTTGAACCAGCTCCCGGTGTACCTCTTTGGCAGTCTTTAAAACCCCTTCAATGACTTTTCTTTTTATTAACCGCTTTGTCACTTTGGAGACTACTGTAGGTCTACCACCTATGCTTTTTGTCCTATTTGGAAACAACCGTCTAGAGTATCTACTGACAGTTGATTCATGTACTCCAATTTCTTTAGCAATATCGTACGTTGATGTGGATCCAGTTAATGCTTGCTTGAGATCGTCTACTTTTCCTTCTGGCAGTCGTTCAGGCATGCGATTGGTAATAAGGTAAAAAAGAGAAATAATTTAAGTAAGGAAATATAAAATTTAAAATAAAGAAATTGTAAGCGCTTTTATATACTGGCAACATTCTAATCATGTCAAGAATGTGAAAAATTATGATAGCAACCGGTTGGGTCGTATTAAAATTCGTCATTTCAAACATATCTGAACAAGTAAAAAATGTCGGATGTTCATAATACTACCTTTAGCGATCTCAAATTCCACCAATAACCATTGTCCATATCCGATAATCG
Source organism: Rhizopus delemar RA 99-880 (assembly GCF_000149305.1). Lineage (NCBI taxonomy): Eukaryota > Fungi > Mucoromycota > Mucoromycetes > Mucorales > Rhizopodaceae > Rhizopus > Rhizopus delemar. The sequence goes on along the minus strand of NW_027137827.1, from coordinate 611,014 downwards.
ACGAATAAATGCACTTTCCATTGAGGTACAAACAGTCAAAATTTGGGATAGTTTGGTGCAGTACCCATGGAAAACCAGCTGTAAAACCGGAATTTTGCAATTCCTTGCAGCAGTTTTTTGACCTACTGTACATATATTGGATACAACGCTAATGGACACTCTAAATTACTACAATTATGATCCTAAAACCATTTACTTCCAGCAGGATAACGATCCAAAACATACGTCAAAGGTTGCAAAAGTTTGGTTTGAAGAAAACAACTTCGATAGCAAGTCTATTTATAGTTGGCTTGCTCAGAGCCCCGATCTAAAACCAATTGAACACATTTGGGAATCTTTATATTTGTTGGTAGATGAAGAATGTTTTTCCGAAAAAGAGGCTTATCTACCACAATTAAGGAAGTATAACTTAGGGGATTTTTTTTTGTTTGGATGAAGATTTTAATCTTATTTTATTTAATATCTTATTTTATTTTAAAGTTGAGTGTTGGATTTACGAAAATGGGTGTGATACTTATCTTTCATTTGTTGAACAAATTCAAGGGCGTGTTTATATTTTTCATGCATGATTATTGCTTCTTCTTCAGTCATATACGTAGATAGTCTTAATAAATCAGAATTAGCATACTTCAGTGTCGAACTAATATCCATGCAGTGTTTAGCAATTTCTTTTTTTCTGTTAACCACAGAGGTGGTAACTGTTTCAGATGGATAGTTGTCAGATATATCTTGACCAGTTGCATTGTAAAGGATGGGGGTTGTCGAAGAAGGAAAATGCAACGAGAAATTAGTATGTAATTTCAACAAATATATATGCTTACATGATTGGCGTCTTTTTTCAAAGTCGTAACAGGTACAAGACATGATCAAATTGTCTTCAGTAACCTCAGTTGAGTAACCAACTGAAGCACCTTCAACAAATGAACATACCATATACCTGCACTTACCAGGATTTTCCAATGTAATGGGCCCTGTTATCATATCACTTCTAACCTCCTAATCTACTTCTTCTGCTTCTAACTCGCGCAATCTTTGCTGCTTAAAAAAAGGTGACATTGCGCCATTTCCTTGGACCACTCTTTCAAATTCTTGGTTGAGATAATACTCAACGTCGTTAACCAAAACGAAAACAAGTTTGTCGAGACGCTTGTTTCGTACTCTGCCAAGAAACACAGTCTTCAATTGGTTGTGCCAAGATTCGATGTAGTTGTTGGTCAGCATATGAGAATACTGACGGTCCTTAAAGGATCTGCTCCAAACCTTCATCTTATCCTCGGCACACCAGCTGCGGATAAAGTAATCCATGAACTTACTTTGATCAGCGTACTCCAGCTGGAACGCAGTAACCATTTGAAGGAACTGGTTCTTGTCTTCCTCATACACAATTTTTTGAAGATAACGCATCATCTCACCACGAAGACTACGGTTTTCACCAGGAGTGTTACCAGGAACAGACACAGAAGCAAGATGTTTATTCCAAGCTTGAGTGACATGGAAGACACAAAACTGGATCTTTGTTCGATTAGGATTAAATATTCTGGTAATGGCGTTAACTTCCGATTGACAACAATCGATGGTAAATTGTTCGGGATCAACCTGTTGTATAATGGTTTAAATAATAAAGGAAAAGGTAAAAACAAAGATCAAGAAACAGTTTGGGTACTTTTTGAGACTGATCTTTATTTCAGTTTAAGTTAAAGTAAAAATTATTCTAATTGAAGGTAGGTATTTATATCTTATTGAGTGAGTGGCTTGATATCTTCTATTGTTATCGTTCTTCTAATCTTCAGGTACTTTAGCAAGTGTTATCTATAATTATGATTATGAAAACTTTTCATTTGTTCTTTTGTATGTCTGTCATAGATTATCTTTTATTCTGGGAATTCCTCACTGAATTGAATAACGTTATTTTACGCGTTATTTCAATTATGTGAAAGATTAGCAATATTCCTGACATTGGATTGGATTTGGTTATTTTAGTTGATACGTCTTCTTATCAAAGAACTCTCATGAATACAATACATATTCTAAAAGAACATGTTTAATTGGAATTGATTGTATGATCTTATTTAAATAAACTTATATTTTATTTTATTTTAATTATGATCTTGTATTAAGACTTATATTTATTAATGTCAACTACAATCAGTTACTGTTCTACAACACAACCAACAGACCAGAATTTCTCAAATGTTGAAGCCATTCAACAATAGGACCCGTGCTCCGATCGTTGGTAATCATATAGGCAACGGGCCATCCTCTACCAATACTGTCATCACGTATGATCAGGGTGTACAGAATATCGGACAAATTGCTGGAGATACCGTGAGTAGCATCCAAACAGAAAGCCTTCGAATTCTTCATACGAATTTATTGATCTGGAGAGACAAATCCACATGCAAACAAAGAGGAGTCTTGAGAGTAAGACAACCTCCCAGTAAAACAATGAAAGCCTTTTTCGGGAAGCTTCTGATCCATCCAAATCTTGAAAAACACCATATGATTTTTGTGAAAATGATATAGTTCTTTATCGACCTAAGGTAAAAGTGAAACAGTTAATATCGATTATATCAAATATATTTGGCTAAACATATCTTGTTCATGATGTTCCAGATGTCATGATAATTTAATTTACGATGAGACTTGCGTCCGAAAGTGTCGGCAGCCTTCAACATATCAATTCTTATCTGACGAGGAGTCTTAGACGAAGTTTGAAGCTGTTGCAGAATCTCGTGCAAACGATCCCTAGGCAAACGAAGGGTACGAATATCATCCAAAAAGTCGCCAGGAACATGGTTTGTATGGTCTTTTTCGATGACAAATTCGTAGTACTGAGGAAAAGCATAGTAGCCTCTAACACGAAGTGAGCACTTGCAATCCACCTTCTTAGACTTTTTCTGGACAGGACGGTCCTTTGCAACAGACTTGTAAGTTCCTGCACGATGGCAGCAATATTGCTGTGAAAAGCAAAGGGAGATGTTTCTGGCTTTAGCTTCTTCAGCAGTGAGATCTCTCTTCTGCTTGTTTGAGTTGAGAATCCTCCAGCCATAAGCACACGCTTCGTTGATCTCGGCCAGGCATTCCTTCCAAGCAGCAGAGTCGACCTTGATGATGACACCTGTAGCCAATTGCATAACACCATCCAAAGATGAAGGCGTTAAAGCTTCGTGAATGGTGGCTAAAGTGTAAATAGTGTTGTTGTTGTTGTTGGATGACATGTTACTAAAAGGATGCTAACGTATATATACAGTTGTTGGAATAATTGTTCGAATGTTTTGCAATTTTATACGTTTTGCTTTGTATCTCTGCAGTCAGATACGATAGAGCTACGTACGATACCTCATTAAAAAGCGACAGCTTTCGCATATAACATATAAAACGCTAGGGGTCTGGAACTATTTCCATATATAGTAAGACCAAATTGCGTCAATCATATGCATTCGAACAATTTTTCCAACTCAATGCATTCTATAATAATGATATCGTTGCCGCTTCTGACATCACAAATACAGCATTACAAAATGATGTAATTATGAAACAACGCTTTTGCTATTAATCGGAGCTTAAAATATATAAATAAGGCTGTGTTTTACGGTGTTTCCCTTCCATCTCGTACAGTCTATACGTCCTTATATCATGGTACATCCTTTATCTCGTAGCAAGCAAGAGAGCATCCGGTAGCTGTTGAAAAAGGGTTTATCATACTCAGAGATCATGGAACATGTTCCAGGAGAATTAATGTCCACTTTGAGCAAGCACAAGGGCTTGTATACACCGAAACGTACTCGAGGTCATGCTGGTAAAAAGACTACTATAAGCTCAACGACAAAGAATTACCTGAAGAGAGAGCTTGTAAATGGTTCACTTAAGACTGCAAAGAGCGTATGGCCATATTTAAACAGTATTGGTCACAAGATAGGCTATTTTGGTACAGTAAAAATGCTTCACAGTATGGGTTTCGATACCCAAATTAAGAAGAAAAAGCCTCTCCTCAAAAAATGTCACATGGAAGCTAGACTAAAGTGGGCTAAAGCTCACAAAGATTAGACAGAAGATGACTGGAGACGTATAGTGCTTTCTGATAAGACCAAGATTAATGTTTGGGGTTCAGATGGCTGTAAGTACTTTTGGAAAAGACCTAGTGACAAATTGCAACCTCATCATCTTGACCTTACAGTCAAAGGAGGAGCTGGCAGTGTGCTGCTTTGGGGTTGTATGACGTGGAATGGTCCTGGATATGGCTGCGCAATTGAGAATGGTACTATGAAAGCATCAGATTATGTTCATATCCTGTCAACTACACTGATGGACAGTCTGAAGCACTATGGTTACCAACAGGAATCTATTTATTTTCAACACGACAGTGATCCTAAGCACACATCAAAGCTTGCTCATGTTTGGTTTAAGGAAAATGGGTTAAAAGAAGAGCATACTTTCAGTTGGCCTGCTCAAAGTCCTGATTTGAATCCTATAGAGCATCTCTGGCACCATTTAAAGCTGAGGCTGAGCTTAGATGAAGATAGGGATAAAGGACTGCATGATCTCTGGTCTAGAATCGAGAAAGAATGTATTTCTTGTACCAAAGAGTAATGCCAAGCATACAGTGGCCGTCAAAACTGGTCGCATGTTTTCATATTTTGCCTATACGCACTATCTTCTTCTTCATTTCTTAGTCTATAGCAATGAAATATAGTTCATTCGAAAGAGCAAACTCTGGACAATTATATGGTAACACAGACATCACAGTAGAGCCAGTATACTGGTAGTAATTGGCACTTAAAGTCCGACGGTACATGCGACCAGTTTTGACGGCATTAATAAGTCAACATTTTTACACACTTTATTTAAAAAAATTAATCTTTAGTCCAACGACCTTTTGCTTTAATAACTGCAGCACACCTTTTCGGCATACTTTCGATGTATTTTTGGCATTCTTCTTTGGAAATGGCATACCAGGTCTGACCTATACGCTCCCATAGCTCATGCATACTAGTTGGTGGTGCCTCATAGCTATGAAATAGCTCTCTCTTTAAATGAGCCCACATATGCTCTATGGGATTTAGGTCTGGTGATTGAGGAGGCCATTCCAATGCTTCAAATGGCTGCTGGTCAATCCATTCTTTCACTACCTTCGATGTATGCTTCGGATCATTGTCCTGCTGAAACACCATTTTGGAGGAATCCAAACCATAACTTTCCATTGTCTTGAGTAAGTCATCTTTTAAGACCTCAAGGTAGCCTTCGCTATTCATACGATGACCTAAATCAACTATCCACCCAACTCCTTCCCATGTAATGCAGCTCCAGACCATGATATTGCCGCCTCCATGCTTGACGGTTTGCTGTACATGTCGCGAGTTCAATTCCTCATGGGGTAGTTTCCATGCATAAGCCTTTCCGTCGGATGCAAAACGATTTACTTTAGTCTCATCAGAGAATATGACCCGTTTCCAGTCATCCACAGTCCAATGTTGGTGCGATTTGGCCCACTGAAGGCGTTTCACGATGTTTTGGCTGCGTAGCAAAGGTTTTTGAGGCTTGACAAACGCTATAAAGCCAGCTTTTTTAAGAACGCGGCGTACGGTACTGTCACTTACTGACATTCCAAATTCTTCTTTTAGAGCTTTTTGGATCTCTACAGCGTTATTTTTTCTTCCTAAGGTGACTAATCTCCGGATGTAATTCACCATGCGTTGGCTAATTAGAGATGGGCGACCACCTTCATCAACATTTCCACTCATCTTAAGAGATGAGCGGTACTTCTGAACAGTGGTACGACTAACACCAACTTGTTTTGCTATTTTGCTGTTTGACTTCTTGGATCTCAGCAATGAATAGATGTTGTTTGCTTTGTCATTTGAAATTGCACGCATGTCGGATCTGCAATGGTATAATGTCTTAATGGAGTGCTGCAATTTAACAAAAAAACACTTACATGTAAATAATATTACGATGAAAGAAGAAAGAGAAGAAAAAAATATGAAAAAATTGCAATTAAGCCACATTTTTGTGACTATATTATGTTACTTACAAACGCCGTCAAAACTGGTCGCATGTACCGTCGGACTTTAAGTGCCAATTACTACCAGTATACTGGCTCTACTGTGATGTCTGTGTTACCATATAATTGTCCAGAGTTTGCTCTTTCGAATGAACTATATTTCATTGCTATAGACTAAGAAATGAAGAAGAAGATAGTGCGTATAGGCAAAATATGAAAACATGCGACCAGTTTTGACGGCCACTGTATATCAAGAGTATGCCAGCTCGTTGTAGAGCAGTTATTAAAGCTAAAGGCAGTCATACACGGTATTAAATAAAAGATGATTCAATTGGAAAAATTGTTCGAATGCATATGCTTGACGCAATTTGGTCTTACTACAGTGACCCACAAAATTGTCCCAATGTTTCGTGATTTTCTCTTCTGGAGCTTGTAGAACCATAGTTATTAAGCTACTGTACACCTTGTTATACATCATTCAATAGCCAAAGTCATGTAGAAGCAAAAGTCGTGACGCAAATTCAGATTAAAAAAGCGCCGATGGAGATAGAGGGGTTAAAAAACAAGCGGTGCATTGGGACAATTTTGTGGCACTTTTGAAAAAAAAACAAAATGGTTTATTTATCTGATATTAATAGTCAGTTCAACGTCCTTTGTTCTTGATACATTGTTTTATACGCTTAGGCAGTGTTTCTATAACCTTCTGACACTCTTCCGGCTTCATTAAGTTATACCAAACTTTAGTTACTCGTTCGTATAATTCATTCATGCCTTTTGGTGCTGTTTCATAATCATTCAGCCTTCTCTTTAACAATGACTACATATTTTCAATTGGATTCAAGTCAGGAAACTGTGCAGGCCACTCCAGGATGTTGTAGGATTGCTCTTTAAGGTATTCTTTTACTAATTTAGTCGTATGTTTGGTGATGTATCCATCATTCATAACTCGATATGAAAACAGTATTAATAAGCTACATAATAAGATGCTGCGTAATTGCACGGTTAAACTATATTAAATCCAGGAACTAAATCACAGTCAGCCGCAGTCAATCATATACGAGTATTCTATGACAAATATAACAATAGAAGAACACGTAACCCTTATCTATTTGTCATCAGCTACAGTGGGTCAAAAAACTGCACCAACGCAACTCAGTTTTTCTGAAATACAAGTATAGCTCTGTCAGTTTAACAGTAAACATTACGAAACTTGGAGCAAAAAGAGTTAATACTGTTACTATTTATTGACAAAAGTTTCAAGGTCAGATGCGGAGTACTGATCTAAAGAGCACTCAGCAAAAAGAGGAGGTCGGTTGGTGCAGTTTTTTGACTTTTTTAATATTAGTGGATCCACCCTTCTTTGCTAAGACTGCTTGCATTCTGTCTGGCATACTGTGTATATATTTGATGCATTGTTCCTTAGTAAACGAATTCCATTCATTTTCGACTCTTTGCCACAATTCATGGATGCTGGTCGCCCTATTATCATACATGCTCAGCTTTAACTTCAAGTGATGCCATATATGTTCAATAGGATTAAGGTCTGGACTTCGTGATGGCCAATCGTCAATATAAAACATGCCACTATCCTTCATCCATTGCGTTGTGAACTTTGATCGATGTTTAGGATCATTGTCATGTTGAAATACCGACGTTTCCCAGTTCAGATCATAGTACTCCATATTGTCTTGTAGACTTGTACCAAGGATTTCTTGGTATACCTCTGAATTCATGGTACCATTATAGATCTGACATGCGTATCCAGGCCCTTCGCTGGTTATGCAGCCCCCTAACATGAGGCCACCGCCTCCATGCTTCACAGTAACGTCGATATGCTGAGGCTGTAAATGATCACATTTTCTTTTCCAATAATACTTGCAGCCATCAGAGCCCCAAATGTTGATTTTTGTCTCACCAGAAGAGATGACACGTCGCCAATCATGTACTGTCCAATATTGATGCTTTTTTGCCCATGCTAATCGAGCCTTTTTGTGCTTTTCAGTCAATAATGGCTTCTTCTTTTTGATCTCAGCATAAATTTCAACTGAATGTAAGACATTAATTGCCGATTGATACGACATAGGGCGCCCCAGCTCCTCCAACTTCATTTGCACGTCCTTGACAGTCCTCAAACAACCTGTGAGCACTTATCTCGTGATGTATAGGCGTGTTGACTCTGCCACAATGCTCGGTCTACCTCCTTTTTTACGTATTCCATCGTGCATCCACTTATTTGCATACCTATTGACGGTATTTCTATGCACTCCAACCCGTTTCTCAATGACTGCAGGATCATCACTGCTCTCTAATAATGTTTTGATACTGTTTTGAATATCGGATGGAAGCTTTTTGGGCATTTCTAATGATGGATAGATACTGACGATGTACAATGGGTTTGGGTAAAGCAGGAAAGAAAAAAAAAGAAAACAATTGCGAAAAACTTTTTTTAAAGTCCCCAGTGTGGCTAGGTATAAGAAAGATTAGATTAAATCTGCCGGAATAGTCTCAGTCCGGACATATGATATCAAATACCTTTTCATTTTAAGTCAAAAAACTGCACCAACCGACCTCCTCTTTTTGCTGAGTGCTCTTTAGATCAGTACTCCGCATCTGACCTTGAAACTTTTGTCAATAAATAGTAACAGTATTAACTCTTTTTGCTCCAAGTTTCGTAATGTTTACTGTTAAACTGACAGAGCTATACTTGTATTTCAGAAAAACTGAGTTGCGTTGGTGCAGTTTTTTGACCCACTGTATATCATACTCATTAATTATTAATCCATGACATGAAATATTATCCGTGTATGAAAAGTATAAATAGAGTACAATTTTCTTATTAAATAAAACAATCTCTTTATCGAGTCTCGTCCTCTCTTGTTCCTTTTTATTCTTGGATAAATCATTTGGGATCATTGTCATGCTGGAAGATCACCTGATGTCTTTCTAGCCCTAGCTTATTGGTTGCATACTCAATTGTACGCTCCAGTTCATCCTCCAAAATCTCTTTGTACAATGTTCTATCCATGTTACCATTGATTTTACACATCCAACCAACTCCAGCATAAGTAATGGCACTCCACCGTGTTTTACAGACATCTTCACATGATACGATTTCAGGCTTTCTCCGGATCGAATCCAAGTCCAGGTCCGTCCATCCGAGTTGAATATGTTGACCTTTGTCTCATCCGACCAAACAACACGTTTCCAATCATCTATTGTCCAATCCTTGTGAGACATACACCAAGAAAGCCTCTTCCGGATGTTTTTAGCACTAAGCAAAGGCTTCTTTGGCTTCTCAATCGCACCAAGGCCGGCCTTGCGAAGGGTTCTGCACACGGTTTCAGCACTTACTTTTCTTCCGGTGTCTTTTTCTAGCTCCTTAGCCACCTTTGTTGCACTAGACATGCGGTTTTTGGTCACTTGGCGCACACAATAACGCTCATCAGAAGCAGATAGAATCTTGCGTCGGCCACATTTTGGCTTATGAAGTCCAAAGCAATGGGTTTTTCGGAGTCTCCCAACCGTACTCTTACTTAAAACAGTAACACCTTCCACTTCCCGAACCGACTTACCTTGTTTAAGTAACGAAATTGCTCGAACAACTGTATCTTGAGAGACTTGTTTCATGTTGAGATATAATGGGCGAGTAATAAATCAGTAGGAGATTAAAAATTCAGCAATGAGTAAAGATCAACTTAGAGTCATACGATGTGCATTTGTAAACAGTTTGGTACATCTGTACAACTTGTAGGTCGATGTTTCATCGCTTTTCGTTTTTTTTTTTCAAAAGTGCCACAAAATTGTCCCAATGCACCGCTTGTTTTTAACCCCTCTATCTCCATCGGCGCTTTTTTAATCTGAATTTGCGTCACGACTTTTGCTTCTACATGACTTTGGCTATTGAATGATGTATAACAAGGTGTACAGTAGCTTAATAACTATGGTTCTACAAGCTCCAGAAGAGAAAATCACGAAACATTGGGACAATTTTGTGGGTCACTGTATATATGGAAATAATTCCAGACCTCTAGCGTTTTATATGTTATATGCGAAAGCTGTCGCTTTTTAATGAGGTATCGTACGTAGCTCTATCGTATCTGACTGCAGAGATACAAAGCAAAACGTATAAAATTGCAAAACATTCGAACAATTATTCCAACAACTGTACAGTGACTCCCAAAACTGTCCCATTTTTTTGTAATTTTGTCTTTTACCGTCAATGGTGCGATTATTGATTGAGTAAAGTATGCCTTGTTGTACCTCATTTGAAAGCTGTAGAGGTGTAGATGTACGTGGTACAGACTACATCTTAATTGATGTAGCACAGACGGAGATAATGAATGAAAAAAATGACCGGCGCATTGGGACAGTTTTGGGAGCATATTGAAAAAATCACAATTTCTTTATTTATTTATTATTAATAGTTTGACCAACGTCCTTTGTTCTAAATATACGTACGTATACGTTGTGGCATACTTCCTGTAACTTTTTATCACTCTTCCGACATCATAAGCTCGTAACAAACTTGATCACACGTTCATAAAGCTCATTCATGCCTTTTAGTACAGTTTCATAGTCATTAAGTCTCCTTTTCACCAATGATCACATGTTTTCGGTAGGCTTTAAGTCGGGAGATTGTGCAGGCTATTGTAAAACATTATAAGATTGTTTTTGAAGGTGCTCCTTTACTACTTTTGATGTATGCTTAGGGTCGTTGTCATGCTGGCAAATCACCTGATGACGTTTGAAGCCTACTTTATCGACACCATATTCTATCGTACGCTCTAACTTACCTTCCAAGGTCTCTTTGTACATTGCTTTGTCCATATTACCATTGGTTTTGCACATCCAACCGACCCCAGCATAAGTAATGGCATTCCACAGCATGATATTGCATCCATCGTGTTTAACAGAAATCTTCACATGATGGCGTTTGAGGCTTTCCCCTGATCGAATCCAAGCCTAGGTGTATCCATCCAAATTAAATCTATTTATTTTTGTCTCGTCTGGCCAAATAACGCGTTCCTAGTCATCTACTGTCGAGTTACTCTGAGCAATACTGTCGTATCCCAACATACTTTAAACATGATTCATATTCAATTTATAAGAAATCAGAGTAATGAATGCTTTACAAAGAGTTATTACAGTCTTTTCTCTATTATTCGGTCATAACTAATTCCACTCCTTTAACTCAATGCAAGCTTTTAATATAACTCCTGATGCAATGCAACATAAATGAAAGATCAGATCTACTTAAGAAATAATTATAAAACAGTCCACTTGCATAACCAGGAACAGATCCTCACATTAAAACTTATTGACACTAGATCTACAGTTATAATTAATTAAAGTATCTTGAAAAGGATTTAATTAAACTTCCATGAAAATAGTATAAATACCAGACATTATAATATTAAATAAAGATATAACTTTTTTTAGTCTCGTTGAATTTTATAGTCTTTTTTATTCTTACGAGATAACACAAATACACTAAGAAAGTTTGTTACGGATATTCTTTGCACTGAGTAATGGCTTCTTCAGCTTCTCAATCGCGCCTAATACTGTCTTTCGAAGGGCTTTATGAACTCTTTCAACACCTACGTTCTTTCCAATATCGTTTTCAAGATATTTGGCAACCTTCACAGCACTCGGAACGCAATTTTTGGTGAGCTGGCGTACATAGTAATGTTCATCAGCTGCAGACAATACCTTGGATTGACCCCCGTTCGGCTTCATAACACTAGAGCAATGGGTTTTTTGGAGCCTTTTAATCGTACTTTTACTTAAACCCGTCAATTCTTCCATCTCCCGAACCGACTTACCTTGTTCAAGGAGAGTAATAGCTTGAAATACCATATCTTGTGGGATTTGTTTCACGGTGAGATTTAATGAGCAAGTTATAGCAGAGTAGGAGCTTAAAATTACAGCAGATGATAATTAGGACATCGGATACGTTTGCGGCACTAATGTATGCAGTTTGGTAATTGTATGCAAGTTGGGGATGGATATTTTATAGATATTCTGATTTTTTCAATATGCTCCCAAAACTGTCCCAATGCGCCGGTCATTTTTTTCATTCATTATCTCCGTCTGTGCTACATCAATTAAGATGTAGTCTGTACCACGTACATCTACACCTCTACAGCTTTCAAATGAGGTACAACAAGGCATACTTTACTCAATCAATAATCGCACCATTGACGGTAAAAGACAAAATTACAAAACATTGGGACAGTTTTGGGAGTCACTGTAGCTTTATTGAATAAAGAATAAAAAAACGCATTTGAAAGTTTTTTGAAAGTTTATTACCAAAAAAGATCACAAATGAAAAACAGTCTCTTACCGGAAAAACATTCTTCATCTACCAACAAATATAAAAATTCCACATTTGGCATCACCTGAAGTTAAAATTAAGTGCGTATGAAAGCAGAGCTAAAGGCGTTCATGAACTATGGGATCGAATTGAAGAACAATGGGCGACCTTTACAAAAGATGATTGTAGAAAGTATATAGACAGTATGCCGGATAGAATGAAAGCTGTTATTCAAGCAAATGAGGGATATACGGACTACTAACAAATATTAAGGGGCACCCGGAAAAATGGTCCGGATGTTGCTCAAATGTTTGATCTCTTGTGGCTCCCTTTGAAATGTTGTGTGACGTATCAAATTTTTACTAAAAATAAAGTAATGTTTTCGCTTCAAAATAATGTTTTTTTCGTTTCATTTGATTGAGATTTGGTAAAGCTACGGTAATATTTGTGAATATTTTAAAAACATCCGTGTCATGTTTTGACATGTCAATAAGATAACAGTCTTATCATTCTAAGCTAAATCTTTACAAATGAGTTTGAATAAGAATAGATCCTGATAATTACCAACTGCCCTGAACAGCCAAGTTTCACTTTCATCTCAACAGTTGATTATTTACATCAGTTTATAAAATTTTTCTTATACATGTCAAATCATATCGGTCGTAACTATCTCTTGTCATTTAATCTCAGGTCTTGCTCAAACTAATATAAATAGCCTTGGAATCTTTCTTTAATAAAAGTATTCGACTTTAGAACTATTGTTCGGTCTCGTTAATTCTTCTTTTTCATATTTTAAATACTTAAAAACACTTCATTTTTTTTAACGAATTCTGAACTCTTAATCGCAAATACAAATATGGTTAAAGAAGATCAAACTCCTAGTCCTTTTACTCATGGTGAAACTGATACGTTTGAAACGAATATGGAAGAAATACCAAAGGCCATTGAAGATACTGAAATGACCAATGCTGAAGAAACCTCATCCCCTATGGCAACAAGTCATGTAGCAAGTGATGATAAGCCCGTTGATGCTGTTATGGGTTTAAGAGTTACTTTAGAGAACCTTAGACAGCAAATTGCTCACGCTGTGATATCTGGTGCCCCACAAGAACACCTCAAAGGGTTACAAGAGCGAGCAGTGACCATTAAGAACTGTATCATGTTTTTAGATGAAGCACAGGCTTTTTGCGTCTCTCCTTCTACGCCTACAGGTGAAGCGGTCCTTGGTCCTGGCAACCATTTAAACACTTCTTACCCTCGTTCCGCTCATGTCATCCCACCTGACCTTCCCATCTGGCAGTGGCAGGGTAATGTATGGAGAAAAGAAGCAGATGTGCACGATTCAGTGGAAGATTTACTGGATACTTTCGCTCTCATCGTTGAATCAAATGGGCTATCCATAGATTCTAGCTGGTCCCGATTAGTGCCTATCAAAATGAACAGGGATCAGCGATCATGGTTCAATGAAGTCCTTAAGGGTCGCAACTTGGTATGGTCTGAAGTCAGAAGTATCATAGTCAAAACATACGCTGCACAAGACGTAGCACAAGAGCTAGAGTATATGGACCAACTCTTGTCCCTTAAAATGGTTCCAGCAGAATCCATAGAAGCCTTCACTGATAGATTCCAAAGAATCCGCAGGGCAGCTAAGTGGGACGATGACATCAGGACTGCCTCCATATACAAACGAGCTTTACCAGCATTTTTGCGGCAAGAGGTCTCTCGCTCCTTGTTGAACCTAGGAGGAGATCAGCAAGGCTCTGTCGCAAAAGTCGCTGCCAAGACCAAGGTGGTACTGTCATCCAACTTGTGTTCTGAGGGTAGCCCATCACCTCGCCAAGACTCCGTCCCTGTCAAGTCTTTATCTATGTCTCTCGCATCAAATGGAACAGAGGCATCTAAGTACAACCCTAGGAACTCACATTTGTTGAGCAACTTACAGGGTATAACTAAGAAGTCCTCTTCCCCTGGTAACGTCAAAAATAAGTTCCATTGTGCCATCCATGGTCTGGCCAATCATCCTACAGACAAGTGCAACAAGTACAAGAATTTGTTGAGCCAAAGCTCCTCATCGGTGAGCCCTTCCCCCACTACCACCAATCCACCAATGTCTTTTGTATCTGTTGCCAAAAAATGTTTTCGTTGCTCTGGTAACGTTCCATGGTCCAGGGAACACGCTGCTATCTGCCCACGAGATAAGCCCTACCATGGTCCAAGTAAGGCCATCCGTTCCGCTCGCTTGGTTACTTCAAGTTCTAATGGTAGCAAGCTCAACCTCACCATCACTCCTCAAGCTAGGCCACAACAGGCATCTTCTAAGGTGTCTAGTGGTGATAGCAACTTGATGGACGTAGATGACGAGGGTTATCCAGTCAACTATGATTGTAAGAAATTAACAAAACAGAATGAAGTATTTAAAAGTACTAACCATTCTTTAATTGTACCTATCACAATAGAGAACGTGAACACTATGGCCCTGGTTGATAGTGGTTCCTCCTTTAGCACGATAGACATCAATTTTGTTAATAAATATAATATTGCAGTTGATAGAAATGTATCTGGTTCCGTTATACTTGCTACAAGTGATAATGTTAGTGTCGTATCCCAACATACTTTAAACATGATTCATATTCAATTTATAAGAAATCAGAGTAATGAATGCTTTACAAAGATTTATTACAGTCTTTTCTCTATTGTTCGGTCATAACTAATTCCACTCCTTTAACTCAATGCAAGCTTTTAATATAACTCCTGATGCAATGCAACATAAATGAAAGATCAGATCTACTTAAGAAATAATTATAAAACAGTCCACTTGCATAACCAGGAACAGATCCTCACATTAAAACTTATTGACACTAGATCTACAGTTATAATTAATTAAAGTATCTTGAAAAGGATTTAATTAAACCTCCATGAAAATAGTATAAATACCAGACATTATAATATTAAATAAAGATATAACTTTTTTCAGTCTCGTTGAATTTTATAGTCTTTTTTATTCTTACGAGATAACACAGTTAGTAAACGTTTCGGTACAACCAAATTTCCATTAAGTGTTATTTACGGTGATAATGATAATAATCTTATTCATACATCCCATTCTTTTGAAGTCCTTCCTCTTTCCTTGGATACTGAAGTTGTAATAGGATTAGATCTAATGCACAAGTTGAACATTCTTGTTACCAACTTAGCCATCAGACATCCTAATCTTGCACCAGTTATTGACAAAGAGATTACGGATGATACACCTGAACCTAACAAAGCTCCTTACGGTACACGTGAGCAACAAGTTCATTTCCATAATGCTATTAAACCATTTGTTGATCAAAATGCCTTAATACCAAAGAATTCATTCTGTACTGTACCCGAGTCAGTTATACGTTTAGATACTGTTAAAGGAAAAACCGCTTACCGTGCACCATATCGTACTCCTTTTAAATTACTACCAATCATGCGTGAATGTATTGACACTTGGTTAAAGGATGAAGTTATTGAACGTGCATCACCTAATTCGGATTGGAATTCTCCTTTAACATTGGCACCTAAGAAAGACTTGCTTGGTAATCTCACAGGACATCGACCCTGTCTCGATCCTCGCTTGTTAAATTCTATTCTCGTGTCAAACGATAGACATCCTATTCCAAAGATTGAAGAGATTTTCGATCAATTACAAGGATCAACTATCTTTACCACTCTTGATCTTCGACAAGCATTTCATCGATTCCAAATCTACGAACCTGATCGTGTTAAGACCACATTCACTTTTGAAGGTCAACAATACCAATTTAGAGGTTGTCCATTTGGATTGAAACATATTGCTTCCCGTTATCAGCGAGTGATTAATATTGTATTACGTGATTTGCCTTATGCACAGGCTTTTGTTGATGATATCATCATATTTTCCAAGTCTTATGAGGAACACATCACACATGTGCAAAACATAATTCAGAGATTAACTAAAGTGAACTTGATCCTTAACCCAGACAAATGTCATTTTGCGCAGTCTACTGTTTACTTGCTTGGTTTCTGTGTTGATGCCAAAGGGTCTCGACTCGATCCTCGTAAAGTTACAAACGCTTTGACTTGGCCTAGACCTTCATCTGGAAAAGAGATTCAACGCTTTTTAGGACTGGTAAATTATTTTAGAAAATACTTGCCAAATATTTCTGAAGTCACTGCGCCTTTGGACAAATTACGTTTCGAAGGTAAACTTGATAAACTTTGGACATCTGAACAAGAAAGTGCTTTTGAAAAGATCAAGTCATTATTGTCTTCTGCGCCACTTCTTCATCATCCAGATTTAGAACAACCTTTTTACGTTGCTACTGATGCTAGTAACTATTCAATTGGTGCTGTTCTTTACCAAGTTATCAAAAATGAGACTCGATATATCGGTTTCATGGCACGCTCACTTTCTACATCTGAAAAGAATTATTCTACCACTAAACGTGAGCTATTAGCAGTGATATTTGCACTAAAGAAGTTTCATCCATTTTTGTGGGGTAATCCATTCACCTTATACACTGATCACAAGGCCTTGACTTATCTCCACACTCAGCCTGTAGCTAATGCTATGATGATCAATTGGCTGGACACTATACTGGATTATAACTTCAAAATCATCCATCGACCTGGTATTCAAAATATTCTGCCAGATGCTTTGTCGCGTCTTTTTGAACCTGAAAAAACGCTGGATGGGGATAATAAAACCATCAAAACAATTGTCACTTCCCAAATCATCAATTCTAACGGATCAATTCTTACATCCAGAATGATGATGCCTGCTGACTTGATGACCCCTGCACCAGAAGACAGACGAAAGCTACTCATGGATACACACTTAGAAGGACACCGTGGAGCTCAAGCAATCGTAACAGCTTTACATAGTGATGGTATTCACTGGACAAAGCTCAAGGAAGATGCGCTTGAAATAATACGTACAGTAGGTCAAAAAACTGCTGCAAGGAATCCATTTTTCTTGGTTTTTGTAGCGCACATCCTGTTACAATGGCACAAACTGCCTCTGTTCCCACATAGTAAATCTTCTACATGTCTTGAGAAATCCGAAAGAGTTTAAGCCCTATTGGATAAGTATTGAAGGAAGTATGAGATGCGCAATTTGAAAATTTGGAAAAACGAAAATTTGAACGGAATGAATTTATTTATTAATATTTAGTTGACCCTCCTTTTTTATTAATAACCTCTTGAATTCTTGCCGGCATGCTATCGATATACCTTTGGCAAAGATCTTTGTCAAAGCCATTCCATACTTTTTCTACTCGTTCCCAAAGCTCATCCGTATTCTTTGCTCTACGTTCGTAACAGCTGAGCTTCAACTTCAATTGATGCCATACGTGTTCTATTGGATTTAAGTCCGGACTCTGAGCTGGCCAATCGCTAATATACCGCACTTGATGATTATCTAACCAGTCTATTGTAGATTTTGCCTTGTGCTTTGGATCATTATCATGCTGAAAGTAAACGTTGGACCAGTTGAAATTGTAGTACTTCATAGTATCCCGAAGCGTAGTGTCCAATATATGCTGATAAACATTCGCGTTCATGTTCCCATCGTAAATTTGACAAGCATATCCTGGTCCTTCAGAAGTTATACAGCCCCACATCATCAATTTGCCTGCTCCATGCTTGACTGTAAGTTCTAGATGATGCGGTTGAAGAGGATCATTTGGTCTTTTCCAATAATACTTACAGCCATCAGAGCCCCATACGTTGATCTTGGTTTCATCAGAAAAGACGACTTTTCGCCATTCTTCTACTGTCCAATCCTGATGCTTCTTGGCCCATTCTAATCGATGCTGCATATGAGCTTTTGTCAAAAACGGCTTCTTTTTTTTTATTGAAGAATGGAACTCCATTGATTTCAGTACGTTAATTGCTGACTGGTATGAGATATCGTAGCCAAGTTGAACCAGCTCCCGGTGTACCTCTTTGGCAGTCTTTAAAACCCCTTCAATGACTTTTCTTTTATTAACCGCTTCGTCACTTTGGAGACTACTGTAGGTCTACCACCTATGCTTTTTGTCCTATTTGGAAACAACCGTCTAGAGTATCTACTGACAGTTGATTCATGTACTCCAATTTCTTTAGCAATATCGTACGTTGATGTGGATCCAGTTAATGCTTGCTTGAGATCATCTACTTTTCCTTCTGGCAGTCGTTTAGGCATGCGATTGGTAATAAGGTAAAAAAGAGAAATAATTTAAGTAAGGAAATATAAAATTTAAAATAAAGGAATTGTAAGCGCTTTTATATACTGGCATCATTCTAATCATGTCAAGAATGTGAAAAATTATGATAGCAACCGGTTGGGTCGTATTAAAATTCGTCATTTAAAACATATGTGGACAAGTAAAAAATGTCGGATGTTCATAATACTACCTTTAGCGATCTCAAATTCCACCAATAACCATTGCCCATATCCGATAATCGACGAATAAATGCACTTTCTATTGAGGTACAAACAGTCAAGGTTTGAGATAGTTTGGTGTAGTACCCATGGACAACCAGCTGTAAAACCTGAATTTTGCAATTCCTTGCAGCAGTTTTTTGACCTACTGTAGTTGTCCTGATTGCCAAAAATTCAATATCGCAAAACACGGATACAATCCCTTGACCTCAATCTATGCTGATGCACCTTGGGATCACATCTGTATCGATACAGCCGGACCTTTCCCTACTTCAGTACAAGGTAATCAATACATCCTTCTGGTAGTGGACGTCTTTACACGATATTGTGTACTCAAAGCCTTGCCCGATAAATTCTCTCTCACTATTGCACTTGCATTAAGGAGCATCTTATCGCTCTTTGGTCGACCAAAAATTATCCAAAGTGATAATGGTACTGAGTATGTCAATGAAATCGTCAGACTGTATGTTGAATCATCCGGTATTGATCATCGTCTCATATCAGCTTATCATCCCCGAGCTAACGGTATAGTCGAACGATGGGTTGGCAAAGCAAAAAATATTTTGTACAAAAGATTACAAGGCAGAACTGAGGATTGGGACTTGTATGTTGACAGTACCCAAGAAGCCCTCAACAATACGCATACAGCTTTACACGGCACTAGACCTTTCTCATTGATGTTTGCAAGACGTCCCAATGAAAACAAGGATTATAATAACGTGCTGGACAAAACTAAATCGCCTGAAACAATGAAACAGTTAGAAACTAGAATTAACGAGTTTAATGACACTGTCTTACCTGCTATTCGTGAAAAAATAAAAACTTCACAAGCTGCGTCTCGAGACAAGTTCAACCAAACTCACAGAATTCTAACCGATATCCCCACTGGTAGTCAAGTCACGCTCAAGAATGTAAACCGTGTTGCAAAAAGTGATCCCCTCTACGTTGGTAATTACACTGTCAAAAGAAAAACTCAAGGTGGTTCATACGTGTTGGTTGATGCAACTGGAGCACTCTTACCAAGAGATGTACCTCCATCGCAAATAAAGGTTATTTCCCAGGAAGTATCGCTTATCCAATACTGATCAATCTGAATCATACGATGTTGAGGCAGTTTTACACCATAAGGGATCACCGGGTAATTACTTATATAAAGTTCGATGGAAAGGTTATGGAGAAGAAGATGACACTTGGGAACCGGATAGTCATTTCCATGATTACAGACAGATCCAAAAGTATTGGTCACGTATAAGTGAACAAGAACCAGCGCGCGAGGTTCAACTTGTTCCAAAAAAAGATACAACCAAGAAAAGAAAAAATGTGCATCGCAATGTAACTAACTCTAAAAGAAACAGACGTTAAAAAATTGACCTTCTTCCACCCAACTTTCATTAACTATACATATATGTTACCAGCAAATAACGCAATTATAAAATATTTCCAAGGATAGTAAATAATGGAATTTTTTCTCATGCCTTAATATTTTTCAATTTGCACATTTGTACGCAGTCACATTTACAGACAAACATCACTTTAGCAATAAATTCCTGTTTAGGGTTTATTATCGCCTAAATGCTTTGTTCCAATCTAGAACACTATACTTTATATGTTTACATAAAGAGCCACTATACGTTATATGACTTCACCCTACCAAGCACCTATTTCTTACAACAAATAGAGCTCATCTTGACATCTCAAACCTCATTTCGACATTCAGTTAAACAAACATCTTTTTACTTGCCACATTAATCCCAGAAAAGATAATTACAGCCTGGAAGGGGGCAATGTCATGTTTTGACATGTCAATAAGATAACAGTCTTATCATTCTAAGCTAAATCTTTACAAATGAGTTTGAATAAGAATAGATCCTGATAATTACCAACTGCCCTGAACAGCCAAGTTTCACTTTCATCTCAACAGTTGATTATTTACATCAGTTTATAAAATTTTTCTTATACATGTCAAATCATATCGGTCGTAACTATCTCTTGTCATTTAATCTCAGGTCTTGCTCAAACTAATATAAATAGCCTTGGAATCTTTCTTTAATAAAAGTATTCGACTTTAGAACTATTGTTCAGTCTCGTTAACTCTTCTTTTTCATATTTTAAATACTTAAAAACACTTCAGCCATATACGTTCAATAGGATTAAGGTCTCGACTTTGTGTTGGCTAATTGTCAATGTAAATCATGCCACTATCCTTCATTAATTGTGTCGTAGACTTTCATCGATGTTTAGGATCATTGTCATGCTAAAATACCGACGTTTCCCAGTTAAGACCATAGTACTCCATAGTGTCTTTTAGACTTGTACCAAGGATTTCTTGGTATACCTCTGAATTCATGGTACCATCATAGGTCTGACATGTGTATCCAGGTCCTTCGCTGGTTATACAGCCCCATAACGTGAGACCACCGCCTCCATGCTTCACAGTAACGTCGATATGGTGAGGCTGTAAACGATCATATTTTCTTTTACAGTAATACTTGCCACCATCAGAGCACCAAATGTTGATTTTTGTCTCACCAGAAAAGACGACACGTCGCCAATCATGTACTGTCCAATATTGATGCTTTTTTGACCATGCTAATCGAGCCTTCTTGTGCTTTTCAGTCAATAATGGCTTCTTCTTTTTGATCTCAGCATAAATTACAACTGAATGTAAGATATTAATTGCCGATTGATACGACATAGGGTGTCCAAGCTCCTCCAACTTCATTTGCACATCCTTGGCAGTCTTCAAACAACCTATGATCACTTGTCTCTTGATGTATCGACGTGTTGACTCTGCCACAATGCTCGGTATACCTCCTCTTTTACGTATTTTATCGTGTATCCACTTATTTGCATACCTATTGACGGTATTTCTATGCACTCCAACCCGTTTCCCAATGACTGCAGGATCAGCACTGTTCTCTAATAATGTTTTGATACTGTTTTGAATATCGGATGGAAGCTTTTTGGGCATTTCTAATGATGGATGGATACTGACGATGTACAATGGGTTTGGGTAAAGCAGGAAAGAAAAAAAAAGAAAACAATTGCAAAAATCATTATTTTAAGGTCCCCAGTTTGACTAGATATAGGAAAGATTAGATTAAATCTGCCGGAATAGTCTCAGTCCGGACATATGATATCAAATACCTTTTCATTTTAAGTCAAAAAACTGCACCAACCGACCTCCTCTTTTTGCTGAGTGTTCTTTAGATCAATTCTCCGCATCTGACTTTGAAACTTTTGTCAATAAATAGTAACAGTAGTAACTCTTTTTGTTCCAAGTTTCGTAATGTTTGCTGTTAAACTGACAGAGCTATACTGGTATTCCCGAAAAACTGAGTTGCGTTGGTGCAGTTTTTTGACCCACTGTATAAGCATGGAGGCGGTAGTATACTACTTTGGAGCTGTTTGACAGCAAACGGAGTTGGATATATCACTCAAGTGCTCGGAGGCTTAGATTCAGAACTGTATTGCAAGGTTATGACGGAGGATATGCTCCCTTTATTAGAAGAATACGATATGTCAAAGAATGACATTATATTTCAACATGATAACGATCCAAAGCATACATCTAGATTAACACAAAAATGGTTCGCAGATAACAAGGTACAGCTACTGGATTGGCCAGCATATTCACCTGACTTGAATCCTATAGAGAATTTATGGGATTACTTGAAAGTCCGGCTGTATGCTTATGAAACTGCACCCTTGAGTATGAAAGAACTATTTAAACGGGTTGCAGATATTAGGTACAATGAAATTACAAAGGAATACTGCGAGCAGTTAGTATGCAGCATGCCGCGAAGATTAGAGCTTGCTTTGAAAGAAAAGGGTGGTGAGATTAATTGTTAGCTAATACAATAAAAAATGTCGAAAAAAACCCAAAAAATTGTTCATTTTGATTTTGATTTTTGATTGGATATTTTCCAGCCTTCACGCATAGCACGTGATAGGCTGACAGTGTAGTAAATAGCTGAGAAGCAGTGCTTCATAATGGTTTGTGCTGAGTGCTGATTGGAGATTATGCGAAGCAGGTTCAGTACGAAATGTGTAAAAGGCGGTTCAAAATGAACAATTTTTTGAGGTAGTGTAACTTCACATAGTCAAATAATATGACATGGTTGTAATATAGTTTATTGATGATATGAGCATGTTGAATAAGGAATGACAATTACTTACCGGATCATTATTAAGTCATGTAAACCTTTATCCTAACTGAGATATTATTATTAGCCATAATATCCAATCACGGAACTAGAGGGTTTTATATTCATCCGTACCGTCTCCTAAATAGTCCTACATCCAGAGTTATCTGAAACCATCCCAATAGCATAATTGACAATACAAGCTAGGAACAGGCTAAACTAATAATTAGAAATAGTAATCATCTATTCTGTCGAATTGATCAAAAATCTGTCCTAATTCTTTATCCGTATCATGTCTATAAATACTCTCACTTTTTACATGTAGAATTATTTTTTTATCATATTCAATCTTAGTTATCTTAATAAAGAGATACCAAGTTCTAACAGTATTTCTTTATCTTTGTTGTTATACTACTTTTACCTAAAACCACCCTATCCTAAACATTGTGGAGCATATGCCTCAATACCAGACATTTATCCAGAGCTTGAAAGACGTCGATTATTTTGTAGTAGATTAAGACAGAAAATCCGTAAATGAAAAAGATGATGAGTCGCGTGTGCATTTGCTTAATCAAATGTGTAAAATCCTAAAGCAAAGATCCTTAGTCAGTAAAGTTTTTGCTTCTGTTTCCTGCAGTACTAGTGAGCCATTATTACAACGATATTTGAACAAAAAGGGGAATGTATTGTCACAAGTGTTGTAAACATAGTTATTTTCTATAAGATATCAGTTGTATTAAAATAAATAACGATACACAAAGATTAAACTATGATTGAACAATTCCACACTTTTCCAAGTTTAGAACAATAAGATCAGTATTTGTCATCCTAGCGAGTCTAATCAATTGTCAACCCCAAAAGTAATTAGATCAAAGTTAATTGACTGGTTATTATTTCTATTGTTCAACTTCAAATACATATATTAGAACATCGACAAGCTTTAGCTTAATCATTGGTTCTTCAGCACGACATCGTTACCGAGTCTATATCTTTTATGTCTACACTCATAAAGAATATAAATAGATGCCAACTTTTTATCCATTAAACGGGGCTCTTTTGCAATATAAAGAAATTTGCAATAAAGAAGGATTTTAATTTTATATTGCTGCTATTGTTTTTTTGTTTAATTTTTTATTTAATCTTACGATTAAAACAGCAAGTACACTAGGTGAAAAAATAGGGACAACCTTTTCGAAAATTTCATTTCATGCAGCATATAGCATTAAGAGAAGGTCGCCTCATGTCGCTAGCAATATGTTAAAGCGAGGTTAATGTGTAAAGTATTTCATCAAAATATGATGAGCCAATTATGCAAAATGAGGGAGTAATGCGTATATAATTGGTCGAATTTTAGATACTCCATAGCTCAGTTTTAGACCATATTTTGTACTCTTCTAATTTGACCTGGAATGTCAGTTACAATTAAAATGCAAACCAATTTTAATTTTAGCTAAGCACATTCCTATAATTAATAATATAAAATGGGTGCTGTTTTCCTTCATTCATACAATTTTTTTTTTTCATTATATTCTTCTTACTTTCTGCGACATTTCTCTTACTTATGCCTCGCGCTTTACCTCAAGACACGCAAGACAGCATCAAGTCTGCACTGATGAGCAATAGAAGCCCAAAGGATATTGCTGATGAATTTGATATCCATCCCAAGACAGTTAGGAGATATAGAAACAAGCTATTTGGGCCAACGGTACCCGCAAGACGTGGTAGACATATACTTGTGTCATCTGCTACGAAGGAATATATCAAGGTATTACTGATTAAAGGAGCCCTAAAGACAGCCAAGGATGTACATCGGATGCTCATGCGACTTGGGTATTCTATGTCTTACCGTTCAGCAATAAACAACCTTGTATCAATGGGTTTTCATGCTAGGCGTAAAAAGAAGCAGCCTCTTTTAACTAATAACCACCGCAAGCAGAGGCTAGCATGGGCAAAAAAGTATCAAAGTTGGTCCATACAACAGTGGCATCAAGTAGTATTCTCCGATGAAACGAAGATCAACATGTGGGGATCTGATGGCTGCAGATACTATTGGACCCAGCCTGGTGATGTTCTTCGCCCACACCACATGTATCTTTCAGTGAAGCATGGTGGCGGCAAATTGATAATGTGGGGATGTATAACCAGTGAGGGACCAGGATATGCGTGCCAGGTATACGATGGTACCATGGACTCCTTGGTGTACCAGCATATTCTTGGAACAACTTACATGGAAACGCTGAAGTACTATGGTATGAACAAGCGCACCATTTACCTTCAACAAGATAACGACCCAAAGCACAAGTCCAAATCAACAATTTCATGGCTCCAACAAAACAAGGTCCGATATATTAACGATTGGCCACCTAACAGTCCGGATCTGAATCCTATAGAGCATGTGTGGCATTTACTAAAACGTAGGTTATGTCTTTATGAACGAAAGGCAAGAAACATCGACGAGCTATAGGAACGAGTTGACGTTGAATGGAACAAGCTAGGTAAATGTCATGACATTATCGGCCCTTAGGGCACATTCTTTTTAATTATAAACAAAACCCTCAATTTAATAAGAATCATATTCCACATTCCTCATAATAGTATAAATACCCATAATCTTTTATTTAAATAAACATCAGTCAATTATCAAGTATTATTCTCTTTATTAGACTGTCTGTCTATTCCTGTCTTTACTTATCTTTGTCTCGTTCTTACTTATCAACTATCGTAAGTCCTATTTGCAGTTCACACCTTCAAGCCCTTAACGCCACCTTCTCTTGTCCTCTTGTAGTTGTCTATCCAAGCTTCTTAGTTCCTGTCCGGTTCTTTCTCTCTCTCTCCTCTCTGGCTTGACAAAACAACTTCATTACAGTAAAGATGTTTGTAGAAGCTACATTGATAGCATGCCTGATCGCATAGCAGCGGTAATCAAATCAAAAGGGAGATTTACTCGTTATTAAATAAATACTATCCATTTTATAATATAACGCTTATAAAATTATTGCAACTATTTCCTCTTTTCTTCCACCATATGTTATCCTGATTAGTTTTATATGCGGGAAACGTAATATTCAATACCTAACGTTACGCTCTATAGGCATGGCTTGGATGTCGTACGGAGTGGAGGAGAAAAAAAAAAGTTAAAGATTGTTTTAGGGTAGGTTGTCCCTATTTTTTCACCTAGTGTAGATGCTCATGGTGATATGCAAGGTGAGAAAAGGAAACACCCTATTGTTATAATCATAACTAAATTTCAGTTTATTTATTAGATATTCTAACGTATATCGCTAAAAAGAAAAAAAAGTATGTATTGCTGCGATTGATTTTGCAGGCTTAACGACAAACTGTGAGGATTTAATAGTCTTTTTAAAGTGGTTATGAAAAATATGATGTCAAAATAAAATGATTACTCACAACCAGTAACAATAAGAATAATTCCAACGTAAAGAAACTAATAATCTCTAAATTAGTAAATTAACGCATAAACTCAGGGGGCATATCGTTATAAGTCATTATGAAAATGAAAAAACAAAAAGCAAGCCTTATGGTTACAGGTACGCAAACAATTTTTTTTAATGTTAAAGGCTATTTATTTATAAAGTCCATTTAAGTGCTGGATGTTTATCACATCTATTCGCCTGGACTAGTTCAATATGAAATAAAGTAAAGTGAGATTAAAAAATCTTTCGAGATCAAGGGTAAAAAAAAGGTCAATAGAACAGTATTTTGAACATGGTGGCTTCCTTAATGCTTTAAGAGCCAACTTAGGAGCTGACCATGTGGAAGTCTGATACAAGTGTCTATATGGTGGTAAAGATGATCCAGTTCAAATGCGATTGAACATATGGTTGACCAACGAAGGATCCAAGAGGTAATTACACGGTCTGAACGAGGAACTTTTGCAGGTAGAAGATTTAAAAGAAACGATAAAGGAGCTTCAATAGTGCTAAGCATTTGTACCCGGTTGTACATGTTGAGGCACTAGATACGTGCGTGTTTGTCAGCGTCTGATTCGGATGGATGGGACAGGAACAGGACCTAGGTTCGCCGCCAGGCAGTCATCCGAGGCAC
The DNA here is from genome assembly GCF_000149305.1 of Rhizopus delemar RA 99-880. Classification (NCBI taxonomy): domain Eukaryota; kingdom Fungi; phylum Mucoromycota; class Mucoromycetes; order Mucorales; family Rhizopodaceae; genus Rhizopus; species Rhizopus delemar. Next base: position 584,060 of record NW_027137827.1, on the reverse strand, counting down.
CATCTTGTGCATCGGCTGCGTTCTTTTCGGATCATCGACAACCAGAGGATTGGATCAAGTAAGACTATTGGTCAACAGCAAGGAAGCAATTTTGACTCCCAAGGAAGTGCTGTGACATTTTTCACATAAAAAATTGATGTACTTAATGTCTAGCTTCATATTGTTTCCATCAACATGTTGTTTCTGGATATCAGGAAGTCGTTTTTGCTCGTCGTCCTTATACCCTCTTTACGTAATATTGGGCAGTTCTCACAACAGTGGCAGCAGTTAAATCAGCTTGCCTTGCTGACATACCTTGCTGTATAACGAGGTCAAGTAGTGATTGTACCTGAGCAGATGTATAGAAACGATAGTTTCCTCTAACTTTCTTCGTTTCAGAGACTTTTTTTTTTTTTTTTTTTTTTTTTTTTTTTTTTTGCTATAGACTGTTCCTGCTGAGATGCTGCAGTTGTTGAAGACCATGCTGCTCCTACCATACGCTCTTCGCAGACAGATTTGTAACTATCAAAATCCAAAAGTCTTTTGATATATGGTTCTTGCAGCTTCATGGAATGGTTATTAGTGTCTGGTTGTCAATGGTGCCATTCCAACATCAGTCATTTTTACCTCTTCAGCATGCTTACCTTTGACATAAAAAATACTTTTGTTTTCTATGTACAATAATTCCTTTTAAAGCTGTAAAACAAAAGTATATTATGATGCTTTTGTTTCATTTTTAGTATAAAATCTATGTTTTTGAATGATTTATTAATTTTTGAAAAATAGCGTTCTTGAAATGAATAATTTCATACTTGTAAATTCAATATTCGGTATTATTTGAAGTGTGTATCCTTCAGGTCTTTCATACTTGAGAAGTGTTATGAACCCTTCTGGTTTGTAAACCTTGACCGAACCTGGTTCTATTTTTAGGTTGTTGTTTAAAACAAATGCTTATTGTCTCGATTCTTTAAATTCATACTTCATTTAGATTTATACGTAATATTTTATATAATTTAGCTGAATAGTCTCTAAATGCTATTTTTATTACATTACAACTCGTTAAATATCTGTTGACAATCTGAAAGATGAAATTATTTTTGACTAGTATACAACAAAAATATATATGATATTGATGTTTGTAGTTTGTAGTTGATTAAAAGTGAAATAGAATAAAAAAGGAAACTTGATAATCGATAAGTCTTTTAAATCTCTTTGTTGAGTGAGGACAAGAGGGAGTGCTCATTAAATACAAACTACGTATTGTTTTATAAAATTAATAATTGAGGAACCGATGACTATATAATACTACGCGTTATATAGAAGTAGCTTTAAATTATATAACATGGAGATCTTGAGTAATCTCATATGATATCTACGTGTTTAATAAGGAAAGTACGATAATGTTTTTGGAGAGAATTAATAGAATTATTGCTATATTCAATCCAGTCACTATATGCGGCAGTAATGTGACATTGTGATTTCTTATTAAAATAAAAGATTGTTAAATTCAACGAAACCGAAAAAATACATTCTATTCAATATAATTATACTTTGTATTTATATTCTCTTTATAAAAACTCTAAATCTTTTCTGAGATACTTTAATTAATTGTTGCTATAGATCGAGGATAAATAAAGTTTCAAATCTATTCCTGATCATACAAGTGAACCATCTATATCTATTTTTAAGTTGATTGTAGTAAAGCATTCGCTATTCTAATTCCGTAATTTCAATATAAATCATGTTTAAAGTGATTCGGAATACAACAAATTTTTAAAAATCATTACTATGCCAATTCTTATTGCTTTTATCCAAAAGTGCTATTTATTGCATAGAATCAAAAGACCAAAGACGCACACATGATTTCACCTCATCACTCATAAAAGCAACTATTCGATCTTCGTCAAAACAAAGGGATTTTATATGTTGAAAAGGGAGATCCTGTAAGCAAGACTGATTTCTATTTATATTGATGGTCACTGTTTCCATATCATCATTCTTCAATAAATTCCAAACTTTAATTCCTGATCGATCAGCGCTTAATAACTTTTCTTTTTCTATAGCCAGTGCCTCTACTCTAAATGTATGACCATATATTGTTTTTTTAAAATAAACAGCTAATTTATGGTCTTTGATGGATACTATATACTGTTTGATAGTATTATTGGGATGGGCTGTTATCAAATAAGGCGGAGAGTAGACCATCGACGTAATCAAAGAGTTGTCACAAGTATCATTATTGTTGTTATGGCGAGAGTAATAGCTCATGCTTGAAGAAAAGAAAAATGGTTCAGATTCTAGAGCAGTAACATGCTGGGAGGATTTAATAGAAGTAGGCGATAATATAATTTCTTGTAAGCCAACCGAGCTAGCATGGTTTCCCATTGAAAGGCCAAAGCATACAATAGCCTTCCACAAAAGTCGATTGTTATTGTATGTGCGAATATCGATATTCACTGGATTCCAATCAACAGAACTTTGTAGCTTGTGAATTAACTTGACTGAGTTTGTCTCATCAATATAAATTGCTGATAATTCCATGTTTTTTGTGCATAGCAGAATCATTGGAAAGCATATACCGATCGATATAACACTGTTGTCTTCATTGAAATATGGACTGTAACTCGCTATCTCCTTTATATTCAAATCACCAAAGTAATAATTAATCTCCCATAAAGCAAATCCTCCATTTGTATAGCCAGCGATCAAATGGTGTGGATTTCCTTCTATTAGTTTCATAAACGTTATATTATATGCTTTCAAAGCAGTTGATTCTATGCGATAAAGCAGTTTTGAGTCATCTTCTATGTATTTCCAAACATCTATGGCCTTATAGTTTTCTGATACTATAAAGATCAGATCTTTTACTATTTGGAGTAGCTGGCGACTGTTTGAATATAGTTTTGTATCATTTCCAGCAGGAATATTATCCACGTAACAGTTTCCTATTGTTGCCAATATCTTTGTTAGAATATGATAAAGTCTTCAGCTAATAGAAGTATATCTAGCTACCTGACAGCCAATTTTCATGAACTCTGTACTTTGCTTTCCAACTTCCTCCATAGCGTGTCACTGAGACTCTCCGCTTGTTATCAGTCAAATGTAATCCTTGCTCACTACTCGTTATAGTATCACGAAAACGACAATAAAACAAAGGCTTCCACAACTACAAAGATAAGATTCAATATAAAGTATAATAATGACAATGCACCTTTTATACCATCTCGTCATTTGCCAATCGAGCCCAATGAGAACTAACAACTGCGCATTGCACAAGATCGGCTGAAGACAAATAGCTGAGAACTTTAAGGGCTAATTCTTTTGAAAACAAATTCAAAACAAAATCAATACGTTTTCCATTATGAGCTGCTTTTTTTAAGCGCTTTTGGCGTTTGCGTGCAGGCTCAAGATTCATTTAAAAAGCATGATGAGAAAAAAAAATAATGCTTTCATAACAAAAAATTAAAAATAGTATTGTTTAATTGGATAAAACATTCTGAAACTTTAAATAAATCGTAATCTTTATTGGTCAAATTCGCATAGTTCAGACAATAAACTGTCAAATATCAACACACTCTTAATAGCCCAAACAGCACATAGCATTACTAGATAAAAATGGTATCTTTCATATATTCTTAGAGCTTAGAAACTTGTCAAAAATATTTTACCTTAAAATTGTCATCAAGTATCCTTGTTTTCAAATAAGCTTTATAAAAGTATATGTTCAATAGATTCAATTGAGAGTACTTTGAAAAGATAATATTTTTTTTTATAAAATAAATATAACCGAATGATACTTTTTGTGATGAGTAGAAAGGCTTTTAAGGTATCCGTTCAAATCAAGACGTAAAAAAAAAAAAAAAAAAAAAAAAAAAAGCTCCTTCTTGTTCAACTTATCACAGGTTTAATTCTAGTATGTGCTGATTATCCGTATTGTTCATCTCTACTACTATGAATGCTTTTAACGAATAGTTAAATATGTAAATACAAGTTTACAGAATATTACAGATTAAAAATGCATGTTTTGTTTGAAACAACAAAGCTGATGCTCGATAGAAACTATAGTTCTTTATGTTCTTAGTCTTTGATGTCCAACAGAATATAGTTATTTTGATTTTTTTAAAAAAAAATGCTTTTTTATGATAAAACGGTTTTTACTAATTGAGTTGGTTGTATAACAAATCAGTTCATGTGTTATAAAATTAATTATAAAAAAGTTAGCCATTAACCTGTATTGCATTCTCATCCAATTTTAAATTTATTATGCGTACTCAAACGAATGAGTTGATTATTCTTTTTAAATTCAGCCAATTTGGCAAAATAGCTTTGAAAATAGCATACAGCAAGGTACATATATAAACGGGATTGGCCTCAACTATTTATTTTATATGAGTCGCTAAGCCACACTTTTAAATGATTTATTACTATTTTCATAAGCGCCTTTTTTAAAAATGCGCTTTTATTTTTCAAACTAAAAATATGGGCATTACTTGGTAATGTAACGTACAAGGCTTATCTAATTCACTGTTTATATACTCACCTATTTTCAGTCTCGTTCGTTGGAAAAATGCGACAGGCATGCGTGATTTTACTTTTATAGCTGAACATGTCACCAAATCTTTACAAGGCAAAAACACGGGACCTTGGTCACTTTCATTCAAAGTATTTCGTGACATTAATAATAACAAGGCGGTATCATTAAAGGATAGTAAATTGCTCTATCAAGTCTCTCTTGGGCAACAACCTGGAAATGTATATTGCATGGTGGATGGTAGCGTGGTTGTTGAAGCAGGAAAAGAAATGGAAATCATTCTATCGCGTCTCAAAAATCTATGGCAGTTAAGACAGAATGTCACAATAGAAGTAAAATTCACAAAGACAAAACAAAGCAACCCTCGCCTGTATTCACAATGTTGTTTTTTTCTTACTGTAGGGAACAAGTTATGAGATTGGTGATTTTACTTTAAGAGTAGCCAATATTTTATTAGGATCAACTTATAAGGGATTATTATTGGAGGTGAGAAATATAAAAGAAAAGACAACAGAAAGTTCACTCTTTTAGTAGGTTGATTATCATCCTTGCTCAACACCAAACAATGCAAGTGAATTGTTTAAAGAGTTTGTTCAATCCATTGTTCCTCCAACTGCTCAGTTATCATGTGAATATGAATATAATTATGAAGCCGTAGGATTAAGTAATCATGAATTTACGACTGCTCACACAAGTTATCAATACATTATGCTTTTTAAAAATGATGGTCTATTTTAATTTTTTTTATCTATTGTGTATCATATCTATAATACCCCTTTTTAAATAAATACAAAAAAAATCTATAAAAACAAAGGTACAAGGGCAACCAAGAAAACAATGCTTGGTGTTTTGTACCCAGACGCGGAACTTGCTATAGGATTTGGTGTTGTTGAAGCTAATTGAGTAGCAAGGTGTGAGTTAGAAGCAGTAGTAACAGCAGAAGGTGTGCTAGAGGCTGCAGTAGTCATAATCACGGTGCTATGTTGTTGTATAGTGGAGGAACCACTAGGCGCAGCAGATGAAATGGCGGAACTGTTAATAGAATTAGTGCCACCAGTTATGTTAAATGAGCTTGAATAAGAAGTCTCCCTGTAAACATTCCATGTGCGTAAGCTATAGTCCATTTAAATACCCTTCTTTTAAAACTTACGTGCTACCATTGCTTGTAGAATAAGAAAACATAAATGAGTAAGTTGTATTTTGTGACAGATTAGTGGGGACCTAATACGTACATATAATCCATATTAGGATATCAAGCACGCCTCAATTCAATTTCTTGGTTTTCAGCTTTTTTTTTTATACCTTCCAGTTATAATTTCCAGCACCACCGTCAACATTGAAGGATATGCCAGTCAATTGCATCGTTTTGGGATTTAAACCTGTCAATAAGTATACGGTTGCAATATCAGAAGTACCATTTAACCATGCTAAATAACATATTTTTCAATTGGCTTGTATTAGGGGAGAGTCATTGTACTTACAAATAGTTACGCTACATAAGAAGGTTAATTTTTTTTTTTTAATAGACAATAAAAATTTGAAAAAGCTTACTTGGTGCCTGCCTTAAATGATATGCCCTGAATAGGATTAGTTATATAGTAGGATCCAAAAACGCTTTGAGCTAAAAATGCCAAGAAAACTGTACAAATATATATTTTCATTGTGTGTAAATAAAGAAAAAGAATTAATAAAATAGAAAAAAAAAAAGCTTGAATTTAAAATAAAATCATTCTATTTCCCGAACAACTTTTTTATATGAAACTTAACCATGTGTCATCTTGTTTAATAAAAGAGAAAAAAAAGTTTTACAATAGAAAAGGGCCCTGGCTTATGTTTTTTTTTTTCCATTGCATTTTCATATTGCATACACATGGATTCATTTCATATTTATCATGCACGAAAAAAAATGAAAAGAAAATTAATCACTGTTGTATTTCTTACATTGAGATTCATGTGCATTTTGGGTTTAACACAATCGTCATAGACAAAAGGGTCAGTGCTGCCTAAGATGATACAGGGGTAACGTTACACTGCGTCTTATTTTCTGCAATACAAGTAAGGGCATGCTAATCGCTGTGTCTTACTTTTAGTTTGATAATACTTTAGTTTGTTATCAAGGTCCGTACCTATTAAATTCTTCCTTATTTTATTTTTTATTTTTGTTTATTTTTTATTGTTATCGTTATACTTGAGCGTTTTATTTCTATTACCAATATTCATTGTCTATTTACTTTTCTACTCATCAAACATAGAAAGAGAGATAATTATCTTTAGATTTTAAAAAAAAAATCTATTCGGCTAATTGATCTAGCGTTAGTTTTTTTTTTTTATTATTATTAATTATAAAAAACCAAAATATGAGAGAAATAAATTAGATTCAATGATAAACTCATTCAGCTTCATTATTTTGCAGTATATACTCTATGCTTAAAAGGATAAAGTACTTGTTCATTTAAATATTAAAACAATCTTTACTTTATTTACGAGAAACCTTTTGGGATTTTGTACCTTTTTTAAAACTGAAGCCTCTCCGATTTAATTTTATTAAAAAATCAATTGCAATACTTGGTAACCAATCATTATAGTAATACGGTGATGGTACAATTTTTTAGTCTTTAAGAATAGACAAGGGTTGATTTTGCTTATTACACCTATTCTTTAATATATAATGCCCTATTTTATTATTCCACACAACATACAGTCCAGTCTCAATGATCTGCACAAGTGTAACATTTTCTGCAAATCAAAGTTTACATGTTGTACAGTATCTCCACGTGCTACCTTTTCTTTAGTTCCTGAATATCAATGGAAGACATTTGAAAACAATTTCAATTTTATTACTATTAACTAACCTCTCTTTCGAAAATTATTTGCTGTAATTGACCTAATTTGATGATAAAGTATGCTTAAACTTAATACTCACAGAAAATATTCTATTCTCTCTAAAGAGCAATCAAAAATGAAGTCCTTTAGCTAATTATTTGATCCTTATTAAATCAAGAACGCCATAAATAAAGATTTCTTATTTTAATAAATCTTCTTATTTTTGTGGTACATTTATGTTTCTGTTGATAAAAACATCTATTAAAAATGTCGACTCTTTCCAATATATACTTCATTGAATGTGTAAGCACAAAGTAAAAACGATCAGGTATATTTCTATATAAAGGAATTTATTGTAAAAATGAAATAAGGCGATGCTATGTCTTTTATCATGTAAATGAGGGATAGGCGAAGAGAAAAAAAAAAAAAGAAAAAAAAAAAAAAGATTGTATAAAGCATGATATCATATTTAATTCAGATACTGAAATAATTAATAACAGTTTGTCTTGAAAACAGATCCAAGCAGGTACCTTTACAATCCTATTTATTCTAAAAAAAAATTAAATCAACAAGAATGATTCAATAGAAGCGAAGGATTTTATATGAGTATGAATTCGTCAGTTAATAGTTCAATGGAAGACCACTATGCCAAAGCAGTCGTATGCTTGGCAAAAAAGATAGATTTATCTTTTGATGCGGGTGTATAAAAAAAAAGGGAAATGGTTTACCAAACAATTTGCATGACAAATATTACCACAAGATAGGTGACATTTGTTGGTTCATTATTCAATAATGAACTTTTGATTTTGTCTTGGAGCTCATTCCTTTACTTTCTTTTCGCACCACTGAATAGCTTATTGGACTGATGTTTTTGTTCTAAAACAAAAGAAACTATGAGTAATACACAAAATCTACTCGGTCTATTCGGACCTCGTGCCATAGCCTTTTGTATTTTTTTTGGATGGCTCATCATCTTTGTCAATATGCTGTCCAGCCATGGTGTGGTACTGCCCAAGATCCATCTGTTTGGTACCATGGCTTAATATTGAAGTGTCGTATTTATGCACTGAATCTTTTGAAGGCTATGTGGACGAGCCGTTCCATCATGGTATGATTCATCATGGACTTTGAATTAGTCATAAATAAAAGAACGGTGATTCAACAGGTTGTTGGAAGCTTGCTAAAACTACAATAAGCAAAGCCTCTCTGTAGACACCGCTGTATAGAGTATACCTCAAGAATTTCAAACAAAAAGAGGAAAGTACCAAGCATTATTACAAAAAAGGCATGCTAAAGCAGTAATAATCTCCGAGCTACATGTCAAATTTGGTAAATGTTGGATTATGCAATTATCAACAACATATAACCCCCACTTTGCATGATTTTATACAACAAAAGTAAGGGAGTGATAGAGGAAAAGAAAAATAAGCTTTGTGCCTAGGAATATATAGTCAAAAATGACACCATTGGCAGATCGCTGAGTTTTTTTTTTTTTCATGGGTTAGTAAAGAGATGACCTTATTTCTTTAACTCAGTGAAAATTACAATACGTCCATGATGTCCATAAAGAGATAAAAAAAAATAGGATTACAAGTAACATATCATCTTAATAAGGGGATGGTCATAATCTAAAAGCGAATTATGGTTGAAATTAAGTATGAAAAAAAACTCCCCTATCTTCTATTCCTTTCATTTCTTCAGATCACTAATAGAAGGATGGTGAAAAAATGAAACAGAGAATGAAAAGTATAAAATGCACTGCTTTTTCCTTTCATTTTTTACTTCACTTTTTTCTACAACATGACAGAGCCACTCGCTATCAACGAACAATCAAGTCATCCAGCTGCTCCCACTCGTACAAAAAGGTTTGTATGTATCAATCCCAATTGTACCATGCAATTCGATCGTGCGGAACACTTGGCACGGCATGAAAGGAAACACACAGGAGAAGTAAGCAAAAAGAGGAGGAGTAGCACGTTGTTAACAGTGATGTGTCATTTAGAAACCATTCGAGTGTAGAGAGCCAACGTGCTACAAGAGATTCAGTCGTTATGACAACATGATGCAGCACACCAAAACCCACATTGACAACAAAAAGAACAAGACAAGAGGACGCAAGAGAAAGCAAAGGAGGCCAGCCCATGTATCACCCTCTACAAGTGAAATCGATCCTACGACACCACCTGTAGTGGATGATTTTCGGGCAAGAAGGGTGCTCTCCATTCAGGAGTTATGCCACCCTTCTAATGAAGAAATTATGGTCTCTGCTGCGCGTTATATCTCTCGCAGTGATCTCCAAGCGATCGGCATCTTGGTCTTCATGTCCCGTGAGGCATAATCTTAGATTTTCTCCCCTTCTTGATTTCAACTTTGCCTCTCTTGATTTTAATATATTTTTTTATCAATAAATTTTTTCTGGGGTTTTTTTTTAAAAAAAAAAAAAAAAAAAAAAAAAAAAAAAAAAAAAAAAAAAAAAAAAAAAAAAAGCGAAATGTCTTGTTTTATCACCAAGTATTATGATAAAATATATATAACTGTTGTTGAACTTTCTCTGGCTAGTAATAAGATGAGTTAATTCATAAGCAATTAATGTAAAATTTAAAATTAGTAAGTAAAATAATTTCAGTAATTCGTACTTTCCATCCTTGGTTTTCAATCTGGTCTACGCAGTAAAATTAACAAGCATGATGCGCTTAATTGGACTTTTTTTTTATGCAGTCTCTATTAAAATTACATAGAATGAGAATTGTTAATTTATTCCCTTCTCATGCTTGTATCAATTTTTATTGATAGCGACAAGAAAGGGGGTTATTTTGGCTTGACTGTATCCTATAACTGGACATGATTTCGTCTCTTTTTACTTATAACTCATGAAAGGAAGGACGTTGATTGATGATTCAATCTTGTCATTTCACACAGAAAAAGGAATGGAAAATGTAACTGAAATTTCTTTGCGTGGTCAGTGCTGCAGAATGAATTGACAAATTCGGAAATTTACTTGTTTGGAAAAAACTATGAATCATAAAAGTAAATGAGTTGTTGATATCTCTTATTAATCAAGAGTTACTGGGTGTTGATAACACGGAAAGTTTGATTAATACAAATCGTGCTATGATTCATTCATATGTTTATAGAGTTGAATTTTAGATGGCTAGATCTTTGTTAGAACATTATCAAGATATCGTAATGAATGTGAAGGGAAATACAGGTGATGGTATATACAGTCATTTATTGTTGTAAAAAAATAGAATAAAGCTCCGCGCACCTCTCAGGCGCACTTCTTATTTCTGGGTAATTACACACATACCGATTTTTCTATGCTTAATTCTTTTTTACGCGCACTGATTTGTTGTATTTTTTTAATAAATAATAATATGCTAGTTATAAATATAAGTACAAGCTGATATTTATTAAGTTAAATAGCAAATAATCTGTATAATTGGCATATATACGGTCGCCTTAGATCTGTTGTAACATTCGTTTCTAAATAAGTGTCAGGTAGTTCATCGTACAGAAGACTAACGATCACCGTTATATTATTCTTATTGACATAAAGTTCCACTTGGATAATGTATTCTATTCACGACATGTGATAACAATAAAGTACTATGTTTATTCGAATTTGACTAATAGTAGAGTGTATGCGGATAGTTATTGTATAGTAATACATAGTTAAATCAATAAGGTAGAAGTTGTATAACTGTCCTGGCTAGAAAAAGAACTGGTGCCTGTAAAAAAATTAAGAAATAGGAGGTGCGCCTGAGAGATGCGCGGAACTTTATTCAAAAAATATGAACGCGCCTTCAATTTCCACTTGCAATTTATTTTATTTACTTTTTTTCTTTGGTTGAAATTACTTAAATACAAAAGATACCAAAAGGATTAGAAAAAGTAAGGATTAAATCAATATTATAATTGTCTTATATATAAACATTAACATATATTATCAATAAAGCCGCTATTGTACGTCGTACCTACCACAATCCTTGTTGCCTCAGCTTCGGTCTCCGAAGTGGTACCTTTTTCAGCTAGAGAAAAAAGTTGATTCTGAACCCTTGTGCTGTCATGTTGTTGTTGTGATGGTTTGTAATAATATCTTTCAAAAGTATTGCTTGTTTGTGACCAGTTTGTAAGTTGCTTGACTTGATCAACGGATACATCTTGTTGTATTGCTTTCGTACTCACTGCTACTCTTATGGAGTGAGAGGAGTAATCCGGCGGAAGTCCAGCTGCGTCCATATGATGTTTAACTCAAGCGGCGACTGTTGCGGGAGCAATGCTGGTGGATGGTCTTTCACTGGATTCTTGCAAATACGTTAGGAGGAGTGTATGATCGATTAGCAGGTTTGCACGCATCTGTCTAGTTTCTTGTAGGAAACGGCAAAGACACCTCAACACACACATTTCTTTCTTCTCCTTTAGTAGCGATCCTAATTGGATTGTTTTTTGTTGAGCTTCTTTGGGTTGTCTAATATGCATAACTACTCCATAAACTTCTTCCCCATGCTTCTTCATCTGTGTAGGTAGGTCTATGTATTTGCTCTCCTTCATACATGTTTTAACTACGAATGCGCGACTTGAAAAGATCTGAGGAGAAAGGATATTTTATTTTTAATTACATTATATATTATCAAAAAATTCTGAAAATAAAGCGTGGCTCGAAGAGCATGTACTACTTCTTCTACCTCTGCCTCGGCAACTGTTGGATTTCTTAAATATAAATCAACCCAAAGAATTAATATTCAAGTCACCCCAGATATCAAGTTGAATTGTCTCGCAATGGTCTGATATTTTATTTGTCATTGTAAAAAATATGATAAACATTTTTTGCCAAAGCAGTGTTGACATTGGAAATTGCCGTAGATAAACTGTTTGCAAGTTGCGTCAGCAAACGATTCAAGTTTTGATTTTCCAAGATGGGAATTTCTTGCTTATCATTGAATTGGTCGATTAACGATTCAAAAATAACTTTATCCGGTCCATCTTTGATTTTGCTGGAAATTGCTACGACAGTTTCCAACGCTAATGTCGCGTCTTTCCCATGATCAAGCACTTTTGTCGCAATCGCACGAAATAAACAAGACACCAACCGCGCTAGAGTTGTGCTGCCATTGATTGAACTAAAGTCGACCAAATTCCACAAAGTTGCTAGTCTACAACGAATATCGTTCATGGAAACAGAAGAGGAACGACAAAGAAGATATGTGCTTGGCGAGCTAAACTTCGACCCGACCTGATGCAACTGAGCAAATTCGTCAAAGGAATATAATTGCTTGAATCCAGCATCGAATGCCATAGACTGATACCACATGACAAATTGCTTTGTGATGAAAACACAGGTTGACAGGGTTGGTTCAAATCCATTTGAAGGCGAACTACCCAGGATAGGAACCAATGAGGTGTCAATACGAATCGATGGTGTGATGAGAACGCTCATTGTCTTAGATCCCAATACAAGCCTTTAGTTGCTGTCATTTTGGATTAATAGTCTTTTACAGTCTTCTATTAATTGGTTTCTGTTATCACCTCACCATATAGCGAAACTAAATACAACATACAAATTAGCAACTGTCAATGCAGAGGAGGTACTTTGAGTCATTATTTCGAATGACAATTCGGGAGCTGTTCGTTGAAGTAAAGGTTGGCTGACTGCTAAATCTTCAACCAGTTCGTCATCATCCAATTCATAACTATCATTCTTTTGCATTTTGCCGTAATGTCGTTGCACATATCGCTTAAAATTGTTGGTTTCATCGACTTGTACGACACAAACATCGCAAGTAAAAAACCCATTATCATCGCGAATAAATTCTTTTGAAACTATCCAATAAAATAAACAATAAAAATTATGGCAAATTCAAGTAACTTAAGACCTTCCACCATTTATTGTAATGTCAATAACTGGTTTATGGATTCGGTAATGTTCCCTGAGGAAAAAATGATTGTAAAGGCCCCCCCTTTACAAAAAACTTCAATAGTCAATATTTTGAAATAGAACAACAATAAAGAGCTTCTGGAGGCCTTATTAATAAAAATCGTTTATATATACAATGAAGATAATTCAACTTAAAAAATATTTTATTTCATTCAATATTGGTTGAGTAATGATATAAAAAGTATATTTCATAAATATACCAAGAACTTCTTTATTTTTCAACGAATAATTATATAGTATCAGTCGATACAAAATTAAAAATGAACAAGAACAAAAAACAGTATCTACGATTGTTTAATAAGAAATAAAATGTGTATATAAAAAAAAAGATTTTGAGCCGTTCAATCTTTATTAATTCACAGTGAACCTCTTGTTCTAATACTACAAATTATTCATCAAATACCTATTTTAAGTAGCATCAAATTCTTCTCGATCATATTTAAAACCTGCTCTCAAAACATCTTTCGCATAAGATACAAACTTCTGGAGAGCTACGCGAGTCAATTGAAATATTCCACTTAAATGAAATGACCCCAAGTGAAGCAGATTATGGCTAAAGCATTATTTATTCAATTCACAGAAATATCTGGAAAGATTTGTGAAGGAATATGTAGATAATCTCATTAGGGGCAATCAGTAATAAGAATTATTTGCGTACAATAATAAGCAAATGAGTTTTATTGAATGCAGCGCTAATTACTTGATATCATTATTACATTTAGACAAAGAAAACTATAGAAAATAGCATCTTCAGTTGCTTGCTTTTGTATTTACAATAAGCAATATGCTGGTATTTATCCTCTAAAGAGATTGACATAAAGGCCAGCAGAATGTACAAGTTGAAGAAGCAACTGGAAACGCTGTAACAGACATATGAAAATGTGAGGAAGATGATGAGACTAGAGGATTGAAAGTGCAGCAAAGAGAAGAGAAAGGTAAGAAAAAGTGCTTGACGATGAACGATTGAAGTTACAAATGGTTCATGACCTGTTGATTTTAGAGTACAAAAAGACAAATGAAGAGTTGAAATTGTAGAATATCCACACTTAAAAGTATCCCTTTTAGGTGCTACCTATCCTTAGGCGTACACCTACCTTTGTAGAAATTAAATCACTCATCGACACAGCAGTATCTTTGTCAGTGTTCGAAATGTCGCCTTTCAACGAAAACAAGACATTAGATGCTTTGTCTTCAAAACCTCCTATGGCACCTAGCAAACAAAGTGCAATAAAACTACTTGACAAGTCTGCTTGTCGCTTAGAGCACTTTTGAACTTGAATCACCAAATTTTCAAAAAATTTAGAAAAAATGAAGTTTTGCCTTTTTTTAATGTCGCAAAAATTACATAGGAGCGTGTTTGATGTAGTTGGTGTGAATTGATCCCTATTTCTCATCATAGAACAATGGCTTAAAGGTTTCAACTTCAGTTGGTGGTTAAAGTGTTTGATAGAAAAGGGACGGGTTTTTTTTTTTTTTTTTTTTAAAAAAAAAAAAAAAAAAAAAAGATCGCAACAGTCAGCTTTCGTGTTCTTCGTTTGTTTATTTGTGTTAATTATGTGATTCCACATTTTCTGTTCAATAAAAGTTGCAAACCACCTTTTTTTTTGTCTTTCTTCATTGTCGTCTGCAAAAAATAGATTGCCACAATGATAGGGTAAGAAACTTGCAAGAAAAGAAAGATGGATGAAAACAATGATTTTGTACCCATTGGAACCGGAAGCGCTTGATCTACATTAGGAAATTGTGGATTGAATCGCAACCAGACAGCTGCATAAATATGTAACCTTACTGTGTAAAGTAGGGAGCAGGCAAAAATTTTGTAGGCACAGAACAAGTGTTTGACAAGATCTTTATGAAATGCATTTGAAATAATTTCAAATAAATAAAACCAAAGAATTTAACTTTAGTATTGTTTCTATGGTTTTCATACAAGCTCAACACAGCCCATGATGATGCTCAATCTTCATTTTATCGTCAAGATCAGTTATGACCATGGTTAATCATCTTTTCTGAATTTAATTAATTTTTTCATAAGTTTGGCAAAAAGATGTCAATAAGGTTGATATGGAAATATAATGTGCTTTCTAAATAACATAAATAAAGGGTAACTTTGATTAAAAAAGGCCTTAGACTATCCTCTTTCTGTGAATACATTTTCTCGTTTCTCATGTTCCTTTAAATCTATATTAATTTTTTTTTTACAAGCTTGACATATTAAAAGGATTATGCGGGGTGTTGCTTATTCAATAACCGCAAAAAGCAAATTTTTTTCCAAAAAAAAATTAGTTTTTTTTTTTCTCCACATAAAATGGGAAACTTATTTTCAAGATCTGTCAACGATCTAGATAAAGGAAATAAGCGATTGCTTGAACCAGAAGAAATAAATGGTGATTATAAACGAGTTCGACTTGAAAGCACAGTAACAGAAGAGAATGTGGGCATCATTGCTTATGTGAACCCAAATCTTCCCGGGTTCCACAGTATTTTGAAATATAGGTATTAAAAAAAAAAATACGAAATAATAAGCAAAAGGCTAAATGATAAATGTAGAGCTGAGGACTTTCTTGTGAATGAAGTAGATATGGAAAAAAATATCATACATCTTACTTCTTTAGAAGCTCCAAACACAAAAGCTAAAGTAAGTGCTAGAACATGTTTTTCAGTGTTTAACTAAAGCGCATCTAGGATCAAGAAATCGATATACTTGAACCTAAGGAGTTTGATAATCAAGTCGCTAATGTCATGGGAGAAGAATTTGCAGTACAATTTCGTCAATTTTTAGAAAATCCTGAAGATAAGGATGCTGTTCTTACTGTTCCTGTAAACAAAGACAGAGTTCATATAACAATACAGATTTAACACATACTTTCCAGGCTGACAAGGATCAACGTATCAAGCTTTATCGTCTGTTAGAAAATAATTTGGAAACAAAAGTGTACAGTCGTGGTAAAGATGGAAATATGATTATAAAATGGCCTACGTCCACTGAATATCAAGAAGGTATACAATTTAACAGACAAAAAAAAAAGATTAATTACGTTTTTTAGAATACATTGATTGGAATACGATTGGAGGAGATTATTTACAAGTGCATATGTATAAATCAGGCATTGATACAATGAATGCCATCAATGTGATTTCAAGTAAAGTAGGGTAAGTACACGCACGAAGTGAATCCTATTGTATTGACATGCCAGTAGTGTTCATGCAAAGCATTTTGGATATGCAGGAACAAAAGATGCTAGGGCAATCACAACCCAAACTTTATCATTAAAGCGAATCAAACCAGGTCGTTTTGTGGCTGCAATAGAAGAGTTGATGAAGAGCGGGATTTACATTGGTGATTACAAGTGAGTGGTGCACTATTTGACATTTTTTTCATACCTAATTCACACTGCTTTAGGTTTGTAAAGAACGGATTAACTCTTGGGGATCTTGGAGGAAATCATTTTACGATTGTCCTCAGGTAAACCATACAAAATCATCAAGCTATCCTGTAACTCATCCTTTTTATCAGAGACGTGAAGGGTATTACTGAAGCTGGTTTACAGACATCTTTAGAATCATTAAGAGATAATGGATTTTTGAATTATTTTGGAATGCAACGATTTGGTACAAGCACAGTTTTAACTCACACCATTGGATGTGCCATCATGAAAAAGAGATATGAAGAAGCATCCGATTTGATTCTTTATCCAAGAGAAGGAGGTACATGAAAAAGGCTATGCTGTTTTCTGTAGCTCATCATGCTTGATATAGAACGTGAGGATTATAATAATGCAAGACAACTTTGGAAAGACACCAGAAATGCTGAGGCTACTCTTGCCATTTTCCCCAAGAGAGCTATGGCTGAACGCAAACTACTCATGTTTTATTCAAGAAATCCAAGTCAACATGCCAATGCGATTAAAAATGTAAAGTGCATGTTTCTTTGCTGCAATAAGCCCCTTGATTTATCGTTGTTTTTTTATAGTTGCCCAGACACATGTTGTCTTTGTATTCTCACGCATATCAATCTTATGTTTGGAACCGAGTTGTCTCTGAACGAGCTAGACTTTATGGATCTCATAAGCCTTTAGTGGGTGATATTGTTCTTGTTGAAAATGAAAAGAAGGATGTTTCTAAACGTGATTCTAAAAGAGATCGTGTTGGAAGACGTGATTTTAATAACGTAAAATGAAAAAGAATGATCTACAGAAGAATTCAACTCTTTTTTTTTTAGCGCAAGGTTCCCAAGGTGTTGACTGAAGAGGATGTAGATAATTATTCAATAGAAGATGTTGTCTATCCTTTACCTGGTAGATTGTCTGTTTACCCAGAAAATGAAATAAAGAAACTTTATGTAGAAATTATGGGTAAAATAATAGAATGGTCAATGTTACAATAGCTGATGAACTGTTGTATTTAATAGCTGAAGATGGTATTTCGATAGATAAAAAGGACAAGCATTTTGAGTAAGTTTTATTTTTTTTGACCTTTTTGGAACAAGAAGCTAATACAAAACATGATAGGGGCTTAAATGGAGATTATCGTCCCTTATTGGCAAAACCAGAACAGATGAGCTGGTAATTTAATTGATAGATAATAGCCTCAGTTTTCTTATATCATCTCAGGTCTTTTATTCGTTATAATGATCCAGTCGAAAAGCTCTGTAACACTGATATAGACAGACTCCATGGTTTACCCGAACCTACTGGTGTACAAGGTAAAAGTATAAGATGGATTGCGAACAAGAGCTAATTCTATTCATTACAGATGGTCAGTATTTAGCTTTAAAAGTTGAGTTTACTTTAGGAACTAGTCAATATGCTACAATGGCATTAAGAGAAATCATGAGAGCAGAAACATCTTCTCAAGTTCAATCTACTCTTTCACATCATTAAAAATATTAGTTTTGCATAATTTTTTTTTTCCCTTGTATCAATTTAATCATACCATAATTTGACTCTGAGTCTTAAAGATATAAAATATACCTCCTGTATTCTCACTCTGATAATACCCTATCCAAATTAGGTTAATAATACTGTCTATATAAATTAAATGATTTATCTTTTTTTTTTATCTCCCTTTTTCTCTTTATTGATAATAGTTCAAAATGACTGTAAATTCCAATGTTTATCTGAAGCATGCTCGTTATGGTAAAGACCTTGTTCGTCTGTTGAGAGTATATAAAGAAGGTGATGTTCAACACTGTACAGAACTTACTGTAAGTTGTATGATAAGATGAGATGTGTTTATGTTAATATCAAATTAGGTGAGGTTGTTATTAGAAGGTGATATTGAAACTTCTTATACCAAAGCAGATAATTCGGTTGTAGTTGCTACAGGTAAAATGAAAAAACAAAAGAAAAAAGAAAGACAAACTGAGATATAAAGAAGATACTTGCAAGAATACGATCAATATAATAGCAAAGAAAAGTGATAATGTAGACAATATCGAACTCTTTGGTCAAGAGATAACAAAGCACGTATTGAAACAATATGCTCATATCTCTGGTGCATTTGTTGACATCATCAAACACAAGTGGACAAGGATGATTGTTGACGGTAAACCACATAACCACTCATTCTTACGGGATGGAGAAGATATTCAGACAACCTCTGTTCATCACTATCGCGTTGGCAATAAGATTCACATCACCTCTGGACTTCAAAAACTTCTTGTGTTAAAGACAACCGGTTCTGCTTTCCATGGGTTCTACAAGGATGAATATACGACACTTGTCGAGACTTGGGATCGTATATTTTCTACTTCGGTGGATGCCAAATGGACTTTTAGTTCTCAGTCTCCTGATGTGCTTTCTAAGATTGATTATAAAAAGATTCATGCAGGTGTTCGCCAAATTACTTGTGATACATTCGCAAAGGATGATTCAGCCTCTGTACAAGCCACACTTTATCTTATGCAGCAACAAATCTTGACAAAATACCCTGAAGTGGCAGAGGTTTCTTATGCTTTACCTAATAAGCATTATGTTGGTATCGATCTGAGTAAATTTAATATTGATAACACTGGCAAGAATACTAGTCTTTATTATCCTCAAGCTGATCCTTCAGGTAAAATACATTATTTGATTAATGTTCAAATTTAACTGTTCTCAATAGGTCTTATTACAGCTGTCGCAGGTCGTAAAGACTCTAAATTGTAATAGTTGATAAAATAAATAGGTTTAACAATGTTAAGAAAAAGGGGTTGTGTAACCATCCTATGTGATGTTACACTTTCAATACCAGTGACGTCTTCTCTTTTACCAGTGGAGGTCTACTGCTGACTAAAAAAAGTCATGTTTCCCTTGACGTGATCAGTTTGCATGAGAGATACGCAACATGACACAAAGTAAATTATGAGGGGACACTGTTGTATAACAAACGATGTGGCATCATCGGATTTCTCATAAACAATGTAAGCAGTGAAATGGATTGATCAAATAGAGATAAATGACACTAGACAGTATTCATTTTGTCATCAATAACCAGAGTTATCAACAAAGTTATTCACAATCATTCGTCTGACAATGACCCTAGGATCACAAAATAAAATAGACATCCAATTTGTTGTCAATCTTTGGAGCATTGAGAAATATCGCTGTTTAAATTGCTTTTTTGTTATAAAATACATTAGCTCAATCTATTGCTTCACTGATGAGTGAAAATAAAATGAAATTTCAACTCATTCTTGGCAACAACTAAATTGGTCATTAAATTTGTCTTAAATTGTTATTTATAAAATAGCATGAAAAGATGAAACAAAAAAAAAAATAGCTGAGAATCGTTTACAAATCGTGTGTACACGGAATGTATTCCGTTACAATCATTCGGAGATTGGGTTTATCAAAACAAGGAAAATAATAAAACTGTGGTTGAGTTTATAGAGAAAGAAAAAAAAAAAAAAAAAAAAAAAAAAGAACCCTCAAGACTGTCACGTTGGTTATAAATGCGTGCGTGTGTGTGTGTGTGTGTGCGTGATAAATGGTTGTTATGACTTATTGACAATGTGTTGTTATTATTTATTGTTGTCATGGTTTTATGTAAAAAAAAAATTTTTTTTGTTATGGTTTCTATTGCCTATTTCAGACACTATTTTTTTTTGCAAGTATAAATACTTTTTTTTTATATTTCTTTTTCCCTTTATTCTTTTCTCTTTTAATATGAATGGTAATTAATAAATTGTGTCTTTTCTTTTATTGGCAGTGAAATAATTCTTTTGTTTAGTGTCAGATTTACTTAATCCTTTGACAACACCTTCAACTATAGAAAAAAGTCAAAGAATAAGATGTCTGTCAACGCCTTTACTTCATAAATATCAGCCACATTCAGAAGACCAAGTTATAAATAAATCTCGTAGTCGATTTTCAGAATATGAAGATAACATTATTCGAGAAGGTGTTGCTCAAGGACTCACTTGGGGACAAATATCAGAATTATTACCACATCGTAAGCGTGCTACATGTTTTAATCGTTATAGAACATTACAAGGTGTTAGAAAATCACGTAAATCTAGTACGGATGTTACCTCTCCTAATCTCATCTTACAACCACAACAGCAAGATATCCTCTATCAAACTAAATTCTCTGTAAATGAAATTCAGAGCGAAATACTATCATCGTCATCATCACTATCATCTGATGATGATGACAATGAATCATCTTATTCACCTCCTCCTATGACCAAAACACATCGTTTGCATCCAATCAATCACACAAATTTATATCGTCGTCATTCTGCTTTTCATCATTTCTAAATTCATCCATACACTCTTATACAGCTCTTTACTACTCATCACACATCTCACTGGTTGTTTTCATCACCAACCAACTCATCTTTCACTGTTTGTCTGAGATGATACCAAGAAAACACTTTGACCTATTGTTTTTCTCTAATAAATACTTTTTTGTATTGTAAATAAAGTTTCTTTTTTAAAAAAAATAGCATCTTTTATGTTACAATCATCAGCTCCGTGATAAAAAAGATGTAAAGATACACTGTATAAATGGATCTTACTATTACCATTCTATTATACCTCTTGATTATAAATGTAGATTGAAAAACATGCTGATAATAAAGTCAGATATTTTGCTTAATCACAAGAATCAATTTTTGATTGGGAATGATCCTTTTTTCTGACAAATGAATCATATGTAATAAAATATCTTAATGATCAGTGAGATCGTTTGAGAGATTGTTATGCTTGATAAACAAGGTAAAATAAGGCTCTTTTTTAATTCTTTTGTATCTTAATCTCGATAGGTTGCAAATGTTTCTTTCACACTCTGTCCTTCTTGAAGTGCTTTCATACATTTCTTGTCAATTTCAACATACTTTTTGCAGTTCAAGATCACTTGTTCTACTTTATCCTTTGGTACACAAATCACCCCATCCACATCGGCCACAATCACATCACCCGGATTCAACACGACCGATGACAGTGTGATGGGAACCTGAATTTCAGAAGGTCTCACAAATGCATTTTGTGGTAAAATCGAGTGCGATTTGGCAAATACCTAAAAGGCGTATTCTAGATTCTATTAAAAACACCGCGAGAAACTTACAGGAAATTTCATTTCTCGATGTTCATTTAAATCCCTGACACGTCCATCTATCACTACACCTTGGACACCTTTGGCTCTTGCTCTAGCCGTCATCAATCCACCCCAAACAGCGTTCTTTACATCTACAGTCAAATGAGTTTTTACGTGCATAATCATTTATTTCTAAAACCTGAAGGGGCAGATATAAAAATAATCGATCCTGGTTCTGCTGCATCAACCTATCATTTCCTTTTCTTTTAAAAAAAAGTTGAAATAAGAATCAACAACTTACAAAGTGGTCGGTGGGTGTTGGTGAAGTCTTGTCTTCTTTATAAACCATCTATTCATTCAATTTAGAAATCATGACCAAGAAAAGTTTCTCTAATTTACTTTGACAGTAAACGCTGGACCCACAATACGTGTATCTCCTTCACAGTAAGCAGGTGACCACATTTCAATATCAGGTACATAGCCTCCCCAAGGTCGTTGACCCAACTTTAAAAGAGCATCTGCAATCTATACCAATTGTCAAGGTTGTTTCCTTCAACTATTTCTCCCTCCCTCCCTCTCCTTCTCTCTCTCTCTCTCCTTTTATTACTTCACAAGTAGAAAAATCCTTTAATTCTTCCAAGGACATTGACTATATATAAAAAAAGAGAGAAAAAAAAGACCAAAAAAAATAAAGTGTTTGAGCGGGTATTCAATTGATCGCATGAATATCACTTCCTTGCTTCAAAATTGAACTAGAAGGCTGTACTCAGAGTAAAACGAATAATTTCCGTAAAGGCTTTCTTTCTCTTTCTCATTCATTCCTTCTTCAATGCCCTTTAGTGATATGATTGAAAAACCTTCTCCGAAATCATTATTTAATTCTATACTTCAAGAAATCGAACAAGAAAAATCTACCAGTCGCGTTCCTGAAATTTCCGACAAATCCATCATAGAGACAATTGATATCTTTACACATCGTAGTATAAAGATGGGTTCTCACAATGAACCGCAAAACATGAACCTATCATTAAACCCTGATCTCAGTCTATCCAGACTTGCTGAGGATGAAGCCCCACCTCTTCCTTTACCTAAAGACAATTCAAAGAAACAAGAGGATGGGGCCATCAATCCATGGGAGTCGATTTTCAATCCACAGACAACGTTCAAGCAAAACAACAGAGGTGAATTAGAGTATGCTGGCTTGGATGTTTCTCAATTATCACTTCAGGCTCATGTCTCGGCTGTTTGCAATCCTTCAATCTCTGCCACAATTCCAAACATCATGCCAAGTCCTCCCTTGGAATCCTTACCTAATCAAGAACCCAACGTTCAGCCAAGAAGTCAAGAGGGGCATCATTATGACATCCTTCGAAACGTGCTCGGTTCACCTCTTGTGAGCGCAAAAACCACCGTCTCAGAAGATAAAGACACGGACGAAAAGGAAAAAGAAAGAGGGTCAATCAAGCATACAAAAAATCATCTATTGAAAGCCTTCTTTTCAAACAGACAGGATCTAGAAAAGTCTGCGATGGAAGAAGCAAGACCTGCTCGATGGACACAGCAGCAACTCTTTTGGGCAGGTTTCGTATGTCCTCTGCTTTGGGTTTATGGTAGCTTCCAACACAGCAAAATTGATTCCGTCTGGCGAAAACGATGTCGTTTTGCTACACTTTATTTTTTAATCTTGCTCGCTCTCATCATCCTCGTGGTCACTGTCAGAGTCAGTGGGGGCGCAGGCACACGCCAAACTCAATCCGACACAATACGAGCAGTCATTGCTGAATAAGAACAAAGCTTTTTTATTACAATAAACATTTAGAATTTCATTTTTCGTTGTGCTTTCAATTTCTTGTAATCTCTTTTGCCTCCACGATTCGATCTTGTCGACACTTCATTGTGCTTACGTTTATAGTACTGCTTTTGTTCGTCACTGGCCAACAGTTCATCCACAATGGTCTGCTTACGTTCCTTGTTTGTCATACGGGCCGAGAAGAATTCGGTAGGGCCTTGGATGATGGTACCCACTTGGAAATACTTTGGATCCTCTTGTTTGCCCATTTTTTTATAATGTCTCTTTCGATCCAAAACATGACGCATCTTTAGGATCTGTAAATCGCGCTTGAGCTCTGGTGTGATCTCAGGGCGTGGCATGTCAAACCAGTCCTTGCCCGTCGTCTTTTCTCGTTCTATCTGTCGTTCCTTTCGACTCGATTGTTTCTCGAGTGTATTGTTAGCTTGTACTACCAGTGGTGAATCCTGAGTGGGCTTCTGGCCAGGCTCGACCAGCTGAACGGCTTCGGATGCCAGGCTGACTCTTCCGTTGGCTGCCTTGAAATACAGAGAGGAATCTAAGCCTGTGTTGAGTTTGGAAAGTTTTTGAAGTGTTGGCTTTTTTTCTAGTGATAAATCATCTTGGTTGGATACGAGAGCGGCTTCGGCTTTGTTCAACAAACTGTCTAAATCTTCTGATTCTTCGTCAGAAGAGAGATCACTGCTGTCAGAATCACTGCTCTCCGACTCGCTGCTATCACTCTCTTCTTCTTGTCTGTCTATCACTTCTTGTTCATCTTTGGTTTCCTTTTGTTGATCAACAACATTCTTTTCGTTTTCTATCATTGCTGGTTCTTGTTTCTCTATCACCGTTTGCTTTTTTGTATTGGATTCTTGTCTTTGAGTTGGTGTTTTGGTAGATTGGCTATTTTCTTTAGGCTTATTTTCAAGTCTTTTACGTTGTGAACGAGTTATTGTCATTTGTATGTGTCTATAAATGTTTTTTTTTTTTTAAAAAAAATAATAAATGAATTAGGCAAGAAGAGAGAGATTACAAGTGGCTTGGTCATAAAATACAGTCACAATGTTTATAAAATGCTTGAATTGTTTCCATTTCTTTTTTTTTTTTTTTCTTTTCTACAAGACACTTTCGAAGCTTTTCGTGTTTAATCATCATATGTCACGGGAAGTCAAAAAGATGGCAAGATCTCTTATTATATAAAAAATTCTAATGAAAAAAAAAAGGAGGGAAAGAATGAGTTTTAGTCTTTGGTCTTAATTTAGTGATACCTTTCATACAAGATATTCTCTTATTAAAATCAGCCAAATTCTTTGGATACAACTTTTTATACGAAAAAAAAAAAAAAAAAAAAAAAAACAGGCTCCTGTTTTTACAATAAAGTTTGTTCTGTTAACTTGTATGAAGAATTTGAATGTGTTTCCTTACAAAAGAAATTTTTTTAAGTCATGTCGGTACTTGAAGTTGCACAGATTCAAACACGTTACGTTTTTTTTTTCCTCTTTTTTTTTTTAAAAAAAAAAGAATAAAATGGAACCTGAGATTGCCCCTCATCCAGCGTCCACTGAAGTTGTTGATTTTGCTGATTGGGCAAGTAATGCAACTTCAGTTTTAGATATTAGTCTAGGTAACTACCTACTTAAATTAAATATATTTTATTCATCGATTGCAATAAAAAGTTCAACCACAAAAGGGAAATGAGGATTCTACTGAACCTATAAAAGCTACTTCATTCAATCCAGACTTTACATATCCTATCTTTGGAGACCATGAAACAATTTTTGGATACAAAGACCTGTCTATTAAAGTAAGACGCATACATCAAAGCTTGCTTTTTTTTTTCGTGTTTTAACATATGTTTTTCAGCTTCAATATACTTCTGGATCACTTGTTCCTTATTTGAAAGTTGACTATTCCTCTAAATATAATGGATCATATCCTATCGACAATATAACTAAAGTTCTTAATGAACACCTTCCAAAAATGTACTTGACAAATCAAGATAGTTTTATCGACAGCGTAAAGACAGATCATGTACAATTCAAACCAATTGGAGAAAAGATTCATGAATATACTCGAGAAGTCAAGCATGGTAACGAATATTTTGAGATTTACAAGGTAAAGAGAGAAAAAAAAGAAAATCAAAGACAAACAGGAAGATTTAATTTTTTGACAAGAGTTCTTTTTCCAGCCAAAAGTTTAGAGAGTACCATGCACGTATGAAGATTTTTGTACTATTATTTATTGAAGGAGGAAGCTATATTGAGGACGATGATGAAAAATGGGAAATCTTTACAATGTAAAAGTTAAAAAAGATTTGTAAAGTAAAATGAAACTGATAGGCAGAATTAAATTATAGCTTCAAGAGAGAAGGTAGCCATGAGTCAACCTCTTATCATTTTGTTGGTTACAGTACAGTGTATCCATTTTACTATTGGCCTGAAAATATGAGAATGAGAATAAGGCAAGCAAGCAAGCAAAAGATCATTAACCATAACCTTCTAACAAAACCACAGTCAATTTTTAGTTCTTCCACCATACAAAAAGCAAGGGCACGGAAGTGAGTTGTATCGACTTCTTTATCAACTGTTCAAGTCACGTAAAGATGTATCTGAAATAACAGGTAAAAAAAAAAAAAAAAAAAAAAAAAAAAAAAAAACATCCTCACATCTGTTCAATCATCTTACATCCTCTTTAGTGGAGGATCCTAGCGAAGAGTTTGCAGACATGAGAGATAAGAATGACATTCGTTACATGTTAGAACATGGAGGATTTAAGGGATTAAAGGCACCTGTCTCCAAGGAAACCTTGAGCACATTACAGCAAGAATACAAATTAACAGATCGGCAGTTACACCGATGTATTGAAATTTACTTGTTATCCAACGTAGACAAGTTGAATGAACAAGATTACAAAACTTATAGACTTCAAGTAAAGCACCGTCTTTACACATTTAATTATGTAAGCATTATATATATATATATATAATAAGACAGCAATCAAACCAATCATTTGTAGGATGTTTTACAAGGACTTGAAGAAGAAGAGAGAAAAGAAAAATTACATGAAACGTACTTGAATTTGGAAGATGAATATCATAGAATACTTGAATTGATATAATAAAACAATAAGGAGGGTATTTTTTATATAAAATATGAGTTAAAAGAATAAGAAAGGGGGTATATAATTTTATGGGTTAAAGCGTCCTTGTTGTTGTTGCACATTAAACAATAATGGGTCGATACGATGATGATTATTGCGTTGATGTGGAATGGGTGTACTTAAGGAGCTTGAAGGTATCTTTCCTACTTAAAATAGTTAGAAAATAACATAAGCCATCATTATACATGTACACGTTACTATCTAATAAAGGGTAATAATAGTCTCCAGAAGGATAGTATTTACTACTATTAGTGCTGTTACTAGTTGGTAAAAGAGATGTGCTTCTTTGCCTAGAATAATGATTCATGCTAAAAGGTGTATAATCCGGTACAAATTGAAAACGGTTGTTGCTACTGTTACTGTTACTGCTGCAGCTACTGCTTGGATAATCAGATTCAATGGCATAAGCATCATACAAACTGTTGAGTTGAAAGTTATTATTTTTTTTTGGTCCCTAAAATAGAAAAAAAAAAGGAGTAAGTATATTTACACACTTGTCAGGCTTCACTTTACATTTCCCCAAGGTTGAAAAAAGCTATGACTATCATTTATAACGTGTCTTTTATTATGCTCATCTATAATAAAGAAGGTTAATTTGTGTCTTTGATTGTATATCGGATACATTTACATGATTCAGGATGATCAATGAGATGCATTACAGAAGGGCTTATATGTTGCATATCTTCCGGACTCGGCGATCCATTAAGCATATTATGGAGTGTATCATCTAACGGAACAAATCGGCTACCCATAAAGGCGTCAAACATGGCTCTAGCCTGCTGCAAATTGTGCTTGGTGTTGTAATCAAAGCAAAACTTGAATGTCAACACCCTACTATCGAGCGTCGTCATCTGACTGTGTCCTTCGCCTTCAATCACGAAAAGGGGAGTACTGCTTTCTTTCAAGGACACGATATGTTCTGGCAATAGGAGATAAATACCCGTCCTTTTATATATTTTAGCTTCCAGATCTTCGATTTCTTCAGATTGCAGTATACGTTCAAGTGCTACAGAAGCAGGCACCTGTATGTGAATGTGCTGCGGTAAAAGGCTTTGTATCCTTAAACTCATGTCATCCATGTGTGCTTGTGGTCCAATCATCAACACATGTTCTGTTCCGTTGCTTTGGGGCCAAATCAACTTGGTGTTGTACAATCTTGCCTTTTCGCGCAAATATTTCCCACTCGAGTGCAATAGCTGTCTTTGAACGTAATAGGGCACGTATTCTTTCTTGGTCGTGTAATCCTTGTCCTTTTGAAAGGGAATAAAATTCATGACGGCCAATTTGAGCAATTCGAGACTCGCCTTGTTCTTTTGTGGTGTTCTTGCAATCACATTATGCTCATTTTCAAAATAACCACCAAATGTGGCGAGTTCTTCATGACTTGAAAACTTTACATAGACTCCATATTGCTTCATGACCCTTTGAATATTTTTACCTGCTACACCAATGATACGACGGTGACAGATTTCAGGTACATAAAATGATATTTCTGCTGGAAGTTCGTCTTGAAGTGAGTCGAAACCATCTCTGGCTTTACTGAAATCGTTACTTTCAATCGTAATTAAGAAATTAAACTGGTTAAAGGTGTGGAAATCAATATGTGTATCACAAGTTTTCATAATTTTGTTGATCTTTCCATTTTTTTTTCCGCTGATGAATTCACGTTGATCGACTGCTAATTCAATATAAAAATTGGTAGACTCATGGTACTCCTATATGTAAAAAGGTGAGAAAAAGAGAGATGAGAATGTGGGAATATAATATACTTGTGACAATGGCAATTTAGATATAAATTGAATAGCAGATTGAATTTGTTCTCTAGAACCAGTAATGACTAGCTGATGGTTGTGATTATATATGACGTGAACGTCTAAATTTTTCATAACGTGAAATATCATGTCTTTTGGTTGTGACATTGAAAGCTGGATGATAACTTGAAATACATGGCTTGCCTAACAATAAAATGAATATGTGCGTGGATGATTAGATACACATGGTATTACGTACAAGATAGTTTAAGGATCGGAGTGTACGATCAACATTGATATAATTCTCAGCATAGACTTCCACAGTGTTTTGTTCAGAGCCAAATGTAGAAAAACATATAAACGAACCTATGCAATAGTAAGCATTTAGTGTACAGCATTTGTTTATATTTACCGTTTTCTTTCATTATCTTTGTTAATTCTTGCTTTTTATAAAGCAATAAATAATCTCTTTTTTGTGAATTTAAAATAGATTTCGAGTTACACATTGTTTTGATCTATAATAACATTAAAACAAAGCCCTTTTATTCTTCTTATTCTTACCTTCTGAGCTAATAGCTTTTGAATTAATGTAATCGCTCTTTTTACATCTTCATTTGTATCACCCATTATGTATATCGTCACTTCTTCAGTTATATCATTTATATCTTGCCATAACGTTGGAAAGTAAATATTGCATTTAGTTTCTTCCATAATGGCTACATATTGGCCGTGTCTTTTGCCTCCTAATGAATTTATCATATAGAATGGTATCTTTGTAGTTTCTAAAACCAATCCAGACTATGTATCTATTAATAAAATATGAATAATACAACAAATGCAATAATTACGAGCGTGTCTGCAAATATTAATGTGTCTATTCGTGCCTTTTCGATTTTATCGATAGGGCCATTGAATTTTACAAGTAACTGATCATAATTGATAGTGATACGAATTTGGTTGTCAACGGCAGTCTTTGTAAGTTGATCATGTAGCTTTTGTCGAATAATGCTTTTATAGGCTAATCCTGGGTATAAAGCATGAATAGATAAATTAATCTAAACCTGCACATTAGTAAAAATACAATATATTTACAAAGTACTTGCCTCGGTAGGTTGTAGTCTATAAATATCAATTTTGGCTGGTTGAATATCCGAGCCTTTTGTTCCTGAAAGTAAGAGACAAGTTGAAAAGGAATGAATAGTTTGTGGGTGTGTTGACTTTAGTTGGTCATAAAATCCTTTACAGCCATTACCAAAGCTAAAAGAACAAATGATAAACATGTATAAAATAATAAAGTAAAAGAAAAAAGGGAAACGATTTTTTTTCTTACATTTTTTTTTTTTTTCGAAAATAGTTTCGCTCATTTAATAAATAAATTTCAACTCAGGTTCATTTTGCTTAAACATGCACCTACAGGATTGATGACATGCTCATTGAGCCTCTGTCACTGATTAAAATTGGAACGATACAGAGAAGATTAGTATGGCCCCTGCACAAGGATGGCACTAAATCACTTACAGTATTGATTTTCCAATGGTATTACATTTCTCACAGCCTTTCTTTTCTGGAGGAATAGCCTTTGATTTATCATATTTACAACGTCAATTATATTGAAGATATTCTATTTAAAAACAGTATATTCTGCTTATGCTTTTAAATGAGGGTTTCAACTTTTACTTCCTAGTTTCTATATTTCAATATCTGGGTATATTTGGCTTGCCGATGTTTGATAGATATGTTCTTCAGGGCCAAAGCCTTCTTATTGCTTTTAGCAAAGAAGCTTTTTCAAATTATTTAATCATTCAAATCGTAAAAATTATTAAAGGCGATTTACCGTTCCTTTTTTAAGACCTATGCCAAAACCTTGAATTACTAACCTTTTTTTTAAAGTTTTCAATTGATTTTAATATCTCAAGAGAATATTTATGCTGTTTAATTAATACTTGTATAGGCAAAGCCAAATCAGGTTACAGGGATGCATTTTAGCGCAATATCTTTTTGTGTCGACACGAGGAATTTCTATGATACGCATAGAGTCGATAAGATAATCCCTTAATGGATGCTACTGAGCGTTGTAGAAGGGACATAATTACTAAACACCTTGCTTATAGTATTAGAATAAAAGTAGTATATCTCTTACTACAACATCTGTGTCCTTTTGCACCATAGCGGTTCTTTTTTCAATATTAACGTTAACTATTCTAAAGCTAGGATAATACTGGAACGGAAAAGTTTAGAGCAATGATTTTCTTTCGTACTTTGTATCCCAAAGCACATCGCCAACCAGGGGTAATTCCACACGTTCATAGAGCATGAAAAGCATGTGGAGCATCTTTTCCATTTGTCTTTTCTCCCTGATTTCCCTGCTGGTGTTGCATTGGACTTTTGCATGTTGAAAGCGCTGTCATTCACTTAGAGAATATAATTCTAGGAAATTTTAAAACTCATCACGACAATGCTATAATACACTCAACAGACTCTTCGAGTTATTAGCAGTATGTTTGTTCATCCTTTTTCGTTTTACTTTCTTTTCGTTATTCGTATTCAACTTTTAAAACAAATTTTGTGTATCAACATTGTCTATTATATCTTTGAAACAGCCAAGAAAACAATTTGGTAGATTTGAAGGAGGGATAAGAGTGGTTTCAAAACCAAGACTATCTTTATATTTGTAAATCATTTTCAAAACTCTCCTTACAAGTGAAATGATTACTATATCTAAAGGCTGATAATTTTAGAATATGGGTATTTTCTATAGTAAAATAAGCTTCTCTTCTCGCAAAGAAATTTTATGAAACTATTCATGAATATTTTCGAGCCGATGTTGATCTGGAGTTTGATTTTCCAAAAAGAAAAATGCCTAAAGATGTTTAGCAACAAATCCTTAGGTAGTTTTGGGTAGTTGACCTCTATTTTGAATTGAGGAATAGTTAACACAAAAAAAGCAAGTATAATCTGCTAGCTATTTTGCTCGATGAGCCTTTAGTTTGAACACTGTATCGTCGGTGTGAATTGGTCACAAAATCAAAAAGAATCTGAAGCTATTTAGTTACTGAGAGATCTTTGTATGCTGTTGTATGTGTTATTGCCATTTCTACTTTGTCTTGGTTGAAAAATAAAGACGGGCGTTATACATCTAAAACAATGCAAATGATTAAATATTAAATATTACTACTTACATATGAAGAAATAGCTAGTCGACTTAAACGATGTAGATTGAGGCGGTGTTCATAAACCAAATGGCTTCTAAAAACCTTCACCATAAACACGGCCAATTTCTTCTGTTGTTTCATTTCCTTGTTTTATTAACATTAGCTTGAAAAAAATTCATAAAGCATAGAAAAGATACGTAGAGTCTTTAGAAAAACCATTATCTTTTGCAGCAGTAGCTAAGCTTCTTTGTGCGAAAGGAGATGTTCCTTAAATAGACAGGACCCTTCTGTCTGTGTAACAAATACCAAAAAGATGTAGCTCAGCGAAAATGTAGTAAATTTAGTAAGCATAAAAAAAAACAACTCATACAAAGATATCTGTTTTCAAAGAAAGTTCGATGTACTTACCATTTTTTTACCCTACAGTCCTTAAAAGCTTCAATTGCGTCATGTTTACTGGCTCATGTACTCATATTTTGTGCTAGGCACGTTGGTTTCCCTTATTTCGCTTTTTTTTTATTTTTATTTTATTTTTTATTTTTTATTTTTATTTTTATTTTTATTTTTATTTTTATTTTTTTGCAGTCTTCCAATGGATAAGGAATTAGCATCTTTACTTGTAAATTATAAAGCATGTCTTGAACAAATATTTGAAATAAATAATAAAGTGGATCAACTTAATACCTCAGAACAACTTGCCGCAAATAACGAGAAAACTCCTGAGAAAGTGACTGAATTAATTAGTAAAGTGAAATTAGACGTTGATACAGCACTTAAACGACGATGTACAGAAGCAAATACGGCGAAATCTGATGTGCAGTACTATATTGATGATGCACTTTGGAATTGCGCTTGTCGAACTACCCTAAAGCCAACAAAGGAAAGTGACAAGTATCGACTAGAGCAACTGATGTGTACCTTATTTGATATAGAAAAGCAGAGCCACGATACTATAGATGATGAAAATAGTGTGAACCAGTTTCATGAGGATCTTCATCAATGGTTGCTTCAAGTAGCAACAATTTATATCACTGTTTATACCGAAATGGAGGATCAAAAGAGAGTTTTTTTGTTTTTGCTTGATACCCCACATGTAATATGGGCTGTTCCTTTGATTCAACTACCTCCCATATACGACACAATACAGATGGATTCTTATATAGAAATAATGTCACAATTATTGGAAAAAGCTACCTGGACAGAGGAAGACAACTATCTTGCAATATTAGATCAGTTAACAGTAGATTATCACTATGGCAGATTTTTAGAATCTTATAGATCTAAGGACAATGAAAAAGAGGCTGACTTGTTGAATATCACAAATAAATTGACAAATATTCTTTTCAATGGTACACGACGCTTTCATGACATGAGAAGCTTAACCAAAAGATTGTGCCAGACTATTATCCAGATTACACAGCTTTTTATAGAGGGCACAAACTATGATCAAGATCGGATAGACACATTCTTGACTGACTTGATAGACTTATTTCACAATACAGAGAATTATACCACTTGGATATTTTTGCCACAGTTTCCATTCAAAGCCTTGTCTATTCAAGCATTATGGCAGCTTACTCTTCAATTACTTCACTTGGATGATTTTTCAGAACCTGTAACTCTCGAAAAAATATTGGAATCACCGCTTGACATGGACCCTTTCAAGAGCCTCCTGGAAGATAATCAGACGCATGGTATTTTTATGCTAAACAGTTTAACAAACGTGTGTACCAGCATACCTTCTGGCGTCGATCAGTTATCTCAACACGACCCGATTGCCACTTGCATTCTTATAGTTGTATCATATGTTTTGTTTCAAATTGCTTTTATAGACAAAGAGCTACGAAGTATGTACTATAGGGATGTGAGAGATCATTTTGACATCGTATGCCAACAACATTCATTCATTGCCTCATTATTACTTCGCTGGACTGTTGAACATATGTCTAAAATGCAAAATATGGCGCTTTACCTGTTTCACTCGTTGCCAATTAATAAATGGACGGTATTGAAAAACGATCTGAAATGGTTACATCAACTTTTATTATCTGAAAGTACTGTAGACATTCAATTAGCAAAGTATATTATTGAAAATCTCAATTATGGATATACGTACGTTATGGATACTGAGATCTCTAAATCACAACCGTGGCATAGTAGACGACGACCCTTCCTGGGTTATGATATTCATGAAGACCTTGCATTTTTGATCTTGGACGCCTGTCAACGATTCCAGCCACTATCGGATACAAACAAGGGCACAATTGACTTGGTCACCTCTGCTGTAGTTTCTAACTATATTGCAACCAATAGCGGCAACGATTTTATTCATTGGTCTTGGACAATTGTTCAGAGACTTAAGTTATACGACTGCCCCCTCTCAACAAGGGCTGCTGATATCGAACTATCACTCACACCTACATTTTTACGTACGGTGCTCAACAGCTACAGCGATATGTCTGCATCTCACAGCGCTCTCGTCATTTATGTCTCGCTCATGCTTTCAGCTACTTCGCGCCACTTTTTACGGTTTGAATCAGGTGATGGTTGGCTCAAGTTGCTGACCATTTTAAAACGAGGTAAGCCAGAGGCTGTGATTCAAATCATGAGCGAAATGATTCCTTCCTTTGTTTACATGCATGGTGATGACCTTTTTAATGATGCAAGTCTCTCGGATTTCCTGAAGCATTTGTTTCTGACCAAGGTTCAGATGGAATCTATCATTGGAGCTAACGTGTGGCAAGCTCAACTGATTGATGATTCAGTCATGGACCAAGGTTTTGGATTTTCATATGTTGATCTAATGATACATTGCTGGTTGAAGACTGTTTTTCGAAAAAATGATTGGATTAATCAAAGGGCTATGGTTGCTATTATGGATTCTCTTTGTAGACTTGCGTTTATACTGAAAAGACGAAAATTGATACATCCAATGTTGATAGAGGAATATAGACGACTAGAACGCCAAGGTAATCAGCAGCTACAGCAGCAGCAGCAGCAACAACAGCAACAGCATTTTGGTGAGAATAATGGATCGCCCAATCTGGCTCGTTTTATTCGAAGTATGGTTTATGAAGGCAATGTAGTACCTACTTTATTAGCCAATAACGATGAATGGTTTGGTCTTAGAGGGATTAATATCAGTAAAGCACCTGGAATTAACAATCACCATATCTGGTTTGTATTTGAAGCATTGTTAGCAGAAACGGCCGTTGAAAGACCCTACAGGGAAGAAATTCTAAAAGAAAACTTTAAACATCCAAAACGACCGCTAGATTTCTTTTCTATCTATCGCTGGCTACAACACATCCTTATCGTTCCTGTAGACCATCCATTACTACCTCTATTTCTGCAAATGTTTTTTTGTCTCCATTATCAAAAGTTAGATGATACTACCACGTTGGGTTCTATTCTTTTCAACAAAAAGCCAGAACTTTTATCCAAGTTGCGTGACTATATTGCCAACGTTCAAACCTATTTTGGACAAAAGATGATTATGGCTCCTGATCTTGCCGAGCGATTTCAACAATTGTACTATGCCATGTGGCTTTGGTTGGGACACAACGAGTTACTCAAACATGATTATGATCTGCAACAACTTCCCACTCACTACAACGTGGATAGACTCAAATTGTGCTATTTGCGTACAGAGGACGAACAGCCTTGGTATGATGAATCACTCTATTGGGTGGATTTGGTAGATAGAAACCGATTACTGCAAGAATTCATGCAGTATCCTTGGGAGTCATCAGAAAGATTTAGAACGAAGGGCAAGTCTGAGGATTGTTCCACCTCTTCATTAAAGAGTAGACGATCTAAAATGACAAGTGAATCAACAGCAGCTCCTTTACCGCCAGTGTACTTTAGAGAGCCAAATAAAGTGACATAAAAAAGCTTTCCATACTTGCAATTTATTCCTTCTTTCTTCGTTTCTTTACTATTGAATTTATACAAATAAGTATATCTTCAAAAATCGTGGAAAGAGATCCAATTACTTGTTGTATGCATAAAGAACTGTTAATTCATGTTCAAAACAGCATATTGCTAAGGAGAAAACAGAATAAGTAATAGGGAACAAGTAGACCCATCGAAGCAAGAACAGTTTTAGCAATCAAATCCTTTAATTTTCGTAAATACAATGAAAATAAGCATACTTTTAAATTGGCATATATTGGTCGGTTGTTTTGTCTCGCGCAAACTCGTCTTTATTGGCCGACAAAATGTTCATTGGAAAAAATATTTTTTCAATTATGATAGAAAAAGTCTCAGTGTCAATTTTCAAATCTCTTATGTTAAAAGGTAATTGTACTCGAACTTCAATCCTTGTAACAACTTGGTATACTTCAACTTTTAAAACAAAAGCTTCCAAGCATATATGCTCATTTTCATTACGCCAAATTAGAGCATCGACAACGCTCACTGACATTCAAACACCAATAACCACTCCTGACACAAATAATCTCAAAGCTGTTTTCAGACGCTGTTCTGGATCAACAAAAATAACAGGAAGGCCATGTTCCAGACTGATCAGCGCTGATCCTTTATTACCACTGGACCATAAAGTTTACTGCTTTCAACATAAACCTGTTTCACAGCCAACAACCATATCTCGAAAAACGGGATCGTCTAAGATGGTGAATATTGGTGATAATATAAAGGATGCTTTGGGTATGAAGGGATCAAAAAAACAAAATAACCTGGCTGAATTAAACGATTGTTGGGATTGTACAGTATGCGCCACTTTCAACACCCAGAGGGGAAGACTTGTATTCTAATATTTCTCTATAAAGTATGGCTAGGAAGCTGGAAATGCAAAACAGCAAAAAACAAAATGATTCGAGAAATGATCAAGCCAACATCAAAGGATGACAAACCAGGGTTCATCTATGGGTATTCAATTCAGAAGGAAGTTACAAATTCGCAAGAAAAGTATGCGTATTTCAAAATTGGAAGAACAGTGGATCCTCACAGAAGAATGTATGCACTATCGAAAATATGCAAATATGATCCCAAAGTCATTGAGCTATTTCCCAGTCTACCTGGAAAGGGTCGTATGCCGAATAATTTACAGATGATTGATGGAAAAATCGATAGTATGCTTAAATGCCCAATTACCCACAGGGTGGAAAGATTGATTTTACTGGAGATGGCTTGTTTATTTAAAAAAGTTAATACCAAATGCCCAGTATGCGGTGCACGACATAGAGAATGGTTTAAAGTAGAAAGAAAACAGCATCCAAAAGAAAATAGATTAATGACAGATCGCGAATTGTGGGTAACATGTGTGAGGCCAATTATATTACGATGGATCCAGTATGGTGTCATATTTTCCGCTATTAGCAATAATAAATAGACTATTTTTGAAACTATTAAATGGTATTTTAATACTTCTATCTTATTAAGATCAATTTGTATATCTCATAATGTGAAGCGCACTTTTTTTTATACCGGTACAAGAACATTTTGACTAAACACTCACTATATTTATCTAATAAGAGAATGGCTTATTTTTAACCATTGTCATACTTTGGATGTCTTCTTATTAATGCCCATCAAATGTTTGAATGTTCTTGAATACGACACATCAAAGATGAAATTGCTTTGATATAATCAAAGACTGCCATACTTCTTACAACAATGCTGTTTACTATATCACCAAAAATCAAAAACAATCAATTAGAAGGTGGGAAGCTTATTACTAACTCAGTATCTCCTGTTGTTTTCATAATTGCAACTCATAATAAAGAATCAGATATACTGACCTTAAAAGAGCTGGTGCGTTAGCAAGCAAATTACCAAGTAGGAGTAATTGATTTTAAACAACTATATGACAGTTAGGATTCAATGACTTACATAGTTGGTAAAAATGGCTATCCAGTTTACAAGTATCCGCCATACGATACAGTTCATGTATATTGATGAAGCATAATTTTTTTTTTTGAGCGCTATATAGTTATAAATGAATATGATGTACATTTCTATTTTTCTCTTTTGCTTTTCGTTAAACATCCAAATAAACACATTGAATAATCTTTGAGCAAACACAAAGCATCACGCTCTGCTCTCTCAATTTCTCTTTCTACATTTATTTGCGCTTTGTTGTAAATTTGATCTAATGCGAAAGCCAAATTTGATCATTCTATTTCAAATCTCTTTTAGCTTTCTCTTACAAAGGAGAAATTTATAGGCAAATTGTTAAGATTGCCTTTTTGACTGTATTTTGCTTTCAAACCCATCGTAATACAGTTTATGGCATGAAAGTACAATTGCTCAGCATCAATCACTATGCCAATATGGTGCTTTTTGACCAAAGAACGCATTTTATTCAATTGGCCAATCAATTTATCATAGACATGTAGGTCCTTCCTTTTAAAAATACTACAGTTTCTGTTGAAGCATTATTTATTTCCCACCAAACATTATGACTATGATCCATGAATTGGAATGATTTAATAAATTCAATAAACCAAGATTATCCTCCTCTTCTTGAATTTCAAAGAGTAATCTCGTTTGGATGTTATGCTACAGCTCATTGCTTGTTTTAAGACACATACGTTCAACAATTTGCTTCAAATAGATGTTGCTTTTATGACCATTCACTTCGTGCTTTTCAAGTGTTCTTCCTAACTCAGTTGTAATTTAATTAAGCTAAAGTGATAACTTAAGGGAGCTAAAATCTGTAATTTAACAGTCAAAAAGGTGACATTGACACCTTACTGTTGTTTTGATGCCTACATACATAACTTTTAACGTCTTTTATGCTATTTTTTCCTATCCATCATATTCATGTAAATCATCATGAATAAAGATGGTAAATTCACATAAACCGTTCTCTTTGTTCAAGTCAAATACACAGTTTTTCTCAAAATCTGACAATCGCAAAACGACCTTCTGAAACCCATCTCCAGAAAATTGCCTATATACAAAAAGAGACTCGGTTAATTTTTTATTGGTCTTACTTAGAAGACCATCCTGTTATTAGTATCCAAAATCCGGTCGATGATCTAAGACGACGAAGGTTTACGGTTTGCTCATGTAATGACTATATAGCATGTGTGTTTATCCATGCACAAATAAAATAGTAGCTAAGTTAGGGCTGTTGACAATTATGTAAACCAATTTAATTAAGTTATTAAAGACAATTGATCTTTTTCACCCAATTTGGATACATGGCTTATAATATAATAGCTTGTTTCAGTAGTCGTATTAGACTGTCTCGTAAATAAATTATGTAAAATGCCGAGAAAGGCACTGAATAAATACAAAAAGAAGGTAAAAAAAAGGCCAGTTTATGAAAGGAGAGGCTGCTCCCTTGCCATATTTTTAACATTTTATTAAGCTTGTATATGTAATAATAATAATAATATAATAATAATAATGATTTATTGGCTTTTGAAAACATCAAGGATTTACCAAATTAGTAT
This sequence comes from Rhizopus delemar RA 99-880, assembly GCF_000149305.1. NCBI lineage: Eukaryota > Fungi > Mucoromycota > Mucoromycetes > Mucorales > Rhizopodaceae > Rhizopus > Rhizopus delemar. The sequence goes on along the minus strand of NW_027137827.1, from coordinate 544,994 downwards.
TTCCGGCTGTTCATTAAATATGTCTTTACTGCTACTGGCTTCCGAACGAGTATTCATCTGTAGCTTCTGATAGAGGATATCATTACTTAATGATTGTGAGTTGATATCATGAGATTTGATCATGTCCATGGTTTCAAACCAAGCTAGGTTCATTTGTTCTTTTAATCGATTTTGTTTAATTGCATTCCTTTTTGCTGCTGCTATATCGAGTCTTTCTTTCACTTCATCGTGTTGCTGTAACTGTGCTGACAGCAATGATTTATTACAGCTGCCACCATATAGAGATGACATTGTGGAATGATGATTTGTACTTGGCTGCTCTGAATAGTGCGAGTTGCTGATTACAAAGGGTTTTTTTTCGTGGCGATTGGGGGGTTGTAATTCATTGACTATAGGCTCGTTACTGTCATTGAAGCTTTTTTGTAATAGCTGAGGCTTTAGAGAGGTAGACGAATAAGATGTGCCATTATGTTTTGTGTCTTCGGTCGAGGAAAATAGTGAGCTGTTCACCAAGATAACCAACCATTCATTAAGATCATCTTTAAATGAGTTCCCAGCATTGCTTTGATCCTCCGTCAAAGGAGGTTTCTTTTCTAACTGTCCAAAAATCGGTTGTAGGTTAATTAATTCTTTATTAGACTCTTTAGTCACCTGTAGTTGATGTGATACTTGTTCGCTACTATTAGCTATCAGATGTTGTTGTTCGAAATTATATTCTTGCTCTTTCGTCATGATAGAAATATGCGACTTTTTTAAATATTCTTTCGATTGCTTTTCATTTGTCCATATAGAGCCTGAATGAAAAAAGAGAAACAGCTCTCAGTACGTTGAATAACCTTTTGCTTTCACCTGACCTACTTTTAGGCTTCCATTTTATCTTTTTTAGCAATTTTGTACAAAAGCCATCTTTATCGTGTTCATTTTTATGGAATAACTGGCTTAGCTTTTTTGTGGCCTTCCTGCAGCTTTTTTTTATTTATTAGATTGTATGTGTGGGGAAGTTTTTTTTTTTTTTAAAAAAAAAAAAAGAGTTTATGGATAATTAAATGTTCAAAACATCGTTACTTTTAAAAAATGATTTTACCCTTTTTCCAATGTAGAATAGTTTGACCCATTTTGCGCGTTATTTGATTTACAATTGTTATTATCATTAAAAGACACGTCTTGCCTATCTTTAGACATAATTTATATAAAAAAATAAAAAGTAAAAGAAAAAGGTGATTAAATGTATGCTCGCGGGAAAGGCGGAAGTAGCCCCGAACATTTAAACCTGTAGCACATCATATAAAAAAAGAGAAAAATGATCAATTCCGTAGCACCACCACTCACTATCTTTTCCGGCTTAAAAATTTTTTTCTCCTTCCGGTTTGTTGAGGCACTTTTTTTTCGATTTCAGTTGTCAAGGCACAATTTGACACTTATTGCAAATGTCTCATTGTAATGATTTTCTTTTGTTGTATTATGTTTTCGAGCCAAAAGGGTCATTGGAATTTGGTATATAAATTCAGTTTTGTAGAAGCTTCCCATTGGCATCACGTCATTCTATTCAATGTATTTCTGCACTTGATGTTGTGGTACAATGCTATAATGCGGAGCGCCATCAAGCATTGCAACATGGAAAAAAGGCAACCTGTCTTTTTGAAATAGAATACAAATTGGAAAAAGGAAAGCTAGAATGACATGCAAGCTAAAGAGGTAGGACTCTTGGAGAAGATTCGAATATAAGTTGGCTTTCTGTAATATTTTATAGCTTTGATACTTTATTATAACTTCTTGATAAGGCAGAAACATTACGATCAAATGTACTCATATGTACTAGACTAACTTCAAAGTTTATCAAAAAACTTCTAAATATTTCTTGAAAAAAATACTGGCTAGATAAATACTGATAAGTCAATATTAGGACCTGTTACGATGAGACCTGACAGGTGGATACTTTAGTTTTTTTAGTAAATATTTTCATTTTCTGAAGTGATAGGACTCATCAATACATGAAAAAAAAAATTCGAAAAGGGAATTGCCTTATAAAACTTTGTTGGAGGTAAAAAAAATCATGAGTCCCATTGAGTCCTAGGGGCTAGATAAGTACAGCTTCAAAAAAAGTACCTTTGGAATTATTTACTATATATTACTTTATGATAATGAAGTGAATCCAAATAGGGGTTTAAATACAAAAAACGCATATTATCACCTGGTATCGTTTGAAAAACCAACCTCTTCTGTCTCCAAAACGCTTTGCTTACTTTCATTCGCTTCTGATAAGTCCAGCAGCACTGCAACGTCTGTAGCTACAACAGGTAGAGCAGATGTAATTTTATCTGCATAACCTTCAACATTCTGTGATGAACCTTTACTCCATTTAGCAGTTTCTGATTGTTTCATTTGACCATTAAATAAAAAAGACAAGAGCATGATAACGCCGGCAATGGCTGCTTCAAATATAAGTGATCTACTCATGCTATTTGCTGGTGTTCCATTAGGGTCACGAAAGGCATCCATAACAATAACAAATATGAAGCCAAAAACTTGTGCTCCTTGCCAGAGAAGAGAGCCAGTCGTCGCACCAGAGACAGGGAAAGTTACTAACAAATAGAGATAAGTTGAACAATTCTCGGTTAGTTTTAGTTTTATGCTTGCTTTCTGTAACTAGTTCCATGACAACAGGAACCAAAAAAGATATAAAGAATTGGTTGAGCGCCAATGCAAATAATATGGCTGCGTACGAGTCTGCACGAACTATATTTCAACAGTTAATAATGTAAATATTCGTTGGAGTTTTGTAATTCGATCTCTACTTAAAAAATAAAAGGCTAAGTGTGTTACAAACACCATGGGCGATATCAAGCGCAAGAACAGTTTATATTGCTTGGTCATATCCAAAACAGGTCCAGCAACAGCTAATGAAAAAACCAAATCGACATTAGTTTTTTTTTTTTTTTTTTTTTTTTTTTTTTTTTTATATATATATATATATATATCTCCTTACAGCATCCCAATGTTCCTGCAAAAAAGGCAAATGCATTTAGCGTTCCTGCATCTTTATCCGAATACCCATGGGGTGCCAAGATCTGTGCACATAAAGTGCAAAGTGCGATGCTCAAACCGACATTGAATCCATGAATAAAAAACAATACCCAAAAATGAAGGTTTTTGAAAAGCATTTTTAAACCTACAAAAAACGGTGGACGCTCACTCTCCACAATGATGGAAGGGGGCGTTGGTGGGCGGTTTGGCATAAATAAAAGCGGTATGAATACGATTAAAGCAAAGCCAGCAACCAGATTCAACTATATGAGTGTATCAGTATCTAGAAAAAAGGATAAATGTTCAACTTTGAATCTGGCAGCTTACCACCATTGGGATATATGTTTCATTTAGAGTGATCGACGGTATTACAAACATAACCAAAATTGCACCATAATTAGATGCTAAAAAAGGTTAGCTTAACACTGCGACAGAATGTGAATAACCTTTCTACCAACAAACATTCCAGCAGTTGCTCGCAATCTTTCAGTAAACCAGGTAATCGAAAACTGAAGAAAAGTGAAGTATATTTTTAATTTTCAGCTTCTATTCTTTACTACAGTTTTGATTATACCATTGTCATAATATTAAGTGCTAACGGGGCTGCTGTTCCACCAATAACCTGGCCAACCATAGTTAATACATAAGATGGGATTTCCATCTTTACTGCAATACATCTAATTGCGCTTCCTAAAGCACAAAGAAACCCGGAGGCTATAATCTGTTGTTATAATAATGGTTAAATAGCCTTACTTTTAAAGATTACTATCTTTTGCTTACAGAGCGCTTAACACCCAACTTTTCAAAAATCCATCCAGTAAAAAAGCTTACAAATACGTAAACGATGCATTGGACATTTGTAAGCCAATTGACAGCAGAGAGAGAGACATTAAAATATTGTTCTGTTGCTCTAGGCACAACGCTAAAAGTGTATTGAAACACTGAAATGACAGTTCGAACGAGTACAAGCAAGAATAAAGAAATCCAAGCTTGAGGATACGTCTTAAATTTCTGTGAAGCGATGCTGATATTTTCTGCCTCATTGTCAATACTAGTATTGACTTCTTCAGAACGTTGATTTAATCGATCTTGATCCTTTTCATCATTCTTTCCGATCGTTTGGTTTCTGCCGTTGTTCGCTGACTGTAGATAACTCGGAATTTTTTGGTTTTTTGTAGACATACAAAAGATAAAGAAAAAGAAAAACCATGGCATGAGGAAGATCTGTTTGTTTAAAATGGTCTAAACAATGATTGATAGAAAGTTTAGTTAGGTCAAATCCAAATCTTCAAATAAATTAACAATATTGCAGTCTGCCTCGTCAAACCAAAATGTCTCCGATCGTATTCAGATGTATTTTGAGTTTTTAGAAATTATTTTAGCTTGGAGCCTCACGGATTCTCGATAAAAATTAACACCAATCGACTTCTACAATAGCTGTATGCATATACTCATACCTAATTTAATTGATCGAGTATTTCTACTAGCCCTTAGTGTGTAGTTGAATAATGGTAAATTGTTAATAGGTTCGACCTGAAAACTTTTGTGCTCATATGCACAATGTTGTAATAGAATTTTGATTACCAAGTTGGTATAAAATTCCAGTGACTGCATATATTAAAGTCAATTACTTTACAGAATTTATCTTGTACCTGTTTGTATACATACACATAGTGCCTACAGGATCTTCACTTCTCTCAATAGAGATTTGTTTCTCAAGGAGCCTTTTTCAAATCGTAAGTATATAAACTATTATAAAAGCATTTGTTAATAGACTGAATCAAGTACTAATTGATATTTTGGCACATGATTTGAGCTTATGGCTGGGTTAAGATACTGCACTTTATGAAAATATAAAGAATCTCGGAAACTTACGCTCAGTATTATATATTTATATATCATTTGTGCATACTGAATGTCATTTATTATTTCCTCAATTAAGCATTAGTCAGTCCATTGGTTCTCTCTTCATTTAAAAACAAAAAATCTTTCAATTTCTGTGGTGTTGCATAGATCTTTACTTTTTATTGGTTGAACTGATTTTTAGCAGGAATGATTTCAGATAAACTGCTTCGATGCTGATTTGAATTTTATTAAATAATACCTCAATGCTCAATAAATCGAAACAAGCTGAAAATAATCTAGTTTTCTGTCAGGAAAAGGATCTGTATATCAACAACATGAATTTTCCTCTTCTAATTCTTCTACTTTAGCTATAGTTGAAATGTCAATTATAGTAGAACTTTAAAAGCACTGCAAAACCTGTCTACCGAATCGAGTCATGGGCTATTATTGCCATCACCAGCACCAGCAGCAAGACTGCATTCTGAGTATATTTCCATGGGAACTGGGTCATAAGATGTACGTAAAATGAGGCCCGAGAAATAGAAATAGAGGAATCTAGAAAATACTTTCTTTGCAAATATATTTCTTTTGATTCCATTAGCTGAGCATGTGTATATCCGTGCTAACTTGGTGTAGATAAGTCTGTGAAAGAAAGATCAAAGAACCACATGTCTACCATATGGCATTAGCCGTGCAACGGTTAGGATTATATACGAGATAAAGATGAAAAGGATGAAAAAGAAAAAAAAAACCTGTGATCGAACTCTAGGAATAGAACACATGCCACCTTCATAATCTGGAAAATATTGGCAAAGATAAGTTTTAATTTAACACTAAAATAATAAGTCATAATCAATTATTTTTGGATGATTACTGAAGTATTGCCAGCAGTTCAAAAAGAAAGCAGTCTGGGTAATACTATTTCGTAACCTTTAGCGATATTAAAAGAATTGCATGAACAAAGCCGAGCCCAGTGATTATCTGCCTTTTCAGATATGCAAACCAATCACCCATTAACTCCACAAATATTAGCTAATCCCAAAAAAACTAAAAACCAAATGTGCAAGTACCTAAATAGAACATGAATTGGCGAAAATATTGGGAGAATACCGATTACATTATATTACACCAAAAAGTAAAAGGCATCCATATTTTGCTGTATAATGGAAGCACATTATTTATTGTGAAATTTCTGTAAATAAAGCATGAAAAATCAAGTCTTTATGCTCAAATACATCGTTATTAGTTTTTAAGCCTTGTTTATTTATCTCTCTTAATGTCCAAATGGTATATGAACGAATGACTAATCTGATGTCATGAGTAGAAGAAGGTCCTACACAATATACATTTATTATTAGCTTCAAATTTTGAGAATATCCAGCGCAGCTATGATAACATGTCACAAATATAAAAGTGTTCTGATTTTATTTCTCTCTTTTTTCTGCTTAGGCATGACATATGTTGCTCTTGCTAGATTGTATGAAGTTCATTGTGATTACAAATACACCATAGTTTAGTGTTTGTTGTCGGCAAAAATAGATATAGATGATAGCTAAACAAATGCATATTATCAATTTGGTCCCAATGTCTATCCTTCATACATCGATTTGATTTCTTCTGTCATTTCTGAAATGTTATGAGTCTTATTATAGGATGAGGTAGTAAAAGCTCTGTATCAGCAGGCCTTATAAATATTTGTTTCTGAAATTCTAGAATGTAACAAACAACTGAAAACTGTGTTTCGTTTCATAAATATGCTACTTGTTGATAATTCTCTGGCTATGAATGACTTGCACATAACCATTTTGGTGTCTTATGGATGCTTGAATATGCCATGTTGGTCATATTAAAACAAGAGAGATAAAACAAAAAGGAAAAGGAAAAAGGTACCTTTATTCTAATGGCTTATTTATATTTGTGATTATCTACATCATTTTTGCCCTAAAATAGACTTTATGTCAGAAATATCTTTTGATTTTTCTTTAAAAAAAAAACTTCTGTCTCATATAAACATACTAATCACAGTGCACCTATTAGTAGGAATATACGATTTTTCTTTTTTTTCTTCATGAGCTTCTTGTCTTTTCTAACTTATTTTTATATTCTTGTAGCATAACTAGAAGGAGTACTTGGTGTTGCTCAATAAGCTACTAGGAATACATTTTTTGATTAGCATCCTAGCTGAATTATGCCAACAAAGACATTGAAAATTATATGTTAGAAAAGATTATCAGTGAAGTAAATGAATAATAATATGTTACAAGGTTCGCTAATTACAACAAAAGCGTGGGAAAGTATGCTGAAAAAGAAAAAAGGGGTATTCTTGGTTTTTATATATCATCATCTCTGCTTTTAACCTTAGTCATCACGCAACAAGATTCTTTTCATTGCATTTATCTCTTAGGAAATTTTTGACTTTCTTTTTTATAATAAATTGTAACCCCAATGGTTTTTACAGTAGCTAATACTTTTAAGCTACGTCTAAAATGCTCATCTGGTTTAAAAAAGGAGCTGCTGTAACCTTAAGAATTAATTCTCTCAGTTCGGCCGTCCAAACCAAACTTTTTTTCTTTCCTTTTAACCAGAAGTTTTTCTTCAGTTTGGATTTGTGCTGCCAATAGCCCTTGTCTGTTTTTCTTTTGTTTTTTCTTACAGTTTTTTTTATGTGAGAAACCAAAGACTGTATGATGTTTGCAAAAATTTTCTTATTAAACATTACCTATCTATGCTCTTGACATATCATTTTTGGAAATGGTACAAGGGGCATAGTATAATGAAAAGGTAAATATTTCTCTTTACTATGTGTCTATAGTAGGCAAATTTAATCATATTCTTTCATGATTTTGGAACATAAAGAGTAAGCGTCGATATGATTCTTTTTGATAGCTTTATTCTAAATTACATCCGGTAACTAGGACTGCAAGACTGTTACTAGCTTTTTTGTTGTTGATTCCAAGATAAGCTTTATAATGTTTGTAGTATTACCTTTTACCAATAGGCTTTGTTTAATTCAAGTCCTTTAGTGATCAAGAATAGGCCTGGGTTGATTTAACCCTGGAAAAACTAGAAGTGGAGGAATGCATCCTATTAACCGCAGACTACCTGTTCCAAGATAACTACGGCTCTGGAATACCTGACTGTCTGTACCAATGGTTCAGTAATGTTTTTAGTTGTAACTCGAATTTATTTTTATTGCTTGCTTCTATGTTCAAGATGAAGTGCCAAAAATACCTATTCCAAGAAACGATTAGAGATCCTAAGCTAGGCTTCTTGATAGTGTTGGAACCTTGCCCAGAACCTCTTAGTATGATAATGTCGGCGAATATAAACAGAGTTGTTATTTTTGAACTTTAGTTGTGTATACTGAATATAACCACCACACAGTCCATGCAAACAATAAACCATGCGTCAAAACAAGATTGAGTATTTAACCACATATCAAGGCATTTTGACAATAGACAAGCAACAACATAATTAATTTGCTATCGCTTAACTTAATGAGATCTTCATCCTATTTTTTATATCATTGATTTTCTCAAAATAAAGAAATTATTCACAATGCTCGTCTTGCTCATTTTATTTCTTTTTTTTTTTTTAAAAAAAAAAAATCCCTCTATTATTTATTTTTTGTATTTTTTATTTAAGACCAGCCCGATCACTACACGTTACAAGCGCTTAATTCCACAATGGCTAAATGGACCAACTCGTATTTTCTGTGCTTTTTATATAATGCATTAATATACTCTGAGTATATAGCATGCTTTTTTTTTTTTTTTTTTTTTTTTTTTTTTTTTTTTTTTCATTATTTTTAATCCAGTATATTAATAAGTATGTACCGAGTGTACCGAATAGAGGGGCTTTCTTTAGTAATTGGTTTCAAAGAAAAGATCAGTTACTATTCAAAAGAATTCTAAGCCAAAACCTCATATAAAAAGATATTACTGTTCAACTTAGCTAAGTTTATGAATCCTTCTGTTTATAACCTAATAAGTTTATAGAAAGGAGGTTTATTCATTGTTGTAATCAACTATAGAACTTATCGCTCTCGCTTTATTATTAATGTCATAAATAAAAGGACACAGTGTAATTTTTTATGCCACCATATTCAGCTTTCTTGAATATTGTTGAGGAATGCTATTCTAACGTCAAAAAATAATATTAGAACTTCGTCAAACAATACAGACACGCTCGTTTTTTTGCATCACTACAGCCTACAGATGGTCACTGTTGAAAACTAAGGTTAAATGAGATACTCTGAGTCATACTATCATTTATGGTTGGAGAGAAAGCTTGATTGAGGTATTTCAAGGTTCAAAAGTATCCTTCTTAGATCGTCTAAAAAAATACTCTGTCAGTTGCAGAGAAAAAATAAAATTGTCTCATTTTTTATTTTCAGGTTGTCCAATAAAAATTAAGGCTTTTCCTATTTTTAAATTATAATATTGTAGGTACTAACGGTGAGAATCTTTATCCATAAAACAAAATCTCTAAAGACTTTCAACTCAATATTTCAAGCTCTGCTCATGATTATATTTTTCAAGTATAACATTTTACACTACCACAATGAATTTACACTAGAGCTTTTTTTGTCACAGTTATCCGAGCCGTATGTAAAACTCGTAGACAACGATTCTTTGAACAGACTCCTGTCTTGGACGAGATTGTCATCAATCAAATACAAAGAGAATTACCAAAACTATCTACTTGCAAATGATTGCAAGTATCTTTTGTATTTTCATGACAAGTCACTGTTTAACAGACTTGTACCACTTTTATATCCTTATATCCTTTGATGAGTTTTAATAAACATTAAAAAAACTTTGAAATTTTTTTTTTTTTCCAGTATTGTAGATCAATTTACTTGTGCTCTAGAAAAAAATTTAAATACTTTCTTTTTTCACCTTTTTTCACATTTTCTACTCCTTTTTCTTCTTTTTTTTTTTATTCATCCGTTTTTTTTTCTTCTTCAACCAATTGATTAATTATTGAAATTGCTACTTTATTCTTTTCCCTTTTTGTAGCTCTGGCATGATTTCTTTGCGTTTGCAAAAGTGCAATTATAATTATCGGAGTAGATTTTAATACTTTCTTTTAACATTTACTGTATAAAAAAGCATCTATTTCATTCATATTCTCCTTTATCCTTTATTTCTCTTTTATATACGCATAATACACCTATACGCCTATACAAATACGCTTACACAAATACGCTTACACAAATACGCTTATACATATACGCTTCTACAAATACGTCTCATATATCAACAAAAATATCAAAAAAAAATTATCTAAGAAAATGTATATCAACGGTTTAAAATATGCTTGCTCAACTTGTATTAAGGTATCTTCAAGCAAAAAAAAAAGAGATTACTTGTCCTATTTATAAATAAATGCATTTCTTTACATAGGGCCATCGTTCTTCTAGCTGCAGTCACGTTGACCGACCATTGTTTGAAATTCGTAAAAAGGGTCGTCCAGTAAGTCAGTGTAACTATTGCAGAGACCTTCGTAAAACAAAACAAGTCCATATCAAATGTGCATGCAATAGCAAAAAAGGTTAGTAATTTTTTATTGAAAAGAGGAGCATTTTTCAAACTATTATATTATATGTGATAAGGTGATCAACAGCAACCTGTTTTAATTTATCGAAATAACAATAACAACAGTAATAATACTTCACCTACTTGTTCAGTTCATAACAATGATGATGTAATTCAAAGTAAACAGTGTATCTGCCCTGCAAACAATAGCACACCCATGATACGGTCATCTTCCGCGACACAACCCTATCTTTCGCTTAATGTCTCACAAGAAATTACACGGGAATCTGTGATGTCGGCGCCACTCTGTACAACCTCATTGGTAAAAAAAGAAGAAGCACCTTCTTATTCTTGGGCGTTAGTTACATCTCCGCCTACCAACCATGCTGACTTATCTTATGCTTCGAATTCTTCAACGACAACAACAATTACGCCCGTGAACGAAGAGCCTAGCAATTTTCATCTTGGATTTATATTTCATAAACCCTCCAACGCAAGTAGAATCCTAGATGGTCAACCTAAAATTCACAAGCGGCGCTCAGTGAAAAAGAGCCCTGCTTCTACGCCTATAAGAAATTTACCTACGAATGTAAATTATGATACAATTATGAATACAGATAGCCTGACCGGTCTCTCAACACCACATTCTACTGTTTCATCTCAAGGACCTATGGATATGCAATTTGATTATCTCACACAGCAACTCGAAGTTCTATCGAACCATAAACATACACAAGACTTGATGGGAGAAGATTTGACAAATACAGAAGAATTGACAGCAATTTTAAATAATGTATTTCAAAAAGAAGATGGACAGTCCTCAATTAAAGCAATGCTTCAAGACGATCAAATGTTATCCAACGTATCCCATACCGTTCCTTCTTTACCTGAGATTCCCCTTACAACTATGCCAACACCTATTCCCCAGCCATCGCCTGTGGGTGCACCAAATGTCAATCGATCTCACTGTGGTAGCTTTGTACCTAGCTCTCAATGTTGTAAACCAGTTGGTAGCTCTGGAGGTGAATCTGTTGTGATCACAATCACACCATTGGTCGCCCCTAATAAGCAAGACCAACAAAGGCAGCATCAGCAACAGCAGCAAAATCAGCACTCTACGACCACACGTATTGTTACATGCTACTGCGGCAATCAATGTACTTGCCCAGGTTGCCTGGTGCATCCTGGTAACTTTTTTTTGGGAAGTGATCCATATTCTGGTCCACTGATAAACCCTTCCTCTTCTGCATCTTCCTCTTGCTATGGCTCAGATGATGAAGATATTGCTTCCATCTACAGTAACCACAATAATGTCAATTTTACTTTTTGATTGTAAATATGCCCCCTTAAAATTCAATAAAAAAAATACACACAGTGTGTATACATGCGATTATGTAATCTTGTTTTCTGCGAACTTTGAGGCATTTTTCTTATTTGGTCTAAAAATGAAAAAAAAAAAAAATTTTTTCTCATTCTTTTGCCCGCTTTGTAGAACATCGTGGCCGACTTCATTTATGTGAGACAAGAAATAAATGAAACACAACAAAGGTTAATTTATAATAATTATCATTTGGCATGCAGGGTATAGTGTATCTTTAGTTGCCTCCTCCTATAAAAACGTATTCATATTGAAGAAAAAACACGTGAAAAGAAATAAGAAAGTGGCGCGGTAACATAAACTAATAAATGTTGGGGAGTGAGGCGAGAGAAGCTGTGGCTTGAGTGAACTTAAACATTTACCCCAAAAAAGATGCTATTGAATTGAAACGCAAGATTGTGTCTTGTTGCAGTAGACAGATGCTTGAATTTTTATAAACATCATGACTAATATTACCTTCACTTTGTTTCAAGGCATATGTAGCTATATTTATGGAAAGTGCAGCTGATTTGTGAATACTTTATTAATTTAATGTTACACTTTTGTGAAATTTGCAGGTGTTTCTTTTTCTAAACGCCTTTAATTGTGGCACAACGTATAATGTGATACCAAATATAGATTTTCCTTAATTTATTTATAAAAAAAATAAAGAGACGTCTGAGAATGATATGAATTTAAAGAATCAGGATGATTTGAATAAAAGAGATATTGTATAAGATCAAGTTTGTCAACTTGAAGTTATTTATCTATGATGTAACAGAAATAAACACTTACTGGGTATTTAAAGAAGATGTCTCCATGACAAAGTATTAATGGACATTGTAAATGACAGGAAGAACATAAATCCAGAGTATCCACAGTTTAGTAGCATCTATAAAAGGCAGCTGGTACAGAGATCATAGCATGGAACGGACAACATCTTGATCAGATCTAATGTAAAGGCAACGTACAAAAACCTGTTCATAGTCCTCTGTTTCTGCGCAAAATCGGTTAAGGAGAAGGGACCATAGACCAAAAACTGATACAGTGATCGGAAATGAAACTTGGATAAATTGAACAAGCGTCAAAATCTAATTTTTGTCCTAACAAGACCGTTTAGAAAAATTGCGAGACTTTTTGAAAGTTTTGGGATAAATAAGATTTCGCTATTGAATTTTATTAAAGAAAGACACAGGAAATTTAAAAGCTTGTTTCTCTATTTTCATATCTTGTCCCAAAAAAAAATCCGCACGTCAGATCCATTATTGGCAATTATGTACGGTTATTGTTTTATTTCTTTAATTCTGTTGATCAGTGAATCATCAAGACAAAGGAATACTGTAAATGACTGTTTTCGCAAGAACCTAATGCTCTTCAATAGCGCCAAAAGATGAGAATATGAAGGAAGAAAAGGTACTGATAGTTTCTTTTCTATAATTGATTGGTTTATCTTTTCCAAACACTGTATGCTGGCACTCTTCATTTTCAAATGAATCCCTTGCATGTTATGTTTGTCTATGTCATCTGTAATAATACTTGCAAATTCGAGCAAATTTTTTTACGTGATGTATAGATGCTGTTAAGCTTTTTTTTTTTTTTGCTTCCATATATGTTTTTTTGTTATTAAATAAAATGAGACCCCATAATGATATTAGTAATAACAGAATAATGCATACAATTAATAGCTTGTAATCATTTGAAATATCACTCATTATCATCCAATTGGTTACGAGCATTTTTCTTTGCATCCTTCTTGATTTCAGATAGGAAACACGGCGCTATCTGAAGCCAAATTTGACATCTTACATGACATCATTTTTTTTTGGCAAACTGATGTCGTTTTGTCATACCCACCATTCGCTCTATAAGCATCCTTGATTTTTATTCTGTTCGTATAATAAGAGCCATATGTTAGTAGACGTACTTATAAAAGTAAGAAAGGCGAATACCAGAGTCTTTGGATATCTACTTAAATCCTACCAACAAGTATAATACAACTAAAAAGTTCAATATATTTAATTGTTGTACAACTGATTGATCTTTCAGCTATACTACAGTATTCATTGAAATGAGAGACTAGCTATAAAAGTTTATTTTGCCGCGTTAAAAGTTGAATAAAGTGCCACTGCTTGTTTAACACTGTGGTAATCTAATTGACATTTTTGTTGGTCTCCATATATTTTCATAAATTTTATAATGCTTTCCTTGGTTACTTTGTATCCAAATACAAAGTTTCTGTGCGTAAAATAAAATAACCATCATCTTCTATAGCATATAACCCTTCACATATTTCATTCACATGTGATTTATGAGTTCTGAGTCTACTGTCATATGCACTTAAAATAGACCAGTTGTATAATCATGTTCATAAGCGACTGTGGCATGATTATTACTCTGTATCTGGTAATGAACCGTTTTATTTTATAAAACAAATGATATAAAAAAGTTGCTTTTCTTTTATATAACTATTTGACGTCAAATATACAGTCAACCGGTGTTTCTTTTGTGATAAATTCAGTAAAGTAGTTCTAGTTGATTCTATATTAAAAAAAAATCATACGCAAATAAACCAATGGAAGATCAGAATCCAATAAGAACCATTATTCCATAGCCAACAGTTGCTATGAGTAAAGTAGCAAAGATACTAGAAGGAATACCATTCATCAAAAAGTCTTTCGTACTCAAGTAAGGTGTTCCAAGTTCATTTTCTTGTGAAATTGCATTCATATTAGGGAATCCAGATACAGGAAGGCCCATAGCTGCTGAACAAACAAATGCAGTTCCCTAAAATAATAAAATCAACTTTTTGTCTTTCATTAAAAAGTCCTTTTTTCTTACCATCACAAGCATTCTTGGCTGGGGATCTGCTAGTTGAGAGCCAACTTCAGCAACAATTGGTAATACAATTAAAGCCGCCACTGTATGACTGATAAATGTAGCAATGACAAGTACTAAACAGCTAAACACAAACAGGACCTGAAACGCGGAGAGATCAGTAACAAGTGTTTCAATCTGAGATGCAATCGTTTTCAATAAGCCCGAACTTTCGACAGCTTTGCCTAATGCAATTCCACCCATGGCGAGCACAATTACGTTCCACAAGAAGCTGTTGAAATCATCCTTTGTAAGCAATCCGGTGCCGAAAAAGGCAATCAGAGGTAATATAGCAATTACGCCCATGTCGCCAAACACAGATTCATAGGTGTGAGCCAAGCACCAAAGAATTATGGTAAATAAGGTAACTAGAATGACATAGATTTGTGTGAGTGTAATAGGGTCAGAACTTGCGCGAATAGTGTGAATCTGAGGTGTTTGCTTCTCTGGATTATAGTTCCAGAGTAACCAGGTCCAAATGATTAAATTACCAAGGATGGAGAGCGGGATAGATATAATAAACCATTCACCCCAAGAAGGAGCAGGGTCCATATTTTGGATAGCAATAATATTTTGTGGCGAGGAAATGGGAGATGCCATACCACCTAAATTGGATGCCAATGCGATACCAATGATCAAACAAGGAGCAAACTTGGAATCAGAGGGCAAAGTGCGAAGAATAGGCTATCATAAGCAATAAGTTTCTTTTTTTTTCAATTATGTTTTTTCTTATTTACTTGAATAAGAGAAAAGCAAAGGACAGGGGCAGCCACGTTACTGATCCACATACTGGCGACTGTAGCAACCATCATACTAACAAGTAATACCCTGTTTGGTCGTGTACCAGCCTTCGAAAGCACAAAGGTTGCCATGGATTTCGCAATACCAAACTTGCTCAACGCACCAGCAATAGAAAAACCGCCCAAAAGTAACATAATTACAGGAGAAAACATAGCACCAAAAACTCGTTTTGTTGCGTCAGGGGCAGAAAGTCGGGTAAATTTACCATCGTCTGAACGCATAACGCGCAAAGTAATAATAAGCAGTGGAACAAGTAGAGCTGTAACAAAAAGAGGCATTACCTATAAAAAAAATGAGAACTTCAAATTCTGCCATTTTTCTAGTTACATTACCTCACCAGCCCACAGCATACTTGCAAATACCAATATAGCCAAACATCGATTTTGTTCAACCGTATCAAATAATTCAACCTTTAGCAAAACAATAAACACCACAAGACATACGATCAAGTAAAAATAACTCATCACTTGCTCACGTGTAATTTGAAGTGTTCCAAAGGGCGTATAGATTGACGTAGGTTTAACGCCTACAGTTTGTGTTCGACGTTCTTGACCAATCAAGTCTCTCCAAACAGTATTCCTTTCCCATACGATATGCTCCCTCAAATGTGTTTTTAATTCTTCAATCGCTTGGTCCAAATCATTGTAGGTTGCCAAGATAGCATAGGCTCTTTCAGTCTGCTGTATACGTTCATTAAGCCTTGACTTTGTAACTGCTTGAAAGGGATAGGCAGTCATAACATAATTGGATGTATAATATCGTTTCAAATCACTGTTTGTAATCTTGTCGTACTTTTTCAATATTTTTGCAAAGGCTGTCAGGTTCAATGCCACAAACGATTTGAGTTCGGATAACAAGACAAACATATCTACAATACGTCGCTTCAAATCATCATAATGTTGACTAATGGGATCCATATCCGACATATTATTAGAGATCACGGTTGTTTGCATAAAGTCGTCGTCTTCTTCATTTGGGTGGTGGTGAGGAGATACAGGATGTGTTTGACCATGTTGTGATGACTGATTGGCATGTTCAAATTCATCAATCAGTTTATCCAACTCGTCGTAAAGTTCAGTTTCCTTTTTAGCATAGAATTTGGATATCTTTTCCAACGACTTGTTTAAGGACTCCATAAATGATTGGTTATCAGCTTCAACTGGGTTATCACTGATAAGCGCCGTACGTTCACCTGCTTCCTCGTCAATGGAAGCACGACGACTTGAAACGATTAGCCTGTCTTTTTCAATTTGATAAATTTGTTTTTTGAGATTGGAATATCTAATAAAAGAAATGAGCCATTCAAGTAGTTCACTGATAACAACTCCTTTTTTTTACGGTAAATAGTAATCAGCCCAATCAGGAACAGAATTAAATTGTATTTGGTGAGAAAACTTCATTCTATTTCAACAGACTTTGAGCTTATATGTGAAACAAGAATATGTAGTGCTCGGGCAACAACAACAACAAAAAACAAAAAAAAAAAAGAAGACATCTTGTAAAAAAAAAAGTAAAGGGCCGGAGTCTCAACAATAAACAAACATGCAAAAAAACATACAAAATGATGGTCATTCCTGTCAGTGTGACAGTATGTACTGGCTGAAAAACATAATAATAATAATAATAATAATAATAATAATAACAATAACTAAACTGTTTTATTTCAAGATGTTATCATTAATTTATGGCACTTACCCGACTAAGAGTATTTATTATAAACTGGTGAGTTCTTAGAAAAAGCAATCGTATTTAAATCTACTTAAATTGCGTTGGTTTTATTAGTGACAAAGGCTTTGTAGTTAATCTATTTTGCTATATCACATCTGCTGCTTCTCGTTTAGCAAATACTAGGGAAAGTCTAGCTCTTTTCTTCCTTCTTTTGTCACTATGTTCAGCTGCTCAGATCAACGACATTACAAAGAACATATCCGAGGCTGTCGATTCTTTTAGATATAAGAACGCTCAACCAATGCCTACTCTTTCGTGTCTAGCTTTACCTTCGGTTCCTACTTAATACTGAATAACTCAACCATAACACAAAAGACTAGATATACTTTGATTTTTTATCAGCATAAGTATTGAGTGAATATATAAGTAATTATTTTATGATTCAATGGCTATTGAGCATTAAAGGACTCATTGTTAATGGCATTATTTGTATAATTTGTCCTTTTGTAAAGTTAATTTTTGATTATTATGTATGTAAACCTTTAATAAATTTCACAGTTTAACTCTAAAAAATTGCAATTCATAGTCGTTCATGTGTTAAAACCGGTAAAAGAAGATACAATTCAACAAACTCAGATGCTTGTTTTTGTTTACATATAGGCGGTTTTTCCACAAAGGTGACCTTGAAGTGCATACCATTGTAAATGGCTATTAAAGCTATGGATATAAGGTAATATGCAAGAAAGCAGAGTATCATCGGAAAGAGTATATGTAAGTTGTATCATGAATTTTGTAATAATACAATATATACAAAAAAAAGAAAGGCAAGTAAACGCTACATTTATTCCTGAAAATAGTGTATTGAATACAAATATGGAAGGGTTTTACTGAAACCAATCCAATTGGATCATTGATTAACTATATGGTAATTCGACTAAACAAGAACATAAGCACCAAAAAAAGTATACTGTGTAATTTGCATCTTTAAGACAGACCTCTTCAAATGAGTTTATTCCAATTGGTATTAATATTGTTGGTATGCTATTTTAAATTTATTGCTCTATATATTAGTTTGTCGTTCACACTCTGTTTCTTTACTGGGGCTGACTGGTGCATTGTATCGAATAAAACAGTATGAAAATATGCTAATTGCCATTAAAATACATCTTCTACATGGCGACCTTAATCTGAAATACTTCATGAACGAAAAAGGTTTTTATCAATCATTAAATTGTACAGTGAACAACCTATCATTTCTCTGCTTAGAAAACACTGGGTACTAAAAACATGCATATATGTCTTTGTTCTAGAATAAAATAAAAGAAGTTTATCATAACGTAAATTCGCCATCATGAACGTTATTGGAATAAATAAAATTTGAATTACTTCCTAAGATGACAAAAAAATGTATTACAGTTATCCTCAAAGGTTTGAGCGAAAAAGCTCAAAAGAATTTTTAATGCTTAATTTTATAATCGAAATTTAACCCTTAATAGCAATATGAAAATAAACAAGTTTTTTTTGTCCAAAAAGGCCGGCTTTCGGAACGATCTATATGTTTTTTATTGTATAAATATATAAGAGAAGGGACATTCTATTACAAATGATTTAACAGAAAGTGACTGTATAACCATCAGATGGAGAGCAAGCATACATAGATGTATTGTCATCATAGGCATAACTGTAAACATCAGGACAGGCATTCTTGACAGGAATAGAATACTTGCTAGCTTTACATGTGCCACGAGCTTCGCTATCACCAGTACAACAGTATTCATCGGTACCATAAGCACTACAAGCAGACTTACAGCCAATCACTTTACCATTGCTATCTTTATCTTGGAGGTCTTCAGGACATTCAGGAAGAGAAGAACAAGCGGGAGAGCCGCATTCATATTTTCCATCAGAAGATCCACCATTAGGAGAAATAGAAATGGGCAAGTTGAAACCATCAACAAAGGAAACATCATAATAGTCCTTTCCATTGGCTCCAGACAAGAGGAACTCAGCAAGAGAGGAAGGAGATCCCGATTGACAATCACTGCCACCATCACAGCCTTCACGGGCCCAGATGCGACCACCCCAGTTGGAAGGGACAGAGACCTTGGTGGAACCACCAGCAGAGACAGAAGTAGACTTGCCGGCACCACCACCATTAGTAAGCTGGTTGACTTGAATAGAGTTACTGCAGCTGTTTTTGACAGTGATAGTTACATCACCACCACTGGACTTGGAGCTGCTGGAACTAGTAGAAGCACTAGAACTGGCAGACTTGGAAGGGCTTGATGTGCTTGTGGCACTGACTGAGCTTGAAGGACCAGCAGAACCAGCAGGAGCAGCCATAACGGTCATACCAGTGAGAGCAAGGAAAGAAACGAGAGAAGAAATGGCAACCATAATGAATGAATGAATGTAAATGAACGTATAAACGTATATAAAAGGATAGGAAAGTGGGTTTGGTTTGTAATAGAAAGATTGAATAATGAAAAAAAAAATTGAACCTGAAAAGTGTCTATTATTTATACTTTTTTCTTTCTTCCTTGAGGACTGAAACAACGCTTTGTCGGTAGAACCGCTTTGTTTTGTTTCGCTGTGTTATTGCCTTAACCAGTGAGACTTTTTCCTTGGATACATTTTAATTCTAGACCCTTGCCAAGAGTCGGACTGTTCCCCTCAAAAAAAAAAGAAAAGAAAAGAAAACGTATTAAATGTTAAACATATCAAATACTGTATGAAACAGACCGTCATTGATCAGGATCGACACGTTTTTAGTCTGTCGGTGATTTGAATAATACGCAGTTGCCACGTTATTACTTACACCAGTAATACGATCCATAGAATCACTTTTTGAAGATGAATACTATTCAGTAGGTTGTGTATCTTATTTAGGTCTACGTACTTCCTTTATAGTAAGCTGCATAAAGTGAAGCTAATTAGATTTATTTAAATAATAAGATTAAGAAAAAATGATAAAAAGAAATAGAAAAGCAATTCAATGTACATACAAGATATAAAAAACAAAGAAGATTAGATTCAATTGATGTAAATTAAGATATATATCTTATAATAACTCCTCCTCTTTCAAAGTGAGTGAATTATTTTCATGCTTGGTTTACACACTGAGAATACTCTTTTTTAATTTCATCTTTTATATTAATCATTATAAACTGCAATTTTTCTTTTCTTTTTCATTCTATTTGATATGCATTTCACTTAATGGTAACTATATTAAAAGGTCTATGTAATTCATAATTTTAAAGCTGAAATGAAAACGAATTATATTTCTCTAGATGTGAAACTATTGTTATTATACAAAAATACCATAGCTTCAATGATGAGTGGTTGATAGTAAAAAGAAAAAATTCGGGATAATAATTATTGCATACCCAATTGATGCTTTTTATTTTGGGTGAAAGATAAAAGTTGAAGTATAGCTACTTCCAATAAGCTATATTTCATATTAACTTTGTCAAATGTTGTATCTTCCTACACTTATACTATCCTCTAACAGAAATTTAAGCTATCTAGTGGGCAATGGTCAATCACTTATTATATCATGGTCAAAACTAATGAAGTCTATCGTTCAATCTCTACTTCACCCTGTATCTCCTGAAGATTGGGACATGACTCAAGTGAAAACTGGCTAATTAAAATTGATTTTGGTAATGTAGCAGCACATTTTAAAAGTAAGACAACAGCTTTATTATTGCTCATTCCTCTTCTTTGGCTCAAGAAATAGCAGGAGATATATTATGATAAGTGAATGTCCACTCATTAAAACTATTGTATGTCTCTACCATTGATAAACGAATTAAATCATAAATAACCATTCATAAGCTATGAGAAGAGTGCATACAACACAATGCAAATAAAATTAACTTTAACATAGAGTAAAAAGAGAAAACAACACTATTTTTTGATTTGTTTAATAAAACGTTATGTTTTAGGTTTCATTACGTCAAATGACAAAACAACGTAAGGAACCCTATTTTTTTACTTCATACGATCTAGAACTCCTCTCTTTGTACAAATGTTTATTACTCTCCTTGTAGGAAGGTGATTTGAAATAATGTGATGAATTAGAATAAAGTATCCTTTTTGTTTCTTTTTTTTTACATATTGTTATTAACATCTTGTTAGTTATTTTGTAAAACAAGCCAGAAAATTGCCTTTTTTAGGTTTTTATGTAACAATTACTTATTATATTTGCAATAATTCTCGAAAAATTGGGTTTTTTTATTCAAATTTTAGAGGTATTTTTTTTAATATTTTTTTTCTCCTCATTCTTATATGTTAAGGTCGGCAAATTTTTTACAGTCGTATAAACAATAGGTCAAATTTACTGTTTATCAAAAAAATAACCATCTTCCCTTTGTCTATATTTTTTTTTTATATTTTTGAAAAACGATTACTGTTTTTGGACAATGCTTCCAAATAAGGTAATCACAGCTAAAAAATACTAAAAGAAAATAATGATTGGCTAATTGATCCTTACTAATAATTCAGTATCCAATCACCCTTTGTTTTTTTTTTTTCTGTGAATAAAGGTGATCCTGATGTTCACCTGCCACTATCGCTGCCTGCTCTATCAGAATATAGAGCTTAGGATTTTTAATCTCTGTACTTTATCTAGTGTACTTGTGTTCAAATAGCATCAGCATGTAAAAATTTATTCATAAACTGAAAGCCCAAGCAAATTCAACATATTAATACGCATAACCTTTTTTTTTTTCTTTATTTTTTTTTTTGGGAAACTCTGAACCTTTTGTAATGCCCTTTTAGCTTTTGGGGGAATCTGAAAAAGGCGCATGGTTTTATTTTTTTTTTTGTCAAATTTCTAGTTATTTTTGAATACACGTACTGTTTACACGATGGTAGAAATGCCAGGATAAATGTTGATAATCATTACTAGTAGTATTTATTATTGATACGAAAATAATAAAGAAATGAAACAAAGAACAGTGAAAATTATCATTGGGACCTTGCATTTTTATTGAATATAGCGTTAATAAGAAACTCGTTTTGTCCATAAAGTCATATTTGGTGTGGGACGTGTGACAATAAATTGACTTTTTTGTACCTTGAATCCTGGTTTTTCAAAGAACTGAATGTCCCTGATTAAGATAGACAGCAAAATTTTTAGCTCGACAATAGCAAATCTTTGACCAATGCATTGACGTCCACCAGCTAAAAAGGGAAAATACTCATAAGCATTGCCGATGTGATCCGTCTTTTCCCAGCGAGAAGGTTTGAATTCATTTACGTCTTCCCCCCAAATCTCTTTGGAGTGATGGCTAACAACAGATGGGATGTAGAAAATGGTATTTTTAGGTAAAACATAAGGCCCCAAGACAACAGGCATACGACTGACTCGAGCTGTCTGAGGAACAGTGGGAATCAGACGAAGAGTTTCACAGCATACATGATCAAGGTAAGGAAGGGCATTGACTGCATTATAGTCTAATATTTTGTTGTCTTTAAAGAGCACAAGTATTTCTGATCTTAACTTATCTTGGATATCTTGATGTTGAGCAAGCAACCAAAGACACCAGCATAAAGTATTACTTGTTGTTTCATGACTATGAGCAAATGATATTGTCAATTACATGGTTATACTATCTTTATGATGTCTTACCCAGCGGCTAAAAAGGTCAAGCATTGGTGTCTTAATTCCTCTTTAGTAAAGCCTTTACCAGTATCTTTATCAATCAAATTCACCATCAAAGCCAACAAATCCTGGTATTGGCTGGTCTTTCCCGATTTCTTTTCTTCTGCATCCCTTTGTAAACCAGCCTCAACCAAAGCCTCGCTTTCCTCTTTTAGCCACCTCAACATTTCAGCATCCTCTCTATTTTCCTTTGTAGGTAATAAACCCAGAACAGGAAAGGCTATTGTCAAAATTCGTATCAAGGACATACCTCGAGAGAAAAGTTTGAGGTAAGCCTTACTCAATCGATTCATTTTATCTGTGCCATAATGCGCCACTGATCCAAAGTCTTGGCCAAAAGCTGTGATACCAATAATATCTAGAGTAGCCAGTGAAAGATCTCTGGATACTTCAATTTCTGTATACTCCGTGTGATTGGTGCTAATCATTTGAATCCATTGATCACGTAAAGTATAACAAGGGCCAATCATTAATGGAACCATGGCACGAATTGATTGAATAGAGAATGCAGGGTTTAACATCTTACGCTGAACACGATGAGCATGACCCTAATGAGAAACACAGTTAACCTACTTATTTTTCTTCTTCTTTATTTACCTCAGCCACTAATAGTCCATTGCCCACTATTCTTGAAAGCATTTTGGAGGCAGCCATTGGTTTTTCAAAATCGTACATTTGACTCGTCAAAATTTGTTTGACCAACCTGTCATCGCTTACAACCACACGAGGTTCATTCCAATAAAAATGAACAGTGAAGATACCGCCGTATTGTTCTGCCCATTTTATGAAAGGAGATTGATCGTTGTCTGCTTTCAAGATCTGAAAGAAGTTACCCATAAAAGGGATCCAACCAACACGAGGACCTGGGATCTTATTAGCAGGATGAAGATAGAGCCTGTAAAGAACTGTCTTGTACAGAAAATAGGCTGCCACACTGGATAAGCCGAGTTTGGCAGCAAGTGTAGCGTCTAGCTTTTCAGACGATTTCCATTTTTCAAGATAGTTTATCACATTCTTTCTAATAATTTTCAAGGTTTCTTCATTCATGATTTGATATATAAGTTGATACTTAAACAAAAGAAAGAGTAGGTTCTGTATGTGTTATATGAAAGCATCAATTGGATATTATCTAGAAACGGCTTGTTTTATCCATAAAAGGAAAACTACAAGATTTTAAGATACTCCGCGCCAATAGGAACCTTGTTTCTGGTAAGTTGGACTACCATTAGACCAGCTTACTTGTTTTGTATAATTCCATATTAAATAATTATTTATCAAGCTTTTCAAGACAATTGAAAAACCATAATGGACTGATCCAGGAATAGCAATTATTATTCAAAGCAATGGAGCAAAACATATATAATTAGCGATCCTTCGTGACATAAATGAATTATTTTTTATCTTTTTACTCTAAACCTTAATCTGAATCACTCACTTTTTTCAATTTCTTTACCTAACAGCAATAAAGCAAAATAATAACAATAAAAGAAAAACAAAAACTTCATTGTTCATCGGCTTTCATTTACTTTTCCCTTTCTTTTTCATTTGATTTGCTTGTTTATGTTTCAACTGAGATTTGAAATTACAAGTTGGAGTCAATGATATTTAAAAGCTTCTTCATTAAGAACAAAACTATGGTTTTCTTCAAAAAAAAAAGATGCATTTTTTTTATTTAAAGTTGAACCTAATATCGTGATAATGAATTTAGGCTCTACTGCATATGACTTATTCATTAAGCTTAGATGTAATGTACTGTTTGTTATGGCCAAATTAGCTCACGTTAAATTAAATTCGTTTGTTCGTGTTTTCATCCTGTCTTATTCTGACAAATAATTTCATGAAACTTTTATTTTGATAGAACAAAACAATCTAGGGCTTTTTCTCTCATCTCTGTTTGTTCTTTTTATATTATTCACAGAAAAGGATACATTAAAGTGATTGACAAAGGATTTATGCATAATAGATCAAAAGCAAGTTTCATTAATCACCTCTCTGTTACAAATTGATGTCTGGAAGTTCAAATGTTCCTTAGAGTAGAATAAAAAGACCACAGCAAGCTTCAATGATTGTCAACCGGGTACATGACGGATTTATACAAGAATAACAAAAGAAGACATGGTAGCTAGACTGTAAAAGAAAAAGATGAATAGAATGAAAAGATATCTTATTGATATTATGTGTTTAACTCGTTGTATTGTGCTACAATTCATCATTATTTTCCATTTATAATAAATAGTGTCACACTTTAATATGTCAAACTGCATTCTTTGACTGCTTTACCCCTTTTTTTTTTTTTTTTTTTTTTTTTTTTTTTTTTTTTTTTTTACTTGATTAAGTTGTAAAAATATGTTTTGCCATGAGTCTACTGCTTTACCTATAGATCATACCTACATTACATATTCAGATACTTCAGTCATGGAAAGCTGGTTATATAAACAGGGTCGTAAATATAAAAAATAGAACAGGCTTTGGTCTATATTGAAAAGATTCCATTTGCTTTATTTTAAAAATTTTAATGTATGTTTATAACACTTGACATTAGCCAAGTTACAATGTAGGATGTACGTATCAAAGGCATCATCAATTTACAAGGCTATCGTATTATTCCCGATGAATCCATGAAGATGGGAGAATATTCATTCCAGTTACAACTCAAAGAAGAGCGTACGCTTTATTTTTATACAAATGAAGGAAATGACATGAAATTATGGGTCATAAATCTTATGAAGTTTACCATCTCAAGGGATTTTTCTACTCCCGTTCTTAGTTCTCGAGTCTTCGACACCATCTTTCTTGAGACTGCACACTGCATGTAGCCCTGGCCGCCTTCGACGTCGAATTGTAAGTATAAATAACCATTATTGATTAATCAAGGTTCAGAGTTTGATAAAGAATATCAATGTGCTCATTTGTATAAAGAAGGTAAAAGTATTGAATAAGATGTATGGGGACACGCAAATTTTATTAAGTGGATCACACTATATGCTAGGATATCAATATATTATACTTGAGTAAATTGGAGCAAGAGACTATCTTCATTAGGCTTTTGTAAGAATTGACTGGAAAGACTATACCATCCCCGAGACCCATTGTCTGATAAAGCTATTTAAAATGCCAAACAATATATTTTCTGCTTTCAAGTTCATGTCAAATGAAACTGTTTCGACTATAGATAAGTCATTTAATGTTGAAGAGAATCAATAATAACTGTATATATAATGAAGATTAGCTTTTATTTTATAATAAATGTTTATCAAGAAAATGAAGATAAAATGATATTCATGTTACGGTCTACAATTGAATGATTTTCTTCAACTGAATGACTTTATATATATACATACATCATCAAACTTAAAGATTTTTGTTATTTTTGTTGTTTATAATATATCATGTACTGTTAATATTTCCAATATTCGATATCTTTCTTTCTTAAAAAGAAACCCACAAGTTCTTTATATAAATCGTCTCCGACAAGTTGAGCAGGAAGACAGATTTTTAAAAAACCAAGTTTTCATTTCTTTATGAAATGAGAATTTTAGGTTCTTTCACAATTTTTTTCGATTATTTATCACCGGAAAAGATCTATAAAGGAACCGCAGAATGAATGAGCAGATTCGCTAATGCCGTATGAGCTTGTAGCAATGGACGGTGTTTGATAGTAACTGATTCGATATCATTCAAAAAAAAATGTGAAAGAAAATTTTTTTCAGAGTTGTCTCCGATAAATTATAATGTTTAGATCAAATGAGCTTAACAAAAATTTCTGTTTGCCTTTGCTCTATTACACAGTACTGTTTTTTTTCTTCCATTTTTATGACTGGTTGACATCATGTCCTCAAGTAATTTTTTTGTTCTTTTCCCTAAAAAAACATATTTGGTAGTTTTTAAATATTATTTATATATTAATAATGCAAAAAAGAAACCTTTTTTTTATTGAATACATGAAAGTATATGCGTCATAGTGTAGAAAGAGATTACAATAGCCTTTCCCGCATTTTTATGCTTTTACAATTTAATTGAATTGGAAGTAGAGAGACAATAGAACTTTGAGAAACCATCAAGGATTGCGATGTACTGCCAAATACTCAATATACTATGAGTTGTCAGTCTATATATACCGAAATAAAAGAAATTCATTTTGTACATGCTAGTAAAATAATTAAAAAAAACTTATCTTGTGCATTTGCTGTTCAACTTAATTCAATCTTTCATAGCAACTAAGGTGCATTTTCTCAGTATAAAGTTACAATTATATATATAAAAGGAAAGGAGCAGCAGAAAAGAAATGGCTAATTACTTCTGGCTTGTGAATTTACTTAAGCTATTGATATATAACTGATTTACATGTAAATCAATGTGCTTTCAACATCTTCGTATAAAAAGTTGTAAAGTTTTTAGGTAAGAATCATGGAACATTATTTTCTTTTGATTTTATTACAGATGCAGTAGCAGCAGCTTTCCTGCAAGTTAATTTTTTCTTTTTATTCTATACTTTTGTTAATAATATTAAGAGTGTCAGGTTATTCTTATTCTTTCGTCGCACATCTTGCTTCATGTTAAACCTTTCTCTTTTTTGTTTTCATGCTGTCTGTTTAATTTAGTAGTCCGACACCCGGACCGGAAATATACATCTTCATACAAGTGTAAGTAATGTAAATGAGAGGGCAAGGCAGAAAAATTGGTGAGAAGGAAAAAGAGGTAGGCATCTGGGTGAACCATCTGACCCTTCTCTTTTCGTATACACTCGTAGCGCGATGGTAAAATAGCAGATGGATTCAGCCTAGTATGGATGACTAATATCATATATGTATAGCCTAAGCAGATCAAGGATATCAAGGAATTTCTCGAAATTGCCCGCAGAAAGGACGCCAAATGTAAATATTGAAAATCATAATTGAATTTATTCGTACACACTCACATGCAATTATATATAAAGCCGCTCGCATTAAGAAGAACTCTGATTCTATCAAGTTTAAGGTTAGATGTTCTCGCTACCTTTATACTCTTGTTGTTAAGGACAAGTCTAAGGCTAACAAGCTTAAGCAATCTCTTCCTCCTGGTAAGAACATGAAAAAAAAGGTCAAGATCGAAATACTCATCTATTATATAGCTCTCGTTGTCAATGAGATCTAAGTAGTCTCAACTATACATACGGACACCACTTTTTTTCAATAAAGCAGCTCAATAAGCACAAAAAAAAAGTCTATAGTGGAAATTGTGTGGAAAGAAAGGGATAGTTTGTTTATTTAGATTTCTGATATCAACATCAGTGACCTTGCATTCACGCGTGAATCGAGAGGGGGAGGGGGAGATACAGCCATTTTTTTTTTGCATGTGTATGTGTCTGTGTTCAGCATGTATAAAATCGAATGTTATTTTTTAAATCAATTCTATGGGGTCTCTAATCATGAGAAATCTCCAAGAAAAAAACCCCATTCTTGATGTATATTCAAACATTTTACATCCCATAATAATCAAGAGTCGTATGCTTAATGACCATTGCTTATTATTTTTTGTTACATTCAAGATATTTTTCATACATTGCACAATAATTGAAAAAGATAAAGATATTGCCTCATGTAAATATATGTCTGTCACGAATATATGGTATTTTATTTTATTATAATCAAAATGACTACAATTCTATTGATCCCAAATTGATGCTGTTAATTAGTGTTTGATCATTTTGAGCGTAACATAACATTGTGCTCTTATAAAAATTTGTGGGGTTACATTGCGGTCAACCTTATTATTTATCCTCTAGGAAAAAATATGATAACTCACGAAAAATATATATACAAATTGGTTAAGGAAGCAAAGGTATACTTGATATCTTGTTACTATACTCCTTCCTTCTTTCAGCCTTCTCTCCTTCAATCATTCGCATCAAACCGGTGTTTGAATATATATTTTTTAAACCAACTAATTTGAATTCTTAATAACCATTGGGGGAAGTAAATGATTCAGTGTTCATCGATGCCTTCTGTTCGCAGCCCCAATGGATCAATTACAAACCTAAGCCATTTCGGTTGTCTCTAATACAGCGATCTCTACCATCATCGGCAATGTCACCAATACCAACTTCAAAGTGGTCAGTTTTTTGGAAAATGCCTGTTTCGCCTGAAAGCCGGTCTTTATGGTATCGTCTATTCCATCGTAAACTCTTTAATCAGTCACTTCTCTCAAGATTCGATAACGGTTTGACCTCTTCACAATGTAAATTTTGCTCTGCTAATAATGAAGACTTACAACACCTCTTCGTGCGCTGTCCCAGGAAATGGAGAGTATGGATAGATGCCTTTAACTTTTTTAGTCCACACCTCACTTTCACTCAAGATGATGTATGCTCAATCCTCTGGTCTTTTCAGCGGTTTCCTTTTGTAGACAATACTGATCTCTGGACTCTCAGCTGCTGCGTGCTCTCTGTTATCTGGCGTGCCCATTGGAGATTTACTATTGACGGCTTTCCTTTTATTGATAAACAGTTGGTCACTCGTGCCATGTCGCAGTTTGTCACCCTCAAAAGGGACAGACACGACCTTGATTAGCATGTTCGATCGCTTAAACTCTGCTTCTTTTGGTTCACACCGCTCTCAGACGTGTGAAAAAAAAATCAATCTGTCATTACATTATCAAATTGGATTACTGCGGCGTAAGCACTTTGTTTTTTTTTTTGGAAAATAAACCTGCAATAAATAACTTCTTTTTCGTTTTTTATTAGACAAACCATTAGCAAGAAAAAAGAATTACTTTGATCGTTTAACGTTGGTATGTCGACATTTAAATTTTTCCAGATCATTATTTTTCAAAAGATCAAAACGTGATAAGATCTCAAACGGAGAGCCATGATCTACAACAACTTCCTTGATATTGCTGCATTGTCTAGTATTCAAATTAATTAGCATGAAAAAACTTGCTGCAATCAGTATTCTTTTCGGCTTACTCTAAAAAAATCCTAATATCATTTGGTGATGTTGAACGCCCGGCGTAGTCAATGATGACAAGGTGGAAAGGTTTTTGGCTGAAATGGACGTGTGCCACTAAATCTATAGAAAATCTTCAGTTATTATAACTATTATACTGAACCTTGATGTACATTCGTTGTGCTACAACAGTATAAATAGAGCGATTAATAAACATCATCTCTCGTCTTCTTAAGTCTTAATTTATATTGCATTTAAATCACACATTGTCGTTTACTTATTTCTTTTCTGGGAAACGGAGGTGTATGACACACGCAAACTCTCAGAAGTGGTAAAGGACCTAAGT
Organism: Rhizopus delemar RA 99-880; assembly: GCF_000149305.1. Lineage (NCBI taxonomy): Eukaryota > Fungi > Mucoromycota > Mucoromycetes > Mucorales > Rhizopodaceae > Rhizopus > Rhizopus delemar. The sequence goes on along the minus strand of NW_027137827.1, from coordinate 514,948 downwards.
AAACTCTGGCTTGGACCCATTTGTAAGCACAATTTCCAATTCATTCGTCCAGTGGATTTGTTTTTAAAGTGTTGCACGAATTCGAAAGCTTGATTCGACATGGTATGTGTTGCAGGTTTCTTTTTTGGTAGAGGTCCCAGTTGTAAACGATCAGGGTATTCCAATTCTTGTGAAGAGTTTGAACTCGATTCGTTCAGCAAACGATGCTTGACTTCACGGTTGTATTCGATGCCACGCTCACAAATTCGTTTGGTTCTGTCCATGTCCATTCCGGAAGATATTTTGTCAATCGTCCTTTTGAACAGCTGTTCGTTTGTGTCGCAAATAGTCTCGATCCATGAAAAAAGATTTTGTTCGAAAACTTGATAGTGGCACACCAATGCGAAAGCGGTTTTGTAGAGTTGTATAATTGTCGGATCGTGTGGATGGGTATGAAGGTATAACGAAGGCTGCTGTTCGGCCAAAAACAGAGACAAAGCCATGACTGGGTTCAGTGGACTATCAGAATTTTGACCACGCATCGTTTCCTTTGATACCAACTAGCAATATTTGGCCCACATGGTGCATGGAAAAGAGAAGAGCCAAGGTCTTTGATCTGAGGAAGGTGTAAATTCCAAAAGAAGATTGCTTGGAGAAATCTTGTGAACGCCAAAAACTAATACGACAGACAGGATTTTGTGCACTTTCATAACATTGAGGGAGTAACCAATCAACCTTTGCAGGAATTGTGAGTCGATGGTATTTTGGATTTCAATCAGAAGAAGTGAAAAGGAACCCAGCGTAGAAAGTGCTGACATGTATAGAATATCAGACCTTGTGCCATTTCAATCAGCACCAGCAACCTTGTACGTGCCATTGGGAGTGCTCATTAAATCATGGCTTATAAAATCAACAACCGATTGATTCTTAATGAGCATACGACTAATCATGTCGCCTCTTGGTGTGTATTCTGAAGGAAGACGTTGGGTAAGCAAACTATCTTCGAATGAAAAAAAGTAAGACAACTAAATATCAGTCATTTTGAAAACAACTTACCTGAAACGTTTGAGTCCATGGCAATAGAGGATAGAAAAAAGAAAAAAGAAAGAGCGAACCCAGAAAGCCCAGGCACACGCGCCTGAATCATCGTAATTCATTCCAACTACTCAAATTAATTCATATTTTTTTTTAGTTCTACAGCCTTTCTTTGTTGAGACACTTACCAAAACATTTTGCAGAATGAGAAACAAAGCCTCTGAAATCACTTATAAGCCATCACATGTCTCACTGATTCTGGTCATTAGTGATTCTTTTTTCCAGAAACCTATTTCGTTTCACTTTACTCTTGACAACTGGCCAGAGCTGCTCAATTGGATTCAGTTCTGGAGAATATGGAGGAAGGTATGCATACCGATATCCTCTTGAGCGGATATATTTTCCTATATCAGTTGAGCTATGGATAGGAGCATTATCCATGACAAGATAATGTCCCTTCATTTCTGGATATTTGTCCATTTCATCAAGGATAGCTTTTAAAAAGCTTAGATAATGCCCTGCCATTGTTCCTATTCTATAACAATCAGTTGAACGTCCTAGCTTTCTCTTTTTGATTTATTTTGGGGCTCTCAAACTAACTTTAATTAATCCAGAGGCAAATATTGTGCCTAGAATAGATGTTGCTTTCGCCTTAGTCATAGGTACTGTAACCACTGTAGGATTTCCTTTCTTTGACCTTGCTATACAGTGGCCGCTCTATTTAAGGGCGCCTGATTTAAGGGTATCTTCTATTCATGGTTTGTCCTAAAGAACGACATAGGTCCCCAGCATAAATACCACTCTACCACTATTCTATTTAAGGGTGCAACGCAGATATTTTTTACCACTAAATAGAAAAAGCTTTTATAAGTGATAGTTTTTTGGAGCACTCTAACAGTATTTTTTTTTACCTTTGCAAAATAAGATCGAAGATCTGTTTGCTCTTTTGACTTACTTAATTCAGCTCAAGAGTCAGCCAATATCATTCGAATTCGGCGATGTCATTTACGATCAAGATCGTCCAAAGGAACTTTGTACATGAAAATAGTTTCATAAGCTTCTCTCAACCGTTTTCTACACTCTACTACATCGACACGCTGCTCATCTTGCTTTGTATTATCATTTTCTTCTGTTTCATCTATGTTGCCTTCTGCCGTTTCTTCATTATTAGTAGTGCTTGTTGTATAACATACTATCATCTCGCTTTCATCTGCTTCAATGTTCAACTGGCTAACATCAGTAATTTTGTTGTCAAAGCTCTTGGGGGAGATTTGGGAGCATTCCATTTATTGTTTCTGGTTTTACTTTAAGCCATGCATTAGCTAGAGAAAACATAGCCTGAGCTTGATCCATTTTGTAACCATTCGGATTATCCAACTTTTTTACTGATGTACAGACATAAAGCACGGTCATACTGCTGGGCTCGGAAGTGTGCCTTAAAGTTGTCAATAATTCCTGTGTATACAAAATATGAATGAGAAAACTGTAAAACCAAAAGACAGCTTATATAGCATTTTATCAACAAATAATAGGTTACCTGCATCAAGAACTTGTAGCTTGCTAGTCGTGTTTGCTGGGAGAAATAACAATTTGATATTGTTGAGCGGAATTCTTATTTTATGAACGGACGCATTATCCAAAAGAAGAGCAATTTTTCGATTCTGTCTTCCAAAGGCAACATTTAACTTTTTCACGTATGCTGTGAAAATTTCAGTTGTCATCCAAGCATTAGTACTAAAAAACAAATGAAAAAATCTAGTTTTTTCGTCATTAGAGTAAAATGTATAATGCCTCTTATTGCATAGCTCCATATAAACAGCTACATTATTCCTCTCAACTCTAGCTGATTGCAATGTGAGCTTAGATGGTCTCTCTGGAGGTTTATTTTGTAGAAACTGAGTACGAGAACTTATTGTTTCAATAGCAAAAAGGCTCCTCATCAACAAAAAGATCCATTGGCTCAACTCTATGTTCATCAACAACATGTCCTTGTCCATCCTCGTAAAAAAATTGCATATCCATTTTTGAATGTTTGTAAAAATAAATAGAAAATCAGAAAGAAAAAAAATGAAGAATGAAATCATTACTTTTATTTATGCCAAATAAAATGCCACTGAGCGACATGTAAAAACAAACAAGGTTCATTCAATTTGAACACGACTTTGATTTTACATCAAGTGGACACCATTTTTCTTTGCACGACATTAAATTCAAAAACAGCGACTTTACTTTTTGAAATGACTGTATTGTATTGACAGTTATTAAAGAGAAAAAGAAAAAGGAAGAAAAGAGGAGGTGATGATAAGGATGGTAGACTTATTTTATGTAAAGTGCATTTGATTGCGTCTAATGAAAGTCATTAGACCTCAACTAAACCTGGTAAATTAATAAGAGAACAGACACTATTTTGGGATCTTGATATCCTTGATGGATTAAACCCGATTTAGGAATTGTTGTTTGTCGCAAAGGAATTAAATGCATATAAATTGAAGCATACAGCAAATAGTCAACAGACAAAAAAAAAAAAATAAAAAAAACTTTTTTCCCTTTATTTATTGATTGGTGCTTGCGATAGATGAATAATAAGGTACCTGAGTGGATGATAAGCTCATATAATTGTATCTCCGATTCCGTCTAAAGTGAGACCCAAAAAAGTTTTTTTTTTAATATCTTCTTTTCTTTCACTCTTTCCAATATGAGTACATCAGGTGATGAAAATTCTACACATTCCTTTTTGCTTGTGTGACATTAACAATTATTGACAGATCGTCAATCAGTTTTCACATTAAAAGAGTTGGAACTAATTAATCAAAAGCATCGAGATGGAGATAAAAGTGCGATGAAGTTCATTATTATTGATCGTAAGGTGTATGATGTGACTGAATTCTTGGAAGATCATCCTGGTGGTGCACAAGTGTTACTGACACATGTTGGAAAAGATGCATCTGGTAAATGAGAGTAGAAGTCTAAATAAGAAATATTCACATTATTTGTTAGATGTATTTCATGCTATGCATCCCGAGTCAGCATATGAAATCTTGAACAATTATTTTGTAGGAGATGTAAAGGATGCACATGTAAAGGAGACTCCTTCTGCTCAATTTGCTTCAGAAATGCGTCAACTTCGGGATCAATTGAAAAAAGAAGGCTATTTTCATTCTAGTAAAGCTTATTATGTTTACAAGGTCCTCTCTACTCTTGCTCTTTGTGCAGCTGGTCTTGCTATTTTGTATGCTTATGGACATACATCTACTTTAGCTGTTGTTGCATCTGCTATTATTGTTGGTATCTTTTGGCAGCAGTGTGGTTGGTTGGCTCATGATTTTGGACATCATCAATGTTTTGAAGATCGTTCTTGGAATGATGTTCTTGTTGTTTTCCTTGGAAACTTTTGTCAAGGTTTTTCATTGTCATGGTAACTCATTATTATAAATCATGTTTATTTATTTATTAATTTTCTTTAAAAAAGGTGGAAGAACAAACACAACACACACCACGCTAGTACGAATGTTCATGGACATGATCCCGATATTGACACTGCTCCTGTCTTATTATGGGATGAATATGCATCTGCAGCTTATTATGCCTCACTGGATGAAGAACCCACAATGATTTCTCGATTCCTTGCTGAAAGTGTCTTGCCTCATCAAACCCGTTATTATTTCTTTGTTCTCGGCTTTGCTCGTTTATCATGGGCCATTCAATCCTTACTCTACTCATTCAAACAAGGTGCTATTAACAAGTCTCATCAACTCAACCTCTTTGAACGCTTTTGTCTTGTTAGTCACTGGACTTTATTCACTTACTGTACAATTGCCTGGTGTAGCAACGTTTATCACATGGTTTTGTTCTTTTTGGTTAGTCAAGCAACGACCGGTTACACACTGGCCCTTGTATTCGCTTTGAATCACAATGGTATGCCTGTGATTACTGAAGAAAAGGCCGAGTCAATGGAATTTTTCGAAATTCAAGTGATTACAGGTCGTGATGTAACACTCTCTCCTTTAGGTGATTGGTTCATGGGTGGATTGAACTATCAAATCGAGCATCATGTAAATAGAAGAAAAGGAAGCAGTGGATACAATGAAATTAATGTTTATTCAATAGGTCTTCCCTAATATGCCTCGTCATAATTTACCTAAAGTAAAGCCAATGGTCAAGTCACTTTGTAAGAAATATGATATTAATTATCACGATACTGGATTCTTGAAAGGAACATTGGAAGTACTAAAGACATTAGATATCACTTCCAAGTTGTCTTTGCAATTGAGCAAAAAGTCATTTTAATCTTTTGATACCATTTTCTTTTAGACATTTGCATAATAATAAATTGTTGCTGATCAAATCATCACCTTTTAGTTCAACATTTATCTGTTGTATATCGTTTAATAAGAACAATGATCATCTCATTCTTTTCATACTGTTTGTATTTCTTTATCGTTAACAGTCATACTCTTGTCTTTTTTCATTTTGATTTTCATTATATAATCTCAATGACTATATCTATTCTAAATTGTAAAGAATGCATAAATAGACAATTATTATCTACAGCAGGTAGATGAAGAATATTTTTCCGGTGAGAGACTATTTTTCATCTATAACATTTTTTGGTGATCAACTTTCAAAAAACTTTCAAACGCGTTTTTTTTATTATTATTCTTTATTCAATAAAGCTATATATACGTTAATGTACTTTTAGTAACATGTCATCCAACAATAACATCATCTACACTTTAGCCACCATTCACGAAGCTTTAACGCCTTCATATTTGGATAGTGTTATGGCTACAGGTGTCATCATCAAGGTTGACTCTGCTGTTTGGAAGGAATGCTTGGCCGGGATCAACGAAGCATGTGCTTATGGCTGGAGAATTCTCAACATCTCCCTTTGCTTTTCACAGCAATATTGCTGTTATCGTGCAGGAACTTACAAGTCTGTTGCCAAGGACCGCCCTGTCCAAAAAAAGCCCAAGAAGGTGGATTGCAAGTGCACACTTCATGTTAGAGGTTGCTATGCTTATCCTCAATACTACGAATTTGGTATCGAAAAAGACCATACAAACCATGTTCCTGGCGGCTTTTTAGATGATATTCGAACCTTTCGTTTGCCTAGAGATCGTTTGCACGAAATTCTGCAACAACTTCAAACTTCTTCCAAGACTCCTCGTCAGATAAGAATTGATATGCTGAAGGCTGCCGACACTTTCGGACGCAAGTCTCACCGTAAGGTAAAGTATCATGATATCTGGAACATCATGAACAAGGTATGTTTAGTCAAATATATTTGATATAGTTGATATTAACTGTTTCACTTTTACCTTAGGTTGATAAAGAACTGTATCATTTTCACAAAAATCATATGGTGTTTTTCAAGATTTGGATGGATCAGAAGCTTCCCGAAAAAGGCTTTCATTGTTTTACTGGGAGGTTGTCTTACTCTCAAGACTCCTCTTTGTTTGCATGTGGATTTGTCTCTCCAGATCAACAAATTCGTATGAAGAATTCGAAGGCTTTCTGTTTGGATGCTACTCACGGTATCTCCAGCAATTTGTCCGATATTCTGTACACCCTGATCATACGTGATGACAGTATTGGTAGAGGATGGCCCGTTGCCTATATGATTACCAACGATCGGAGCACGGGTCCTATTGTTGAATGGCTTCAACATTTGAGAAATCCTGGCCTTTTGGTTGATCCCAAACAATTTACCATCGATTGTTGTCAATCGGAAGTTAACGCCATTACCAGAATATTTAATCCTAATCGAACAAAGATCCAGTTTTGTGTCTTCCATGTCACTCAAGCTTGGAATAAGCATCTTGCTTCAGTGTCTGTTCCTGGTAACACTCCTGGTGAAAACCGTAGTCTTCGTGGTGAGATGATGCGTTATCTTCAAAAAATTGTGTATGAGGAAGACAAGGACCAGTTCCTTCAAATGGTTACTGCGTTCCAACTGGTGTACGCTGATCAAAGTAAGTTTATGGATTACTTTACCCGTAACTGGTGTACCGAGGATAAGATGAAGGTTTGGAGCAGATCCTTTAAGGACCGTCAGTACTCTCATATGCTGACCAACAACTACATCGAATCTTGGCACAACCAACTGAAGACTGTGTTTCTTGGTAGAGTACGAAACAAGCGTCTTGACAAACTTGTTTTCGTTCTGGTTAACGATGTTGAGTATTACCTCAACCAGGAATTTGAAAGAGTAGTCCAAGGAAATGGCGCAATGTCTCCTTTTTTTAAGCAGCAAAGATTGCGTGAGTTAGAAGCAGAAGAAGTAGATGAGGAGGTTAGAAGTGATATGATAACAGGGCCCATTACATTGGAATATTCTGGTAAGTGCAGGTATATGGTATGTTCATTTGTCAAGGGTGCTTCAGTTGGTTACTCAATTGAAGTTACTGAAGACAATTTGATCATGTCTTGTACCTGTTACGACTTTGAAAAAAGACGCCAACCATGTAAACATATGTATTTGTTGAAATTACATGCTAATTTCTCGTTGCATTTTCCTTCTTCGACAACTCCCATCCTTCACAATGCAACTGGTCAAGATATATCTCACAACAATTCATCTGAAACAAATACCAACTCTGTGGTTAACAGAAAAAAAGAAATCGCTAAACACTGCATGGATATTAGTTCGACACTGAAGTATGCTAATTCTGATTTATTAAGACGATCTACATTATGATTGAAGAAGAAGCAATAATCATGCATGAAAAATATAAACACGCCCTTGAATTTGTTCAACAAATGAAAGATAAGTATCACACCCATTTTCGTAAATCTAACACTCAACTTTAGAATAAAATAAGATATTAAAATAAAAAAAAACAAAGTTACTTTTCATACTTTGATAGTGGTAGATAAACCTCTTTTTCGGAAATTCTTCATCTACCAACAAATATAAAAATTCCTCATTTGATCAAGTCGGACTTTAAGATTCTTGCATAGGAATGGGTTTTTCTATGGCCGTCTTTTCACGATATAAAAATACAGGAGGCAAAAGTTTTTTTTATTTATTTCTTCCCTAAATATTAATCTACATTAATGAAAAAAAAAACCAATGGTAAGTTTTTATTATTTACTCAGTGAAACAGTTAATAGAAAGACATGACAACGTCTAGTAGGCGAACGGACCTGCTGGCCTTCGTGTCAGGACAAGCCTTGTAGCTGAACTTCCCTCATGTCTGCTGCTAGCGATTGAACGGACCTGCTGGCCTTCGTGTCAGGACAACTCCTTGTAGAAAGCGAACATCTATTAATGTCAGGTCTCGAGCGGACCTGCTGGCCTTCGTGTCAGGATAAGCCTTGTAGAAATCTGGCGGTTTACTGACTTTTTTTATTTATTTTATAGGTTTGATTTTGTCTCCATAACTTTTGTACAATGTTTCGAAAACAAATAAAAATTCTTGGTAAAAGGGTGGAGCAATCATTTATTTTTTGAATAAAATTACTTTTTTTTTCTCTTAAATCCAGTTGTTATTTTGTTTTTAAAAGCATGAATTTATTTTATTTCAAATAGGGGAATTAATAATTTATATAAACGGGGATTAATGAATGTTATAAAAAAAATGGTGTTTAATGGCAGGGATGATAGAAGCAATTATATCTGCTTCTATCAACCGTTTTATTAGTAATTGCTTTTATTACTTTGGGTTCCAAAGTAATATTACTACAATCTGCATCTGCTGCTGCTGTTGTTGTTATTGTCGTCGTTGAAAAGTTGTCTTTAGAGTAACAATTAATATAGATTACCTCTACAACATTATATAATAGGTCAAAGTAAGGAACCAACTGAAGCAATTCATCAATTGAAGTTGGAATCCTTACATTGCTTAGTTCTGTCATCATACAAACACCGTCAACATTTTGGCAAATGTAAAATCGTAAATTTGTGCCTAAAGTTTATGTTATTAGTATCCAATTGCCAAATTAAACATGTATTGGTCCACTATGTAACACTTACCGATGGCCATCACTTGAAAAGTATTGTTTAAACCATACTGAGAAAGGGCGGTTTTACCAAAGATTCCCAAACGATACAGATCAGCATTGATTTTACGGTGATTGGCTGCATCGTCAATGGTTTTTACTTCAATGAAGCCAATTGTTTTACGATCGTTTTCAATGCAACCATCCGGTCTGTTCTTCGTAGCTGTTGGATGGTCATGATTATTATTGTTGCTGAAGGTAATGGTATTGATCCATTTGAACATCATTCTGCTATCCTCATCACTGTCAAATAAGGATTGAAACATTGGTTGAATGTACCGAGTACACAGTTCATACTCCTTCACTTTCTTTTGCTGTGTACTACTAGGAAGAGCTTCAACCAAGCTTTGAAGCATAGCAACAACTTGACAAGCACAGTAGTCGCTCTATTTAAGGGCGCCTGATTTAAGGGTATCTTCTATTCATGGTTTGTCCTAAAGAACGACATAGGTCCCCAGCATAAATACCACTCTACCACTATTCTATTTAAGGGTGCAACGCAGATATTTTTTACCACTAAATAGAAAAAGCTTTTATAAGTGATAGTTTTTTGGAGCACTCTAACAGTATTTTTTTTTACCTTTGCAAAATAAGATCGAAGATCTGTTTGCTCTTTTGACTTACTTAATTCAGCTCAAGAGTCAGCCAATATCATTCGAATTCGGCGATGTCATTTACGATCAAGATCGTCCAAAGGAACTTTGTACATGAAAATAGTTTCATAAGCTTCTCTCAACCGTTTTCTACACTCTACTACATCGACACGCTGCTCATCTTGCTTTGTATTATCATTTTCTTCTGTTTCATCTATGTTGCCTTCTGCCGTTTCTTCATTATTAGTAGTGCTTGTTGTATAACATACTATCATCTCGCTTTCATCTGCTTCAATGTTCAACTGGCTAACATCAGTAATTTTGTTGTCAAAGCTCTTGGGGGAGATTTGGGAGCATTCCATTTATTGTTTCTGGTTTTACTTTAAGCCATGCATTAGCTAGAGAAAACATAGCCTGAGCTTGATCCATTTTGTAACCATTCGGATTATCCAACTTTTTTACTGATGTACAGACATAAAGCACGGTCATACTGCTGGGCTCGGAAGTGTGCCTTAAAGTTGTCAATAATTCCTGTGTATACAAAATATGAATGAGAAAACTGTAAAACCAAAAGACAGCTTATATAGCATTTTATCAACAAATAATAGGTTACCTGCATCAAGAACTTGTAGCTTGCTAGTCGTGTTTGCTGGGAGAAATAACAATTTGATATTGTTGAGCGGAATTCTTATTTTATGAACGGACGCATTATCCAAAAGAAGAGCAATTTTTCGATTCTGTCTTCCAAAGGCAACATTTAACTTTTTCACGTATGTTGTCATCCAAGCATTAGTAGAATAGTGGTATTCAATTTCATGATTTTTTCCAACGGCAATCATGGATAACAAATTAGCTCTTGCTTTAAAACATTTGGGGCTCTTGTCTTGTGCGATAACAATTGGTTGACCTTTGTAAGACCCATATGGGTTACAGAGCAATTCAACCGTCAGACGAGTTTTACTTTTTTTAGGCCACCAGGCGACTCGGAACATATGGTTATTCTTGGTGGTTGCTGGTAATATAAACTTGTTTCATCAAAGTTCATGATATCTACAGGATCATATGGCTCAAGAAGTTCTTCTATCTTCCTCAATTCGTTCTGAATGTTTTCAGAAGAGATGTCTACTGAGGCACTTTCACCATGCATTGGTCTGCATTTTACTCCAATTCGCTTAAAGATTTTGGTGAGCCATCCAGAAGAAAATGAAATTTCATTTTCAAGGATTCTATACTTCACTCAAGCAATAGGTCTTACATATCGAAGGATTGAGTCTCGAATGACTGGCAGATTGTTATTGTTCATATCTGCAACAAACTTTACTACTTCATCATCAAGTTGAGAATAGCGTGTTGCTTTTAGACTTTTACCATTATTGACAACATTAACATTACTATATAACGTTTCAGCATTTTTGAGAATGTTTAATATAGTCTGTTGGGCAAGTGGTTGATTTAAATTGAATTTCTTCATAGCCCATTTACTTAATTCTATTTGATTAAGCTGGCCAGTAGCTTTTTGATCCAAAAGCTCATTTTTTTGAGAAAGAAACGCGTGCTTATTTATTATTAGATAGAATCTAAAGAAATTAAATGATTTTTTTGTTATGTCATATTTATTCTCATCCAAATTATTGAGACTACGACTCGTATATTATCCTTCCAGCAACTTTGATCAAGTCTTAAGCAAGTTTTGATTTGTTAATGTTCTTATACAATTACCAAATCTATACCAACCGACAGTACCTATGTGGAAATAAGTTGTACAAACATGTCTATAATGTAGCTACAATACATATTAAGTGATTTCAATTCTTTAACAGTCACCTATTTCGATTTAAGGGTATACTTTATTTAAGGGTGGCCAAAAATTTTGGCCCCCCTTAAATAGAACGACTATTGTATAAATACATAAAATGAATATTAGTAAAAGATCATCATAGAAAATATTACACACAACTTACTCGCTAGGTAAGGGATATTCAATTTCTTATAAAGATAAATAGGAGTAGCAGCCTTTTGGGGAGCATTTTTTGAATAGGTTGTTTTTTATTTATTTTCTCTTGTATCGCATGAAACCATTTAAGGTAGTGATGCGAACTTGCATAATCATTTGCTTCAGTTGGTCTTTAGAGCTGGGAGTACCATACTCTTTCCAATGTAAAACTGTATCTTTGAAAACTTCTTGTTAGCATCGTTATTCTCAACGAAGAGTGTCATTTAAAAGTAGAGGAGGCTGACTTCTTTTAGTTGATACGATGAGCAAGAGATTTTCTTTGTGCTACTGTTAAACTATCAACCACAGAAAGGATTATGACCAGGCTTAGAGAAATGGCCAAAAAAGTAGAGGATAGTTCTTTTTTCAAAATTACTTGAAATGTTGTTACGATTCAAAATTTCATTTTGCCTTGACATACATGAAACAGTTGCTTGATTTTCTTGACCTTTGAACTCATCCAGGTTGATCCGTTCAGGTAAAGCAATTCTTATCATCTTTATCAGTTTTCTTTCCTTGTCCAGTAAAAAATAGTGGGAAAAGTTGATAAAACAAGTTGTGAGTAATAGCAATGGGAAATTTCTTGTTTTTTACTTGATCAAGATAAAAGTAGCTTTGCGCAAGAATAGAGCCAGCATAGATTACCTGAGTTAAATGAGATACCATCTTTTGGATTCCCAGAATCATATTAGCATCCTTGCAAGTGATGTTCAAATTTTTCTTGATAATCGAAGTTTGTAAACTTTTGGCGTGCTTCTGCCTTGCTCTTGATATGATAAGGACATTTGGTGTTAGAAGTCCTTGTATAGTCAATTCCACCACAAGTAAAGCATTTCATAAACTTTGTAGATGATCGTTGGAATTCTAAGGTCTACTTGTTTGTCCTTATTCATTTGAACAGCTTTAGAAGTCTTTTTTTTTATTGGTCATCAGAGTCTTTACCAGTAGATGCAGTAGTATTAGTTGCAGAGGTAGCAGTAGATGTAGAAGGGGTGGTAGCATACAAGTCTTTACTATCGTTGTCATCTACGATTTATTATAATGTTAGTATGATAGTTGACAAATTTGTGAAGACATCGCTCTTCTTTAGACGTTTCAGATGTATGTAGAGCCTCTTCCTTATTCAAAGAAGGATTAATAATAGAGATTTTATTTTTTTTTAAAAAAAAAGTAAGATATGGTGTAAAAAGACAATGTTTTGATGACAATGGTACTTTGAATCTTCAAATTATAGAAGCCTGTTTGCAAGTTACTCTAGCAGACCGTCAAGGATGGATAAGACATCCAATTTTATTCTTTGACCGATGCCTTTCTTTGGAAAAAAAGCCTATAATGTTTCTAATATAATTATTACATTTTCTCATTTTAAAAGTTCTAAATCTCTTTTTTTTTTATTCTTGATCCAAAGGATGTTGTGTTATTCCCTTACACTCCTTTTTGATCTGACTTGGGAGATTAAGTAGTATTAAAGACACCGCGTGCTCATTTAATATAAACAAAAAGATTTAATCGTAATATTCTAGGACAACAAATCGTTTTAAATGACAGTATTTTGAATTATCTTCATTTAATCTTATTCACTACATCACATTGTATAAGCATACCATCAATTTACTGAAAATTGATGCTATCTAAGCTGATTATGATCGCCTTTGATAACCGTTACAAGGCTCATATGATTGCAAATCTTGAACTTGTTGAACAATTTACAAATTACAATAAGATGCACTATAATACTTATCGGACCTCCTCTCCTAGTTATCGTCATACAAACGAGGAGAAAAAGGTACTGCAATCTCTTGGTAATAATTAATAAAAATGTTGGTATTAGTCAAAAGTTGATGAAGAAAGATATTGTTGAAGACCCATTTTGCTTATCATCACATTGCTCTTTGTAATACTTGCATGATTTCTTCAAAGCTGACTGTATGTTGGCACTCACTACTTGATTTGAAATCATTATGCTGTTGATGTTTTTTTTTTTCTTTAAAATTGACATTAAAGATACTAGCCAAAATATTTTTCCTCTCCTGATTTCCTTATGAACCGTTCTATGACTTGATTTGTTGAATCTACCAACACTTTTTAGGCACTACAGATTGTGCCCACTGATAATCCTCTAAATTTGAATGCCATCAGCCAACATATTTCTCTCCTATAAAACATTGTTCTATGTATATTGTCATTTCGTACTGAATCTCTTATTTTATATAAAAAGATGTGTTTGTGAACATAGTGTTTGCTGCAGGAATTAAATTTGAATAACACAATTTATACAAAAGTAAAAGGAATTGTGGTTTTTCAGTCTGAGATTCAACTCTTTGCCATTGATATGAAGTATCGCACAAAAAGAAAGCCTAATTTAGTTCCTTTTCTTTTACTTTTCTGCTAAAGAAAAAAAAATGTCTTCGGAATCATTTAAAATGCGTAAGAAATAAATGACATTTACTTGATATGTTGATTCTTATAGATAATACAAAGATATACCTGACGTGATTGCTCACAGAGGATTCTCTGCTGAAAATCCTGAAAATACACTGATATCTTATGAAAATGCTATTAAAGCAGGCACAACAGCACTTGAAATGGGTAAGTGACAATTTAAGTTGATGACAACAAAAATTAAAATTGTTGCTAGATATTCGATTAAGTAAAGATAATGAGATTGTGATGATGCATGATACAACGCTAAACAGGACAACCACTGGACTTGGTCAAGTACGTGATCATGACTGGCACGGTGATATTGACCAACTGTTAACAAAAGCTGAACCACGTCAAGCTATACCCAGATTAAATGATGTTCTTGACTTGATTACTCAACCTCACGTTTCAAAAAGTCTTTATTCTATTATTGATATTAAGGTACAAGCATAAATAATGGATGAAACATATTAACATTTCAATAAAGTACGATAATCCGATTGAAATATTGGATTATTTACAAAGCCTATTAGAAAATTACAGCAAGAAGCATCCTGACCTTATTCATCGCTTGATTATTGGTATTTGGAATGTTGAATTTATGAAGAGAGCCAAAGAATTATTCCCTCAATACAAGTTATGTTTCATCGGTCTTTCACTCTCAGCCGCACGTAGCCACTTTTTAGATACCGTCGACTGTCTCAGTTTACCCTTCGCAGCCCTAGTAGATCAAGATGGCCAATCATTTATTGAAGAAGTTCACATGCGCAAGAAACAAGTGTTTACTTGGACGATTAATGACCCATTACAAATGAAGAGCTGTGTACTGTTGCAAGTGGATGGTGTGATTGGTGATAGTGTCACTAGCTTGCTTGAACATGTACAACATAAACCCAGGTCGTTAAAGGACACTGAAGAGTATTTGTCATTTATTGAATCGGACACTTATCTTCAATCAAAGAGAACAAGACTCTATTTTTATTTGATTAAAAAGACAATGTCTTTGGCCAGTTGGAAATTAGTTGGTGTTTAAATAAATAACAAACTATTTGATACTCATGTATTAGTTGACAGTAAGATGTTTAAGAGTTTCATCATTATTACAAAGAGAATAAACTGTATTTTTTTTTTGTTTAAATTATGAAATTCCCCAAGAGAAGAAAAGGTAAGAGTTGTCCCACCCCTTTTTTTTTCATTTCTTTTTTTATTAATCATACCAAACAATGAAAAGTATATTAAAAGAAAGAAAGTTTCTATTGTTAACTATGATTACAGCAATAGTAAATAAGAATAAATGAATAAATTACAATTAAGACATTAATAAATTCAAGTATAGATGAGTTGGATTATTGCATTTGTTGGAGCTTGTATGCTTAAAGTGTTGAATGGAGCTTGGTGGGTGATGATGTATGAATTATTAATTATTGTAGGACAAATGGTAATGATATTATCTGGATCTGTTGAACATTATCGTATTACAGTAAATAGACTATATATAATTCATAAAGTATTACTTATTCCAAATAAGATGATAGCATTATTGACTACAAGCATTCCACTGCTTACAATTCAAATCGATTACGTTTTACAGTATACAAATAGATCCAATATACCTAAAGGACCTACCAATACTTATGTTGTGGGTTATATTGTACTAGTCATCGTACAAGTAAGTAAAAGAATGAATGGTGTAAGCAGATTTCTTATTATCTTGTAAAGTATTTGTGGATTTTAATATTTGGCAGTAGCAAGTCTACCTTTTTTGGAAGATTAGGACAGACGGATGAGAATTCATTGATGATGGAGAATTATTCAGGAAAGATGATGCCAGCACATATCATTTTTGAACAAGAAACAACAGATAAAAGTAATATTTGATTTAATGGCTATTGGCATGAATTAATCTGTAAAATAGATCAAGTTATAGAATATTCTGAAAGGGTTCAAGCCATACATACATGTAAAGTAAATTTAGTATGTGAATTATAAACTAATATATTCATAGATCAAGCTGATCCAGAAGACCCAAATGAGCTGAGCTTTGAAAAAGGGGAAATATTAGAAGTAGCAGACAAGAAAGGGAATTGGTGGCAAGCACGTAAACATGATGGTACTACAGGCATTATACCAAGCAATTATGTAAGTACACTGTATTTTCATGAATAACAAACTCATTTTATACTAGTTCATTTTTGCTTCCCAATAATAATTAGAATGAATAAATTCACAAAAAAAAAAAGATTTATTAAATGTATGCAAAAAAAAAAGATGTGGATATGTACAGAATGTGTGGTTTATAAGGATATAGTTAACAAAAGCAGGGTGTTGCTTCTACAATAATGACTTCTGGCTTCATCATGGTTGACACAGTCTTCTTAGTTCTTTCAATCTCTCCAAATTCAGGAAAGGAGACGTAAGTTTCTGCAAACATGCTTTTCTTGTCTAAGCGTCTTTCTGTATCATGTTTAGATGTGAGTTGTTGAATCAACCGAGAATAATTTACAGTGTCAATTGGGTCCATTAAAAATTCAAAGAAAAAAAATAAAATAAAATAAAGAAAAGAGAGAAAAAAGAATATTTATATGAAATATTATTTACATGTGAATAAAAAGTCTAAAAGATTAATGCCATGTATTAGATTGCCACTTATTTGTTACTGAGAAATATGACTCTATTTTATCCAAATATGGTCTTATTAAATGGTTTGCATCTTAAAAATGCCTCTTATAAAGCTATTCAATATGATGATGATAGAAGAGAACCATCCAATTGCGGTTATTACAAGTAAGTCTTAAAATAAGCATTCAACGTAATATCAATCGATAACGTGTTTATTTTTAATTTACTGTGCTTCTTTAACCAATAATATTTTATGACGCACTTTTAATAAAATCATCTATTCTGCCAGAGTCAATTAAATCAAATAAAGAATCCCATATCGTGTGTGCATGTCATGCTACAAACACAACAGAATATTTCTACTTTCCCTTTCTTGGCTTCCAAATGCTCTATTTTATTGACAAATACCATTTATGTACAGCAGTGAGTTTCAATATCAAAAAGAAAGCATTAGGCTTGTAAGCTACAAATATTATTCGATTGGCAACAAACTGCTGTATGCTCAGCTTTTATATAATGCAGCATTAATCCTCAATGAGCCAGCCACCCTCAGAATGAATAATTCATTCCTCCTTACAAATCTTGAGAGTCTATCGAGTTGTTTAACATTGGATTAAGAAAATAATTGTGACAGGAGAAGATGGATTTTTGCACAAGCAAAATTAATATCAAAACAGGAAAAGATCAACTGATATGAGATTTCAGCCCAAGAAACATCAATTTGTTTGCACTCGTGTTTAATGAAATTAGCAGGTGAAACAGTCAAAAAGTGGATATGGCCATTCTCCTATCCTATTCAAAATATAACCAAGGGATAATGTAATAGGAAGGTTTCTTGAAACAAAAGAAGGAGGTTGATTACGACTAATATCAACAAATGAAATAAACAATAAGCATATTGCGATCACTTTTACAAGTACTCGATATGAATTAAACATTGTATTCTCTACAAATAGTTTCTGTTCTTTATGGCTTTTTTTTTTTAGTGTGATCATCTAAAAGAATATCAGAAGCTCTGTTTATGATCATCGCATATCAAAGATAGTCAACTTTATAAAGTTAATTATTCTTATTGGCTAATAAATTAATTGCGGGGAAGCACACAAATTCAATTGCTGATATTTCTCGCTTGTATGTAAAAATTCACTAGAAATAATCAAATGGAAAGCAACTTGAAAGAAAAGGTAAATACTGTTTTTATGAAAAATAGTAACTGCTCTCTCCCCCTTTTTTTTTTTTTTTTTTTTTTTTTTTTTTTTTTTTTTTTTTTTTTTTTTTTTTTTTTTTTGAAGGGAATTTCCCCAAAAGGGGTTTCCAAATTCCAAAAATGGCCCCAAAACCTTTTTGCCCTTTCCCAAAAATTTTTCCGGGGAAAAAAAAAACCCCCTTTTATTTTCTCTTTTCCTTTCCCCCTTTCTTTTTTTTTCTTTATCAACCAAAAAAGTCAAAATGTTGAGATCTAGTGTGTTATCCAAGTTACGTCCTCTTATCCGTCACTATTCATCCGAAGCAACTGCTGGTCCTTTAGGCATATCCTTCAGCTTAACCGAAGAACAAAAGTCAATTCAAGAAATGGCACGTAAGTTTACAAAAGACGAAATCATCCCTGTTGCTGCTGAACATGATCAAACTGGAAAGTATCCTTGGGAAATCATTAAAAAAGCATGGGAACTTGGCTTAGTTAATACACATGTTGAATCCAAATATGGAGGTATGGAGTTGGGCGTCTTGGATAGTGCTCTTATTTCAGAAGAACTAGCTTATGGATGTTCTGGTACTAATTAGTATAAGGTCCTTTGAAAGATGTATGCGTCTAACATTGAGAACTCTAGGCATCCAGACAGCTATCGAGGCCAACAATCTTGCTGAAGCACCTCTTGTAGTCGCTGGTAACGACTTTCAAAAGAAAAAATATTTGGGTCGCATGACAGAAGAACCTTTGGTTGCCTCTTACGGTGTGACCGAACCCGGAGCAGGTTCAGATGTCGCCGGTCTTCGTACACAGGCCGTCAAGAAATCAGATGGTAGTTGGGTACTGAACGGGCAAAAGATGTGGATTACCAACGCTGGCCATGCCAACTGGTTCTTTGTCCTTGCTCGTACCAACTCTAATGCTGGAGCTGGTAACGCCTTTACGGGATTTATTGTGGATGCCGATACACCTGGTATCACCTTGGGTCGAAAGGAGATCAACATGGGTCAGCGTGCCTCAGATACGCGTGGAGTTACCTTTGAAGATGTCGTGGTCCCAGCTGAGAATGTGTTGGGTAGTGAAGGCGAAGGATTCAAGATTGCGATGAAGGCCTTTGATATCACACGTCCTCTGGTGGCTGCAGGAGCTGTTGGTTTGGCTCGTCGTGCGATGGAGGAGTCTGTCAGATATTCACTGGAACGCAAGACGATGGGCAAACCCATCTTTAATCATCAAGCTGTGGCATTCATGTTGGCTGATATGATTATGGGCATCGAAAGCTCTCGGTTGATGGTCTATCGTTCAGCTTGGATGCGTGATCAAGGTCAAAGAAATACGTGGTATGCTAGTATGGCAAAGGCCATGGCAAGTGAAGTTGCCAATAAATGTGCTGCAGATGCAGTTCAAATATTTGGTGGCAATGGCTTTAATACAGAGTATCCTGTTGAGAAATTAATGCGTGATGCCAAGATCTTTATGATTTATGAAGGTACCTCACAAATCCAACGTTTGGTTGTCTCTCGTGGTCTAGCAGATTTGGCACAATCAGGTGCTACTACACTTGGTGGATTTTAAAGTAATAAATAGAATGGGGCAACCTTTGTTTTAATGTTTGATTAAGATCATTGTCAAAAATATTGAATTTTTTTTTCCAGTTAATAGAGCATGTGTTATACTTTCATCTCTACACTCACAAGTGGCTCTTGCCAATTCGTTCTTTTCCAATATTTGTAGTTGGTGAGCCTATCATTTTGTTAATATCACAAAAGTGATAAATAATAAATGATTTGTTACATCTGCTCCCCTCCCCTTTCTTTGCTTACAACAGAAGGGTCAATATGGAACGTAAAACAAATAGGATTTTTTTTTCTTTGTTACAAAATATTTCAAATACTTTTATTTACTATACAAGAGAAAAGTGTTGTGTATAATTTATTGAACAAAGCTGTTACCCTTAGCAATGTTCTTCTTTAATTCAGGAACGGCCTTAGCAATAAGTTCCTTTTCATAGTCAGAGATTTGACCGAGTTCGTTGATCTTTTCAACACCTTCAGGACCAAGTTCAATGTTGGTAGAGAAATATTCAACACCATCCTTGGCAAAGACATCAGACTTGACAAAGGAGGGTTCAACAACACCCTTCTTACCACCAACAGTGGCTTCCAAGACAGAGTTGGCGAAACGAGCACCGGCAAAGGCCATGGAGAGAGTGGCAGAACCAGTACCATTCTTGGCTTGAACGACTTCATCACCACCGAATTGGATACGGTGGGTCAAGGCATCGAGTTCTTCCTTGCTGAATTCGAGACCGGTTTGAGAGAGGAGAGGGACAATAGTCACACCAGAGTGACCACCGACAACGGTAACCTTGACATCGTTGGGGTCCAAGTTCTTGACTTCGGCAACGAAGCGAGAGGCACGGACGACATCAAGAGTGGTGACACCATACAAACGCTTAGGGTTGAAGACACCAGCCTTCTTTAAGGTTTCGGCAAAGATGGGAACAGTGGAGTTGACAGGGTTGGAGATGATAAGGAAATGAGCGTCGGGACAGTGCCTGTACATACGTAATCAATTTACAATTCACTCAATACACACAAGATACTTACTTGGCAGCAGCTTCAGCAAGGTCACGAACAATGGAAGCATTGGTGTTGAATAAATCATCACGGGTCATACCAGGCTTACGAGGAACGCCAGCAGGAATAACAACAACGTGAGCACCTTCAAGAGCAGTCTTCAAACCATCGTTTTCAGGGGTGTGGCCAGTGACCTTGGAGTTGGTGTTGATGTGGCTAAGATCGGCAGCGACACCAGGAGTGTTGACAATATCATAAAGAGAAAGGTGGGTGACGTGAGGGTTTTCCTTCAACAACAAAGACAAGGGTTGACCAATACCACCAGCAGCGCCAAGAACGGCAACCTTGGAAAGATTAGCAGCAGAAGTAGAGAAAGAACGCTTGGCAGCAATAGAGAAAACACGAGAGGCAGCAAACATGTTAAAAGGTTAAAGAAAGAAGAAAAAAAAAAAAAGCGGGGGATTGAGTTTTGCCCCTCTAGAAAAAAGAACAGGGTTTAATTTTCAAGTACCGACTATGTTCGGATAAAATTTAAAGTAATAAATCTCTATCAATTTTTAGACTAACCGCTTTGTCTGATTTTAAGGTTCGAATAGCTGATGTTTGTGATTTCTGAATCATTTCATCCAAATGATTATGAATAGAGTGTTTTTGTAAATTAGCTATTAAGGTTCCAACAAAACTACTGGGAGTTACTATGCGTTCAGTAGACAATCAAATGTGCTTACCAATCACCAGCTCCAGTGACACTCTTGATTTCATATGGAAGAATAATTTCTGGTGGGAAATATTTAACAACCGACTGATTAACAAATAAACAGCCGTCTTGTCCTAATTTCGTGATAATATTTGGTACGTAATTAGAAAGGCAAAGTGCCTGTGGTAGTACATTTTGCGCTAAACGAGGTGCATCTAATAATTGCGTTATTCTTTCAAGGAATAGTCTACATATCACTTCTCCTTCTTACTGTTTAACGATGGTGGATTGATAGGTTTGATCTGTTTATAAAGCAGTGGATCGGAATGAATACGTTCACATAAAGCCTCCAATTCAAATTGATTAGGCGAAATGTATTTTATGGATTTAGGTTGAGTTGTCTCGAAATGCTTAAATAATTTGAGTGATTTTGGAACAGAAGTTGGTTCAAAAAACACTTGCATTTGTTTAGTCATACATTTCCCCTTTCACAAAATGTTACTGCTTTTACCTGGAATAGATAAACTATGACATGTCTGTGCTATTTCTTTCATGACATCGGATGAAACATTGCCATCAAAGCATAAGAAATTAGGCTGTTCATTTTGTATGACAGATACAATCTATACTTGAGATTAGCGGTGTACACTATATATCAAATACGCATCTACTCTTGAAGCATTCATTTTTTCGAGTATGTCCATATCTGCCACTGCTGCTACTAGCTGACCATCATTTGAATGCAAAGCATTATAGACCTACACATATAATTAAAAAAAATATTGAAAAGTCTGTTTTCTAGTGTTTTACAGCTGTAGACTGTCCTTTCATTATTTCAATATGCTCTGTATCCTGCCGTAACATGAATAAATATTATGTTTGTGGTGCCTATGTTAGTTTGTTTACCATGCCAATCTGTTTCATTCCTTCAAGAATACTTTTACCAGCCAAGTCATCACCCACAACTGAGACTAATTTAACGCGTGTGCCGCCTGTTCTCAAAGCAGCCTCTGCAACATTACGTCCCACACCACCTAAAGTTTGTTTTACTCTTCCAGGTGTTGAAGTATGTAATATAGAGGCTTTTGAGTGAGCAACAGTAGCAGTAATGTCAAGTGCAACACCACCAACAACTAATAACTGTAAAAAGTATATATGAGTTTTTGCATAAAATTAAATAAATAAAAACTGACAGGTCTATGAAACATGCGTTATAAAGAATAAAAAAAAAATAAAAATAAAATAAAAAATAAAAACTTTATTTGATTGGATGGAAATCAAAAACTTCATTAATAGAAAAGGTACACAAAAGCACTTGTAATTAAAACGTTCAAATCCCTCTTTCTTTCCTTCTCTTCTTCCTCTCCTTATTTTCAGTGTTAAAAAAACAAAAAAAAAATCCAACTTTTTCTCCTTATTAAAAGTAAGTTTTACTTGATAACAAAGAAAAACTTTCTCTCTTTTCTGTCTTTGACATTGACTCCTTTTTTTTTATTATAAAAGAATTGATTCAAAATGATGAAAGGATGGAAAGAAGCTGTAAGATTCTTTATTTCGTTATGTACTTTATACTCATATTCCATAGCTTACAAGAACAAGATCGACTGAGAGTCATAAACAACAAGAGGCAACTTCACCTACGAACAACCAACCAACAGCCGAGACAAAGTCCAACATGATGCCACCTGATTCACCTAAACCTACCTCTATTGTAAACGATGCTTTAGATACGGTAAGATTGAAAAGTTAGTGAGTTTAAGAAATTAATGATCGTAAAATAGCAGCAGCAAATAAAAACTCCTCGAGTAAATAACAACGTATCTTTTATGCACAATTCCAAACCGGATTCTGGTCCTTTATATCACCGTTTAAAGAATGCACCTATTGATCAAATTCCTATCAGTAAAGCTCCTCGTCGTCAAAAATCATCTCGTTTCTATGTGACTGAAAAAGTCCAATTAGAGCTTACACCTGCTTTCCACGGTAATACGAATTATAAAGAGAGGACAACAGGGAGGATACTAATTTTGCTGTAGAGGTACCAATTCATATGCGCCAAGAGTTATTTGCTAGAAAGATTAAACAGTGTACGGTCCTCTTTGATTTTAGTGATCCTTCATCTGAATTAAGAGAAAAAGAAATCAAACGTCAAACACTTCAAGAGATTTTGGAATATATTTCAATGAACAGAGGTGTGCTCACAGAAAATGTTTATCCAGAAATCATTCATATGGTAAGTGGTTATTATACAGCTTCATTATAATAATCTTTATTAGTTTGCTATCAATCTCTTTCGTCCTATTCCACCGCCTGTCAATCCTATTGGTGATGCATTCGACCCAGAAGAAGACGAACCTGTGCTAGAACTTGCTTGGCCTCATTTACAAATTGTTTATGAATTCTTTCTTCGTTTCTTGGAATCTCCTGAATTCAATATTAGTTATGCAAAGAAGTTGATTGACCATAAATTTATTAATCAAGTAAGGAGAGTGACTATCATTGCAAGACATGGGGCTAATTCATAGTGTAGCTTTTGGATCTTTTTGACTCTGAAGATCCTCGTGAGCGTGATTTCTTGAAAACAACTTTGCACAGAATTTATGGCAAATTTTTAAACTTGCGTGCCTTCATTCGACGATCTATCAACAATATCTTTTTTCAATTCATTTATGAAACAGAGAGACACAATGGTGTAGCCGAGTTTTTGGAAATTCTTGGGAGTATCATCAATGGATTTGCTTTGCCCTTAAAAGAAGAACACAAACTCTTTCTTTCCAATGTCTTGATTCCTTTGCATAAAGTGAAATCATTGGTGTTGTATCATCCTCAGTTGGCTTATTGTGTAGTTCAATTTTTAGAAAAAGATCAAAGTTTGACCTACGAGGTAAGCATACATTACATGTAAAAGAGAGAGAGAGAGAGAGAGAGAGAGAGAGAGAGAGAGATCATTAACTCGATATAGGTTATCACTGGACTATTACGCTACTGGCCTAAAGTGAATAGTCCTAAAGAAGTTATGTTTCTAAATGAAATTGAAGAAATATTAGATGTGATTGATGTTCACGAATTTCAAAAGATTATGTGCCCTTTATTTACTAAATTAAGTCAGTGTGTTGCAAGCTCTCATTTCCAAGTATCAGAAAGAGCTCTGTATTATTGGAATAATGATTATGTTGTAAGTATGATGGCCGAAAATATAAAGGTCATCATGCCTCTGATATTCCCAACTTTATTTAAAACATCAAAAAAACACTGGAACAAGTAAGCCTTTTTAATTTATTTCTATGTGGCTTACTTAAGTTGTGAAATAGAACCATTCTTAGCTTGGTGTATACAGCATTGAAGCTCTGTATTGATATTGATCCAGCTTTGTTTGACGAATGTGCTAATGAATATAAAAATCAAAAACAAATGTAAGTGTGAATCATTTTTTAAAGATCACTGTACCTACTCATTGTCTTATTAGGGAGCGTAAAGCGCAAAAAGAAAGAGAAGACAATTGGAAGTTATTACGACAGAAAGTAGAAAAAATGTCTATAAAAAATCATGAAACCGCTTATATGCAGCAAGAACAAGAACCAAAGAATGAACTCTTCCCTACTTTTATGAGTAAGCCTCATAACTGATAAAGAATTGAAAAAGGACTAATTTTACAAGTAGATTTAAACAACATAGAAGATATTAATATTATGGATGACAATGGTTCAGCTGTAAATCATATCCAAAAAGAAGAAGGAGATCTTCATTCTGAACTTCAACAGTTTGATGCCCCACCTACTCAATATCAATCTTTCAGAAGAAAATCTATTATACCTGTCGATGAAACTGTAAGTTATCCTTGTCAATAAGCATATAAAAGCTAATATGTTTTTAGGTATACAATGAACTTTCTCGACATGTCAGTCTAGATGAGGTACTTAATCATGCACCGGGTGTTGCTACTCACCAAAACATGTCTACTTGAATTACCTTGAAATAAAAATATACTTCTTTTTTGTTTGTGTAAGATGTTTATTTTCTAATATTTGCAGTGACCAAACCATCTAGGCATTGGTATCACTTCTCTAACATTGTCAAGTCCAGTTAACCAAAGCATAAATCGCTCAAATCCAATACCATATCCACCGTGAGGAGCGCTACCATATTTTCGTAAATCCAAATACCATTGATATTCGTTCAAATCCATCTTTGCATCCTTCATTTTTTGTTCTAATAGTTCATAGCGTTCTTCACGCAAAGAACCACCTATCAGCTCACCAATACCGGGCACCAAAAGATCAAAGCAACCAACTGTCTTGCCATCATCTTCATTGGCTCGCATATAGAACGGTTTCTGTTCTGCAGGATAATCCGTCACAAACACAGGTTGTTGACAGTATTCTGATGCCAGATACCTTTCATGTTCAGATTGCAAACTTGATCCCCAAACGGTTGGGAACTGGAACTTGTGCTGACGCTTTTGCAATACTTCAATAGCTTCTGTATAGCTCATCCTTACAAAGGGCTGATCTACGCTCTTTTGTAGTTTTTCTAAAAGTGATTTATCAACCCACTGATTGAAAAATTGTAAATCCTCTTCACATCGTTTCATCACATATCGTGTTGTGTCCTGTACACTGGCTTCAGCCAAGTCTAAGAGCGGATCTAAACGATCAATGAATGCCGCTTCGGCTTCAAGCATCCAAAACTCGGCCAAGTGCCGCGAAGTGAGTGATTCTTCAGCTCGAAAGGTAGGTCCAAAGGTGTAGACACGTGCCATGGCTGAGGCAGTAGTCTCAGCATGAAGTTGTCCAGAGACAGTGAGATAAACTGGTTTCTTAAAAAACTCTTCGCTTGTGTGCACCTTAAAAACTTCTCCACCGCCTTCACAATCGTTAGCTGTCAAAATAGGTGTATTGGTCAAGATAAATTCTTGCTCTTTAAAAAATTGGTGAAAGCCTTCTCCTGCAGCATTTCTAACGCGAAGTACGGCGCTGCCTGTATTGCCGCGCATTCTTAAATGACTAATACTTCTTAAAAATTCTGTTGAATGGCGTTTCTTTTGAAGAGGGTAGGTCTGTATACGAAATGATTAGATTTTTTGTTGTCATTTTAGTGTGTTATGTATATATCCTACACTATCACATTCTCCTAATACTTTGACAGATTCCACCTGAAGTTCTTTTGTTTGTTCTTTACCAGGACTGTCCATCAATGATCCTGTAATCTTTACACAAGCTCCTGTTGTCAAACTTTTTTAAAATGAATAATTGTGTCATTAAAATAAAAGTTCTTTTTTTTTACGATTGGGCATCTTCATTGTTCAAAATTGCCTGTATTCCTTTCAAACTCGAACCATCGTTGACAGTAGCAAAACTGAGTTGCTTTTGCTTTCGTACAGATCGAATCCAGCCAGTGATTGAAACATTGCTGTTGCTGGTTTCATTTTCTAAAATGGACTTGATTGTCCTGTTAGGTAAAATGGACTTTGTTGAATAGAATGTCTTTTGTAATCTATGCATGTCAAAAAAAAAAAAAAAAAAAAGGTTCGGCATTTGATTGGCTATTTAGCAGATCTTTATATTAAGATGAACCAGGGAGGTTTTTTTATCTGCTGAAATTGGAAAAAAGAAAGGACGAGGGCCTCTGCTTTGTTATGTGCTTACTGTATGTAAGTAAAGACATAAAAAACAGATACACCTATGAAACCTTATCAATGATCTGTAAGTGAATCCCTTAGGTACCATATTCACTGTGTGATATCAGCCAGAATTGATCATTGTTGGAATTAACTAGTAGGACATATAGATAATCAGAGTGTATTAGCAAAGGAAGATGCAACAAGCAATATATATATACCAAGACTGAGATGAAGTTGAATACTCTTTACATAAGAAGAAAGAGTGTGTTGAAGTTTCAACGTGGGAGCTAACTTTATGAAAGACTTTGACAGTAAAACTACCCTTTAGATATATCTTTTTGGCTCATTATTTAAACTATCAGAGCAAAGCAACCAATCATACAGTAAAAGTAGCCTTCTAACAGATAGTATTTCAACATTAACAGCTTGTTAGAAAATTGTATAAAAAGTAATGTTTTTATTATTTATTAAAGATAGTATAGTTTCTGTCATATATAAAGAAAAAAGGGGTATGAATTGGTATTATGGTAATAGAACCATTAAAGGAAGTTCATATCGTCAGCGAAGTTTGATTATTGGCAACATCACGCAATATCCCTCACCATAGCTCAATTATCTACTGTCTATATCTTCCTTGATTCAGATGTGAAATAAGGAAGCAGCATGGAGCTAGTTTTGATACCTTGTATGATATCATCTTTTGATAAATTATTACTGTTTATTCTAGGATTTGCTATCTTTTAATTCCTAATCTTTCATTCTTGTTCCTTTATTCAACTCGACTCCAAGCGCACCTCTCTCTTGTGACTTATCTTTATTCAATATAAAAATGCAAAACCTAGTAAATAAGGATAATAAAGCATGAGCAAAAAAGTCACAATTCTCAGTGGTTTAATCCAAACCCCTCCACTTTAGGACTTTTTTTTTTTTTTTTCTCAAACATCAGCTTGTCAAAATGGCCACACCAGAAACCACGCCTGCCACCCCTAGACTGTTTACACCTCTTTCTGGTAATTTTGGTCTTAAAGACCAAAAGCCTACAGGATCTGCTTGGAATCCGCTCCAGTGGCCTGCTTGGTTTTCATACCACAAAGGACGCCTTAACTTGCCTAGCCCCGGAAAGTTTGAAAGACTTCACGGCGAAGTAACAAAAGGTTTTTTTCGAATAAGGCATATCTATGTGTATTGCTAACAAGAAAGAATGTTCATTCTAGAGGTATTCACTACTGCATATCTTTTTGATGGTGCTCAAGCCAATATCGTAAAAGAGCTTTCTGCCAACTTTCACGTTCAACATCAATTTTCTTTAGGCTCTCAAGTTATGCCACCTATGTATAACTTTATGTCTGGATATATGACTGAAAGAGTAAAACAAGGCATGAAAATGATGCGTGGATTTTAGACTAAAGAAAACTTTTTCTAGACTATGTTACAAGGCACCATGGATAACGATACAAACTTGAATGGTGTATTTAGACATGCTTGGTCACCTAAATATGTGACCAAGGTTATGGCCCAGGTAATTAAAAAGAAATATAGTAAAATCAGAACTAATTATATATGATAGTTTACTAATATGCCCGGTCACTCCATGGTTCAATTAGAACAAGAAGTGAACGGATCAGATTATTCCTTAAACTTCAAGACAATGAACGCCAATCCATTAGAGATGACAGGTCTTTATATGGCTTCTTATCTTCAATCTGTTACGCAAAAATTAGTGGTAGGAAGCGAAATCGTTTTGCAACGTCCTACGCGTGATATGGAAGAGACTGCGATGTCATTGGTTGGTAAATATACTGGAAGTGATTATATTGCAACTGTACAATTCCAAGGCATGGGAGCGATACAAACCAGCTATTATCAACGTATTAATGAAAAGGTTGATTTCGGTGTCGAACTCAACTTGATGGCTCAAGGAGGTCGTAGAGAGGCTGTGGCCACTGTGGGTGGTAAATTCGATTTTAGACAAGCCACTTTTAGAGGCCAAATTGATACAACTGGTAGAGTATCTGCTGTTTTGGAAGAAAAGATGGCACCTGGCTTCTCTTTCCTTATTAGCGGTGACTTGGATCATATGAAGGTTCGTATTAAAAGAAAAGGAAATGACCTTTTTACACACTCATCATTCTTTTATAGGGTCAAAGCAAATTTGGTATTGGAATTATGTTATCTGCATAGATTATTTTCGTGTACAAAAAAGATTATTAAAAAGAAATATATACAAGCAAAATGTAATATTCAAAGGGAAATATGTACACATTTGTCTTCTTTTTATATCTGTATTTTCTTATTCTTGGCCAAAGCCCATCGTTTCTTCTACTGCCATTGTTAACTTGGCAACAAGAGCTTCATAGCTTTTATAAGGCGGCATGTCAATACGATTGAAGCTAAAAAAAAATAAGAAAATGAGTATTAAAGAATAACCAAACAATCAGCAGTAGTTACCATGTATGGGCTTTTGGTAATTGTGTTATTTCGCCCGCTTTTTCAATAGTAAATCTTCTGGGACCATCACTGCCTTGAAGATCCTTAAATCCATTGACTGGAATACGTGAAGTACCTGTCGTGAATTGTAACAATCTAGATTTCTTTTCACTATCCCAACTACGGATGCACTTCCAGAACCATTGGATAACGTCATCTTGTTCAGTATATCCTCTATAATCCGTATGTTTCTTCCAGTCATCCACATCAATTTCAGCAATACCACCAATCAAAAGTTCTAATTCACGTTCATCAAACACATTGATCAAATCTTGAGGAATAAGTTGATTAAATCCTTCCTTAAATGCCTTGAATTGTTCATCAACACGTTTAGAAATACGCCACTCTGTTACTAGGCTATTTACAGGTTGAGTTAATAGAACGTGTAGCCAAATAGCAAGAGATACTTACTCAACATATTCCTTCTTGTTTTCTTCAGTAACTTCAATATTTCTTCCGTCCTCTTTGAGATCTACTGTAACTACCTCACCAAACCGGTCATCATCAACGGAGAATGTCAAATCAAGAACATCTGTAATATCATTGTCACTGTTACGAAAATATATGAATACGTTATAAGCATATGATATAGTATATTTACATGATCCATTTTAAACTTCTATAAAAGTCAGCATCTACACCTTCCATATCAGCTACAAGCACTTTCTTGTTCAAAATCATCTTGTAAAAAGAAACAATAAAGAATGCATCCAAAAATCGACGGTGAAAAATAGCCAAACCGACAACGCGCCCAATGAATCTAAAGTAATTCAGATGCTCAGGATTGATATTTGAATGAGGATTAATTTGAAGTGTATAATTGTCATGAGCCGAGTATTCAAATAGACAATAAAATGGATTAAACATTTCATGCGACAACAAAAAGAAGAATTCTCTTGAAAGTCCACCATAATCAAGACCATCTTCTCCATCAAACTTGATCATTAAACGTTTCTTGAGATCAGCAGGAACTTGTCTCATAATTTCTGCATAAGCATCTTCAAATATATGATCACGACGCACCTTGATGTGACACTGACCAGGCACAGGACGAAGAGCAGGTTGAGAACGGAAATAGATCAGCTTGCGACGGAAATCACGTTTATATTGTGGTACGTTTTGATCAAGGCTACTAGGCAATCGAGGATCATCCCAGGTGGTTGTCTTGGTATTGTGATCCACAAAGTATACACGGCCTGTGCTTGTCAGTCTCATTTCCCAACCTGAAGGAAGTGGGCCCAATTGAGAAACGGGTTGTACTTGTACTTGCAAGTTGGAACCGGGACCGATTGTATTAATATATTGCTGACGACGAGGATCAACCCAGGTTGTTGTGCGTGTGTTGTGGTCTACAAAGTAAGGACGACCCTCTGCTGTTGTTCGCATTTCCCAACCTGGTGGGAGAGGTCCAGAACCAGCGGTTGTCATATTGTTCTGTACTCCGACCACTTGGCTTGGTGTTGTTAATTGAGATTGAGGTTGAGATTGAGGTTGAGGAAGAGACTGACGTGTTTCAAAGGATGCTGAACTACTTCCGGCCGTTGAGCGTTCTTCAGGAAGTCCACGGGCATTGTGTCTACGTCTTTCTAATTCAGTTTGATTTTGTTGATCTTGTGCTGTTCTTGCTCTATATGCATAGGTATAATTAGATTTAGTCGCACAAGATATTATTTATATTTACGATGGCCTTTTCCATGTTGTTGTTCTTGTGTTATGATCAACATAATAAGGCCTTCCTAAATGATCTACTCTTCGTTCCCAACTACAATACACCTTAGTTAAACGAGATAAAATATGCTTAAAAATATTACCCTTCGGGTAAATCATTGTCCTGTTCAATTGAATTATGATTGCTGCTACTATTATTATTATTATTGGTATTATTATTTATTGATGCTTCACTATATGGCTGTGGTTGTGTATTATTGGATGATGAAATGTTTTGAATAGAAGAAGAGCCTGAAGCAAGGGTATTTGTTCCATTACGAATAGGAGCATTGATATTTGTAGAAAGATTTAAAATAAGCTTTCCTTGAATTGCATCATGATTATTTGATTTTTTTAAGTCTAATGTTAACATTTCTACATTCAATCGTATAACAATGAGTAATAGCCCACATAAACTGTAATCATCTAACAATTACCATCCCCTCCCACTTCGATGTCAAATACACTGCCCACTTGAACATTGATCACTCCAAGAAATCCTTGATCCTTCTTTTTGAACTTTTTTTGATCAAACACTTGAACTGCTATAACACTGTTGTTCGTTACTTGTCTATATTGTCGTATGATTAATATATTATCAAACATCACATATATTCTATATTACAAATCAAAGCTTTCATTCCAATATGGATTAAGTGTCTTCTTCATTACTGTAGTTGTATGTGTTTGTTCTCCATCTACAGTAACAACGGCTACGAAATATGTGTCATTTAAACATACAAAAAATGTATACATTTTTATTATACCAAAAGGGTCAGGCAGTTTAAAAAACAGGTCTTTCTTGATAAGACCATCAGCTGCAATCACTGTCAGCCGTACAGTCCTGGTTGAACTTGGCATAATGTTCCCTTTAGTAGCAAAAGAATAAAATAGAACAAAAGAGAGAGAGAGATGGCTTCCTTTTTTTCAACAAAAATAAAATAAAAATAAAGCTGAGCTCATTGCTGGTTCTTATAAAGGAACCATGATCCAATCAAATTCATCCGTGGCTTTTGAACTTTGTCTTTTTGAACTCATTCCACCTTCATTGGCTATG
Source organism: Rhizopus delemar RA 99-880 (assembly GCF_000149305.1). Classification (NCBI taxonomy): domain Eukaryota; kingdom Fungi; phylum Mucoromycota; class Mucoromycetes; order Mucorales; family Rhizopodaceae; genus Rhizopus; species Rhizopus delemar. The sequence continues at coordinate 482,965 of NW_027137827.1, read as the reverse complement.
GAGATCAAAAATATCCAATAAAATCAAAAGAAATTTTGTTTGTTAACTCGATCGAAAAAGCACGTTTTTTTAAGGGTACACAAAGTATGGTTGCAGCAACAAAAAATGGTTCGATTAAATGTATTTGTTTTCATTATATGTCTCTTGGTTATACTCAATTGATATAAGATTATGTATTTCTTGAATATGACGATAACAATCAGCGTATATTTTATAATATCAAAATTTCTTTCAGGTCATAAAAATAACCAGGAATGTTTAAAAAGAACAGGCACGATAAAAAGTGGGCTAGTTGAAAAACTGATTGAGCGGCTATTACAATTGGATGAGAGTTTGCTTTTATTGATACTAATATTGTTCTTTATTTAAATACAATGAGTGAAAGAAAAAGTATGTGATTGAAATCTACAAGACAAAGCAACACTTGGCTCTGATTATCTACCGAAAAAGTCAAAGAGGATGGTTAAATCTTATTCGACAATGATATGTCATCCCTTCATCCGTGTAACTCCATTTTTTTTTTTTTAAAAAAAAAGGCACTTTATGAGCCCACTTTGTCAAAGGGGGTGTTCAATGATCGGGTTTTACTGCAATATACACTAACCTTGTTCGTTTCAAATTGCAGCACATGGCTTTATTGTAGACTATTATGCAAACTGTAATTTCTTGTACACTGATTTGCACAACATGCTTTAGTTCTGGATTTTGCTGAGTTTTCCAAGTTCATTTAATGCGAGCGTGACGTTTTTGGTTATTTTTTTCTTCTCATTTTTGTTTGTATACAGCTGATTAATGACCGAAGACAACACGTTTATTCATGACATTGCTGTTGATATCTCAAGAGCATTGAACTTAACCAACCCAAACGACTTGATTGCAAAAAAGGTTGTCCAGTTTGCAGAAAACAATAAAGATTTTGAAAAGTTTAGTCAAGGTAAATAAAAGGTGATCATATAAATTTCTTTTTCCTAATTCCATTTTATAAAAAAGTATGTAGCACCTTCGGTCGATTTAGTAAAACATTTTTAAATGACATTTATATTAAAATCCAAAATCACAAAAGAGATCAACAAAAGCCATCTTCAGCAAACTCGAAATTGGTTCAGCAAGATCAAAACCGAGGCGAAGTCCTCTTTTTAGGTAACGATTTACCTGGCGGCTTGATCACAGCAAAAAATAAATCTTCCAAAACGGATGAGGAAAGACCGATTTTCAAAGCACCCTCCAAGCTAGGTTTAGAAGAGCTTGCTCGTAAAAAGCGCCAAGCCAAAAGCAGAGAAGACAAGACAGAAAAGAAAGTGAAATTAGACTGGGAAGAAGAAGAAAAAGGTGTTAATGAAGTGGATGAAGGAATTACGAAATATAAACAATATCGACCGCAGCGAATGGAGACACCTTCTCATGGGGGCGGTGTGTCTGATAGTGCATTAAAGAGACTCGAAGAGAGAAAGAAGAAAGACAGACGTTCGATAACCAGTGACAGAGATAGTATGCCTCCTCCCGATACACCTAGACGAGGTGGTCTATTCAAGCGTAGCCAGTGGACTGAAATGACACCAAGCAGAAACCCAGGTTCGTTTACACCAAGAAACACACCAGGCAATATGACACCTATGCGACGTGATAGTGGATACAGCAGAAAATCAACTGGAAATGCAACTGCAGTTGCAAGGCGATCTTGGGAGTCGATGACTCCATCAGTTCGGTCGACTGCCTATGACGAATTAGCATTAGAATATCCTGAGGAATTCGAAGGCGATGAAAATGATAGAAGAAGATGGGAAGAAGAACAAGCACAGCTTGATAGAGAATGGTACCAGATGGAAGATGGCGGTGTAGGTGATCAACACATTTGTTTTATTCTCAAAAACTAATATTATACATTTTAGGCTGTGGATGAAACACATAATCCGTTTTCTCAATATGAAGATTACACCAGTAACAAGGAAGGAGAATTGGCACAAAAACAAATGAAAAAATTATCTGCTCGTCAAGCACAATACAATCGTGATACAGATATGTGGGAAGCCAGTCGAATGCTTAGTTCGGGTGTAGCTCAGAGAATAGAAGTTGATACTGATTTTGATGAGGAGAACGAAAATCGTGTTCATTTACTTGTACATGACATCAAACCAGCATTTTTGAGCGGTAAAACTGTCTTTACAAAGCAATTGGAAGCTGTGCAGCATGTAAGGGACCCAACATCAGACATGGCAATCATTTCACGTAAAGGAAGCAGACTTGTAAGAGAAAAAAGAGCAGAAGCTGAAAGAGCCAAGGCCACCAAATTTGATGTTGCCGGAACGACATTAGGAAATGTGATGGGAGTCAAATCGAAAGAAAAAGAAGAACAAGTTCAAGAAGATGGAGATGCAAAGGCAGACTCCAAGTTTGCTAGTCATTTAAAGTCTTCCGAGGCAGTAAGTGATTTTGCTCGTACACGAACGATGAGAGAGCAACGTGAGTATTTGCCTGTCTTTGCTGTGAGAGAAGATCTATTGAGGGTTGTTCGAGACAATCAAGGTATATAAAATAGACAGACTGGCATGAGCTATTTATTAATTATTTGTACAGTTGTCGTTATTGTAGGTGAGACTGGTTCAGGTAAAACCACTCAATTGGCCCAATACTTGCATGAAGACGGCTATACTAAATACGGTAAAATCAGTTGTACTCAACCTCGTCGTGTCGCTGCTATGTCTGTTGCAAAGCGTGTAGCTGAAGAAATGGGATGTGAATTAGGTGACACTGTGGGTTATACAATTCGTTTTGAAGACCAAACTTCTGAAAAGACTCTTATTCGATACATGACTGACGGTATTTTGCTACGTGAGTCCATGACATCGTCAGATTTAGATCAGTATAGTGCCATTATTATGGACGAAGCTCACGAACGTGCATTGAATACTGATGTCCTGATGGGTCTATTGAAAAAAATTCTTACACGACGAAGGGATTTGAAGCTGATTGTTACTTCTGCCACAATGAATGCAGAAAGATTTTCAAGCTTTTTCGGAAACGCACCCTGCTTCTATATCCCTGGTCGTACCTTCCCAGTAGATGTTATGTTTAGTAAAACTTCATGCGAAGATTATGTGGATAGTGCAGTAAAACAAACACTGGCTATTCATTTGTCTAAGCCAGTAGGTGACATATTGATTTTCATGACTGGTCAAGAAGATATCGAAACAACATGTACAGTCTTGGCAGGTAAAAATTCAGCAACGCCTTTTTTTTTTTTTTGAAATAAGAACTAAACTTCTTTTTTTTTTTTTTTTTTTTTTTTGTAAACTAGAACGTCTTGAACAACTTGACAATCCACCTCCTTTATCCATTTTACCAATTTATTCTCAATTACCTGCTGATCTTCAAGCAAAAATTTTCCAAAGGTCTGAAAACAATGCACGTAAGGTGATTGTAGCCACAAATATTGCCGAAACTTCTCTTACAGTGGACGGTATTATTTATGTGGTTGATACCGGCTACTGTAAACTGAAAGTATATAACCCTCGTATTGGTATGGATGCTCTTCAGGTAACGCCTATCAGTCAGGCTAATGCAAACCAACGTAGTGGCCGTGCTGGCAGAACTGGACCAGGGTAAGAAACAAAAGAAGAAGTCTAACTAAGTTTATTAATATTTTTTTGCAGCGTCGCTTATCGTTTATACACTGAAGAAGCGTTTAGAAATGAAATGTTTGTAAATAACATTCCTGAAATTCAACGAACAAACCTTGCAAGTGTTGTATTGCAACTCAAGTCACTTGGTGTGAAGAATCTATTAGAGTTTGACTTTATGGACCCCCCTCCTCAAGATAATATTTTGAACTCAATGTATCAACTTTGGGTTCTTGGTGCATTTGATGATATGGGAGACCTGACGGTTGGAGGTGGAAAAATGAATGAATTCCCAGTTGATCCATCGCTTGCCAAGATGCTGATTGCTGCTGAAGAGCACGGCTGTACTGCAGAAGTTTTGGTAAGCAAGATAAAACACGAATGAAAAATAATAACAAGTGATTTCTAATTAGACGATTGTATCAATGTTATCTGTTCCTTCTGTGTTCTATCGACCCAAAGAACGTATGGAGGAATCTGATGCTGCTCGAGAAAAGTTCTTTGTTCCTGAAAGTGACCATCTCACTTTGCTCCATGTATATACTCAATGGAAGATTAATCAGTAAGAGTATATATGACCATCATCTAGAATCCTTATTAACACGACGTTTTTTTTTCTAGTTATCGGGATGACTGGTGTACCAAACATTTTATTCATGCTAAAGCTATGCGTAAGGCTCGTGAAGTTAGATCACAATTGATGGATATTATGAAAACAATCAAGATGCCATATCTTTCTTGTGGAACGGATTGGGATATTGTTCGGTAAATTGATTATATTTACTTTATTCTTAATGATAATTAACATGATGTTTACATAGTAAATGTATTTGTTCTGCCTATTTCCATCAAGCTGCTAGAATTAAAGGCATTGGCGAATATGTTAATTGTAGAAGTGGTATGAAGTGTCATCTTCATCCAACAAGCGCTCTGTTTGGTGCTGGTTTTACACCCGACTATGTTGTTTATCATGAACTTGTTTTGACGTCTAAAGAATATATGCAGTGTGTCACAGCAGTCGATCCTTACTGGTTAGCCGAATTGGGCCCCATGTTCTTTTCAGTTCGTGATAAGGACAGAGGAATTGGCAGAAGATAATTATTTTTTTTGTAAAGCACAAAATAAAGTTTTACAACATTGTTTTCTTCCACATCCATATGTTACCAGTACAGCTGTATTGATTACATAGTATTTTGACTAGATTTTGGTTGCTTATCTAGACCTTTATGCGTTAATATACAAAAAAAAATTGGATTTTGTTAAAGTCTCAATACACTTTAAAATATTGTTTATTACTAGTACAAAGTCAATTTAACATTTACAATAAGATCTATAATTTGACTGTTGAAAGAGAAAAGCACAAGTACAACCAGGTTATAAGTTTGATAAACAGGCCATGAGCAGCTTAAGATCTTTCGAGAACAGACAACATGTCTTCAACTCTAGAAAATTTTTCGCGAGGCTTACCCAACCTTCCTCCCAAGGCAAATTCAGCAGCCTCGATCTTTTTCCAGTCCGAATAACTAACTGGCACAATACCTCTGTCTTTTAAGGTAGGGATCAATCCATCCGCACCTTCCTTGGATCCTCCTTGAAGCATTTCCTTTCCATTTTTCAAATCATCCACGATCGTGTCTGCGGTCTCATAGGCATCTGACATGGTCGACACGATCACCCCCGTCGGACCGCGTTTTAGCCAGCCAGCGGCATACATCCCAGGCACCTCCTTCTCGCCATCCACCACTTTACCATACTGATTGGGCACGATGCCCTTGCGAGCATCGAACGGTACGTCTGGTATAGGCGCACTTTTGTATCCGATACTCTTCAACACCACACCGCATGCATCCGATTCGAATTCACCCGTGGCCACGGCCTTTCTTTGATCCAGGGGTCCTTCCAATCGGTTGAGGGCATACTGGATGCCTCGTACTCTCGAACGATCCGCATTTCCCAGGATTTCGATCGGGCTGCGCAAGAACTTGGCGGACCAGGACTTGTCTGTGTTCTGGTTGGGTGAGCCCTTTTGGAGTAGGCCCATCAGACGTTTCAGCGGTCTGTTTTGACTCATGATGGACTCTGAGGCTTCGATCTCACGGCGAATGAGATCCATGTCTGCCTTGAATGCTACTCCAGGTAGAGACATCTGTTCTCTTAATTCCTTTGAAGTGAAAGAAACCTACAAGACGTTTAAGTGAAAAAGATCCTCTTGCTTTTCAACTTTTCTCTCTACCTGAACAGGTCCTCTTCTTCCTACGACATGAACATGTTTGATTTTACTTTTTGATAAAGCCTCCAGGGCATACTCTGTAATATCTGTCTTTCGAAGCTCATCAATAGGACTAAGAAGGATACGGGCAATGTCCAGAGCAACGTTTCCTTGACCGACGACAACAGCAGTATCTGTATCATCGAGTGGTAACTTGAGGTCTCTGTAAGCAGGATGTCCATTGTACCAGCCAACAAAGCTCCTGGCCGATTCCACTCCATAGATGTCTTCTCCTGGTATTCCCATCTTTCTATCTTCACTTGCACCGTAGGACAAAAGAACAGCATCAAAATGATTCTGAAGTTCCTTGATGTCCAATCCTCTCTCTCTGCAGCCTATAGACACATTCCCAAAGAAACGAAAACGGTCGTCTTCTGCCACTCTATCAAACGTTGCCATCACATTCTAACAAATAAAGTTAAGAACACTGATAATTCACTTTTTCCTTCTTTACCTTGACTTCAGGGTGATCAGGGGCTACGCCAAAGCGAACAAGGCCATGAGGTACGGGTAAAGCGTCAAACATGTCAATTTGTGAATTTGGCCATTCCTTTAGTAAACGATGCGCTGTATAAAATCCAGCTGGACCACTTCCTACAATGGCGAGTTTGAACGGCCCTGAAGTGGTTGAAAAGGCTCTTGAAATAATTGACATGAGGTTTTGGATGCTCTTTTTTTTTTTTTTTTTTTTTTTTTTTTTGCCATTTTTTACTATGCTCTTTTAGTCGGAGATTATTTTTCTGAGGAAGGTTTCGGAGTTGCATTTACCCAGGCACATCCTATTCGGAAAAATAGATTGACGACCTATTAGAAAAGGGTAATGATCGAGGTAAGTTTTGCTACGAGTGGATTGCGTAGAGATCTCTATAGACTACAAAGCACTTATAAAGTTGTGGTTTGCTTTCAAATAGTTTGATGTCCACTGTGATCACTATGTAAATGATCTTTCGAGTGGATTCACAAAAAAAAAAAAGTAGTTGGTGTCTTTATGATTTGAATAATAAACTGTCTTGACCTTTAAAAGCCCTCGAATGTTTTTTTTTTTTTTGACTAAATAAAGGTATTGAATAAAGTACAGATGAAGTACTTCATTATTCGTTAAATGATATGCCTAGGAAAGTAAACTGATATATGATTTCTAGTTTCACAAGAATTGGATTGATCACTTTGATGAGCTTTGTTAGGGTACAAATCATGTTTTTTTTTTTTCTGAGCCAGCACACAACGATACAACATTTCATTTTCAAAAAGGTACCTCGATGTATTCATTTGTTTTCTCTCCCTCTCTCTCTCTCTCTCTCTCTCTCTCTTTAGGATTTCTCTAGTTCACTGATAGGCTTAGTATAAAAAAAAAAGTCATGCTGAGCCCGTTTAAAAGGGTCTACAGCAAGTAAGCAAACTTGATTGATGGCTACAATCAATAGTGGTTGGTGTTTAAAGGCAAATGATATAATCTCCTTTGGGCCCCTTTCCTGACAATAGCTGCACAGTTGGTATTCGATCCAATGTGTGTCAATAAATAGGCGCCAAATGAAAGGGAGATGGGACCTGGTTACTATCATCCTTTCTTGATTTATTGAGATAGGATGAAGCTAATGTTGTCAGTGAAAGAGAGGAGGGGATGGCAGCAGGCTTTTCGGATAGTTATTTGATACAAGATGGCCTTCATAGAAAAATGGTGAGAAAGAGGTTGCGCTTTTGTTAAAGGTCTAGAAACATAAAGATGGGAAAGATTGGGTCGGAATATCAAATAAAAGCAAACTGAAGGATGTAGGGTATTTTATGCCGTCTAATCGGTCCTTTGTGAAGATACTAAAGGAAGCCCATTCAACCAGATAAAGAGCATGCTTGTACAAGTCATTAGATGATTACAATGAATTGAAAAAGTAGTGGGATTTGTAACCTTTTTTTTTTTAAGAAAGTCAAGGTTATTCTCACAGCAAATAATAGAAAATGATCAGAGCATATTTTAAATAAAAAGGGGGGTGATTTTTATGAATTTATTTACAAGATTAAAGCCACCAAGATTCACCACTGTGAACAAAGATATCAGTGTCTTCATGAATTGTATTTGGATGGTCCAATTCAAATATCTTTGTAGGCTGACTAGTTTCTTCCTCTTCTTCAACCATATCAGACCAAGACATACCACCACTAAAGAAAGCGGAATCAAATGAGTTCATATTGGATTGTTTAGGACCTGTGGGAATAGAAAGGTCGACGAGTGTGTGTTGATGATGATCTTGTTCGGTAATATAGATATGATCAATAGCCAAGAATTGTTCCTTGAGGACAGAGACTGAGGGACGATCGGATCCACTGGGAGTCAAGGCAGATTGTAACCAACGAAGGGTAGCCAAAGAGAGTTCAGGAAACAAGTCATCTTTCAACATGGCAGGATTTCGAGTGAATTGATGATAAGCAGGATCCATATGAGATGCTTCTTGCCAAGGCGTCCTACCAAACAAGATGGCCAAGAGTAAGATACCAAGGGACCAAGCATCAGAAGCAGCAGCATCATAAGGAACCAAATCAGTACCGTCATCAAAGTGTTCAGGAGCAAGATAAGAAGTAGAACCACAACCGAATTCCATCGAATATCTTTCACGTGTCGCTAAACCGAAATCAGCTACCTTACAGTAGAGTTCATCCTCATCCTCGTCTTGTTGCTTTAACAAGATATTCTCCAGCTTCAGATCTCGATGATAGATACCTTGAGAGTGCATATGTTCGACTGCATCCAATATTTGATGAAACCAAGTCTTGACCAGACCCTCTTCACGTACAAAATTAATTTCTTGATCCTTGATGACGAAATCAAAGAGATCACCTTGATCACAGAGTTCCATGATCATATAAAGATAATCTTGATCTTTGAATGAAACGATGAAGGGCAAGTAGATGAGGATGTTTAAGTTCAGATTGAATGTCCATTTCGAGTTGTTGAAGTGGTTGAAGTTCTGCAGATTTAGCCAATATCTTGACGGCCACATAACTATTGTCCTTGAGAGATTGACCGAGGAATAGACAGCCATAAGCACCATGACCGAGTATTTCGAGTAGTTGATATTCTTTATCGATTATTTTATCAACAAAGGAAGAAGCGAGTTGAGACCAATAGGCCTCATCTTTTGTTGTAAATGAGCTGATCATTGATTTTAATAATAATTCTTTTGTTTTGGTATACAAATAATAATTTCTTGTTGATGCAAATTATAATAATTCAAACATGTTTCTTTTTACAAATGATGGATAGCATAGATTAGTGAGGAGGGGGATAATTAGATGGACATGATTTAAAAAAGAAAGAGAATAGAATCAATTCCCTTTTTTCTTTAATTTATATAGTTTTTCATTGGTTTATAAATAAATAACTTTATTCTATTTTTGGCATACGCACTCATTCAATGATGACTCAGTTTTTTATAAGGTGATTTCCATTGGCTTTTACCCCTTTTATTTGTCATCGTGTATATGGGCTCAGTCAAGGTCTTGTTTTGGACATAAGAAAGGTGATACAAGTCGATTTCATTCATCATCCTCCATTTCTTGTTTCTAGATTCATTGTTGTCTTTCCCCTCCCCCAAAAAATATATTAAAGAGTCACTCGGGTTACAAAGTGGGGAAATAAAAAAAATAGAACATACGATTTCCTTTTTCTATGGAATAAGACGTCATAAAGTAAGTGACTTAATATTTACATGTGTCAGATGGACTTTTGTACCTTTTTTTTTTTTTTTTTTTCTTTACATAAAATGAACAAGACTTTTTTTTTTTCCAGTGTTTATTTTTTTTTTTTTTCCTTGTCTATCTTGAATACATTTGTTTACAAGTGTCACATACACACACACACGTGGACATCACTTAAGCAACTCATAACCAATTCAATTCCTTTCTTTTTTTTTTCTTTTTTTTTTTTTTTTTTTTTTTTGCATGTCCAATCGACCCACGTTAAAAAAGAGTATTTCTCGCAACTCGATTTTATTAAACAAGAAACCGAGTAAACAGTTGATAGTTGAAAATGCAGTATTTCCAGAACAACAAACCCTTCCTTCAATGACTGTTTGTAACCTAAACTTTTTTTTTGAGTCATCATCATCATCACTTATCCTTTCTTTTAGCGAAGTGAATCTACAAAGTCAATCAAAAGAAAGAAAAAGACAAACATTACAAATAATTTTATTAATCCAACTGATATCTTTGCACAAAATTTGAGTGATGCAGTGATGGATGCTGAAGGTAGAGGGATTAGGTTGTGAACCCAACTGATTCTTTATTGAATAGATTCTGATGATTTAGAAGTCTATGTCTATCGAGATAAACCTAAGCATAACAACTGGAATCATGATTTTGATCTTTATTATCAACAACCTTATTATTCATCCACTGACACAGATGGATGTGAATCATCTACTGCTCTTCCATTCAACACTCTATATTCTCATGAGAAATTACCTTCAAGACGTCCTGTGTTGAGATCAACCCTATCCGAGTTACCATCATCCATCAAAGAAATCAACACAAGAAAACTTAGACCGGTCTACAACACATTTTATTATTCTCCACCTCTTCATCAAATCGGTGATGATTATTATCATTTCAAGTCACGTACAACCAAAAGGAGACTCATGATCAATCATCACTCAAAAAAGTAAGCATCATTCAACCCTTCCGTTTATTCATACCCTTTTTATATTTAGCAAAAGAAATTGTTTGACTCTGTACATCTTGATCGCCATCCTACTCACATTTTGTTTTACCTTATTCTTTATCATCTTATTCGCCAGTCCATTAAGTGAAGTAGAAGTTGTCTCCATCTCAAACGTCTTGGGTACTCAAAAGGAATTGATCTTTAATTTACATGTTCGAGCCAGGTAACCTATTTCATATCCAAGAAACATATTAAAGGTTTCTATAGAAACAGTAACTGGTGGACAGTGAGCATGACAACAGCCGCATTCAGTGTGTTTGCTTCAAGTCATTATGTCCCAACCTCTTCCTCATTCGATCAAAACATTACCAAACTTGGTGCAGATCCTGCTGAATTCCTTGGCACAATCTATCACCTCGATGATCCCTTGATCTATCAATCAGGTTCCTTCTTTCATCCTACCGTAAGCATAGCCACCAGTCAGATCCAGATCAAGAGTCCAGGATCCACTAGGAATGATAACAGTGGCAATGAAAGATGGTAATCCAACTTAAACAGTCTGTTTTGTTTATTCATCATCCTCTTAGGTCCTTATTAATTCGATACCCTTATGAACTCACAGTCCGTGGTGTACTCAAATATCAAATCTTACCTACCTTTCCTACCCTATCTCAATTACACACAGTACGTGTATGTAAAATGGCCAGAGTAGACCCTTCCACAGGTCAAATATCTGATAATATTCCTATACCCGAGAAATCAATTTGTGATGACCCTTCTCCTGTTGAAGGATCACAAGCTCACTTTGCTTAACATACCATCCTCATCCTCTCTACTTTATGCTCAAGTCTATCTTTTTCATCGCAACTAAAATAAAGCACTTTATTCTTATGATCTAGGGAAATAGACTTGTTCTTTTCTTTCAACATGAAATGCTTTATTTTCTTATGAAATAGACTCACACAACAATAAAGTGTTCCTAGCTGACTTGATTTCATTCTTTCATGAGGAAAAAGAAAAAAAAACCCCCCCCCTTTTATATTTCAAACAGACTGTATTTTACATCACAGCCTGCCTTCCTTTCATTCTGTCTCCCCTTGATTCCGTCGTTGGCCCGCTGCACGTTTGATCCTCTTTGAACCCGATGTTCTATAGTGTCAAATATCGCCACTTTCTCCTGTAAAACGGCTCTTGTTTGCCGCAGAACTCATTCTGGTGTCCATGGCACGCTTTTCCTTTTTCCTTACGCATTCGCTTCCCCCCCTTGATTCCAAAGGATATTTTTTTGATTTGACTCGGATGATTAGGCTGTATTGAACATACCACGCATTTTTTAAAGTCTTTTATAAATAAAATGTTCGTTTCATCCTTTTATATATCATTTTGGTAATTTTTTTTTTTTTAATAAACTCCCTCTTGGCATTTACGGTAAGACAAGTTTGGTGTGTCGATTTCATCATGTTTTTCAAATCTAAAAAGTTAGATTACAAAGGGTTTGTCTGGTAAAACTATGTTGCTGTCTTGGTTTATAATAAGACGAATAACTGAAACCATTTTACGCGATTCACAGAGTTTGTGACAAATATTTTTATAAACCCAGCATGTGTCATTCATTCATCATTGATTGTTAGTAAAGATACCTATCTTGTATGAATTCATAAAATAGATGGACGCTTCACCTGACAATCTACACATCCGATAGAGTTGTTTTTGATTAAAGCAATCAGCAGTAAAACCATATCTTTGTAACTGCGTAGTATCTCTGTGTTACTTTCTAATTATTAGATCACGCAATACTTTTAAATGCTTAAATGAGCCGCGGTGTTTCAAGATACCATAATCACTCAAGCCAGATCAAACTGAGCGTAAAAGAAGCTAAAAAAAATCCCTTAAAGGATCAAAGGTGAAAAAAGAAAAGAACAGAAGGGAGGGGGGAGGGGATAAGAAGAGACCTGTGAAGAAATCATTGTTTGGGAAATAGGTTTCAAAAAAGGAAGCCATATAATAAAATAAAGGTTGAGCTCATGGAGTACAGTAGTATCAATAACACCTTTGGCAATGAAAAGCGAGCAACTTTTTCATTATCACAGTGTTGTCCAAAAAAAAAAAGGAATAAATAAAAAATTAAGATGAATGAAAATTTCTATTACTTTCACATACTTGTTTATCTTTCTTAACTGATGATCACTTTTACGAATGCGGTTCAAACAAATGATTGTTTAAAAAAAAGTCTGAGAAAGCTTCTCCAAATATTGATAAAGTGCAACGTGTCCTGACCCCAAAAAATCTTGAAGAAGTCAAGAACGATAAAGTCCTTGTTCGAGAGTGCTAATTCTGGTGTTATTGCTATCCTTACTGTAGTTGTTTCCGGTTCTTCAAAGGAAATATTTTTTTTTATATATAAGGAGCTATGAGCTCGGGTTTTTATTAAGTGACAGATAAGGATGGCACGTTCAAAGGAAATAATTAGAAAAGTATCTATTAAAAAATACCATCATCCATGTGCTTTCAATCTTGCTACCCAAGAACATATGCAACATCAGCGACACAATCAAGAAAATTTTCGTTTTACTAGTAAATTACCCGCTCTCAAAACATCAAATTTGACTGATTTCTCAAAGGCTGCTTCTATTAGACTATCTTTTGATGTCCCTCTTACTTTCACTGCTTATTCTATCTTAAACTACCTCAACTTTCTCCTATCAATCATTGTCAAAACTTCACTACTTTCCAAATCATCTTTATTTTTCCTCAAAAAACGTTATATATCCAGTAAATCATGCATCCAATAAACCCCCCCAATTCATACAGTGCCGTCAGTGCCAGATTGAGATTCTCAAAAAGCTTTTGGCAGTTTTAGTCGCTATCCGGGGCAGATGTTTTATTGTGTTCAAATGGCGGTTCTGTCATACTCAAATGGCTACATGACTAGTCTCAAATAGCAGTTTTGTTTATTAAAGAAAAAAAACTACAACCATCACAAACAAAACTTGAAGTCATAAAAAGGTGATTCATCTTCAGTTTAACTGTGAAGCCCTATTTTTGTTTTGGCAACAAAACATAGTTCATACACGCGTTGGTTAGTGTCCTTAGGAAGCTTACAGTGGATTTACAAACAGACGCAACCAGATTGAAACATCCGCATTTTTTTTTTTTTTTGAAAAAAGAGTAGTCCTTGATAGAAAGCTCAAATATGATATTTATGGTAATGTCATTTCACCTAACTTGGCTCCTAGTTGACACTATTTTCCCAAGGTTCATAATTTATTTTTCTTTGTTTAAAAATGGCAGGCATCGAATAGAAATATAAAGCTATATAAAAACTTGGTTGGCAGGTGGAAGAGTTTATACGCTTGTAGGTGTTTCAGTTGTTTGAAGAGGAATCCATTCAGATCTTGGATGTGGGTGACGTTTCTGAGGAGGTTTAGATTGTGATGGTGAATATAAAGCAGGCTGATGGGCGACAGTGGCGGTAATGGTGTGTGAGGTTACAATAGTGGGAGAAAACTTGAGTTAGCCACTCAAGAAGAGAGGCATTTTGACATTTAATTCAATTGTTTTCAGTCTTGGCAGCAGCGAGTTCCGCTTGTAACTGTTTTACAGTTGGCATGGATACTTTTTACAAACAAGGGAAAAAAATATACAGAAAGTAATGGAAAGCAGAAAATGATTTTTACAAAAACCAAACCTTCATACAAAAGTAAAAATCATGTTAGGCAAAGTTATTGGCTAAACACTGTATTCCTCTAACAAGATTGTTTAACAAAAACAATTTAAAAGTAGAACCATTTCTAAAACTAGCGAATTAGATCAACGCACACAAAAAAAAAAAAAAAAAAAGTAAAATGACTTACAATCATTGATAAGAGCTTCAGCAAGATAGTCTATGCTTTTAGATTGATAACGGGTTTATATTCAACAGATTTACAAAAACAATGTTTTTATTCTTATCGAATCATACAGAATCGGATTCATATCAACTGTGTCACACTATTTTTTTTTTTTTTTCTTCAATAAAACGGAGATAAAGTTTTAATTGGTGAAAGATTTCGTATGATCTGTGCTTCACAACTTTTCGCTAATGTTATCCTTCTTAAAGCGGATCAAGACAATAAATATCCGTTCTGTGAAACATCGTTTGTTTATTAGCACAAATATTTGCCAAATGTCGCCATCGAATCAACGTAATTTTTTTTTATAAATACAATGCATACTTTGAACATCTTTTCTTTTTTTTTTGTTTTCTTACCATTTAAAGTATGGCAGAACATATTAAAGATGAGCCTTTTATAGCAGATGAAAAGGAAATAGAAAATAAAGAAGAATATTGGTTGAATGATGCTAAAGATGTTAAACTCGATGAAGAAAATACAAACAATTTTAAAGAGAGCTATAGTGAAATAGACGAAACGGATATTGCCATCATCAATGATGTAACAGTTGTAGAAGACGACCCTGAACTTCTCTGTTTTACAATTCGTGGCCTCATTATTGGTATTGTAAGTATCAGTGATTTGTTTTGATAACGAATTATGTACTAATGTCTTTCAATAGCTTCTCTCTGCCCTTTCAGCCTCTGTACATCAATTGATGGCATTTAAACCAGTTGGTGTTTCTTTATCTAGTGTTTTCATGTTAGTTGTAGCTTATGTTTTTTGTACTGCTTGGTATACATTCCTTCCTAAAGGTGGCTGGATCAACCCTGCACCCTTTAATTATAAGGAGCATGCATGCGTTTACATCATGGTCTCAGCTGCTAATACTGCTGTATATGGAACGTATATCTTAAGTGCCCAAAGACTTTATTTTGCCGATCCTCCTGGACCTGCTGGCTCTATTTTCATGTTGCTTGCTACACAGTTTATAGGTTATGGTATTGCTGGACAACTTCGACCTTACATCGTATACCCTGCTAATATGGTTTGGCCCCAATCTCTACCATACATCTCTGTCTTGAAGACACTAAATACCCAAAAAGATGAAGCTCAAGCACGTACTAAATTTTTCTTCATCGTATTTGGCGCCGTCTTTATCTATGAATTTATCCCTCAATACATGTTCCCACTTCTCTCTGGTTTCTCTATTGTATGTCTTGCCAGTCGAAATAGTAAATTGGTGCAAAATCTCTTTGGTGGAACATCTGTAAATGAAGGCTTAGGCATTTTCAACCTTAGTTTTGATTGGAATTACTTGCAAACTACTACTCCACTTGTCCTTCCTTTTTGGGTACAACTCAATTATTACAGTGGTATTCTTGTCCTCTGGCTTGTCGCTCCTCTACTCTATTATTACGACGTCTGGAACGCCAAGAGCTTTCCTTTTCTCTCTAGTAATATCTTCCGTCTCTTTGACAATGGAACCTCAGTTAGTTATCCTCAATCTGAGGTTCTTAATGCTGACAACTCCCTCAATTATACCTTATTAGAACAAGTTGGGTATCCTCAATTTGCGACTGTTACTGCTTTCAGTTATATTATTATTAACTTTGGTGTTACTGCAAGTTTATCGCACGTTTTCCTTTTTTATGGTAAGCAAATCTGGAGAGGTTTTATTGACGCTTGGAAAAAATCTTCAGCAAATGATGATATTCATATGCAATTGATGAGAAAGTATAAAGAAGTCCCCAATTGGTGGTACTATATCATTTTCTTTATTGGTGCTGGTGTTAACATTGGTATGGCTTATGCTAATAACAGTCAACTTCCTTGGTGGGGTGTTATTGTCGCAATCATCCTGTCTGTCTTCCTTTCACTTCCTCTTAACTTGATTGGTGCTGTTACTGGTGCTCATTTTGGTCTGAATGTCCTTTCAGAAATGATTGGTGGTTTCATCTTACCTGGATATCCTATAGCCAACATGTATTTCAAGGCTATTGGTTACAACACCATGAGTCAAGCAGGTGTCATGGCGAAGGATCTGAAGATTGGCCATTACCTCAAGGTTCCTCCCAGATGGACTTTTTTTAACCAAATGGTTGGTACTTTGGTGGGTTGTTTATTCAACTATCTTGTCAATAAGATTATTATTGATAATGAATACGATATTCTCAAAGTTTCTGGTGGTAACCAATTCTGGAGTGGTATCTCTGCAGAACAGATCAACTCTGCTGCTATTACTTGGGGTGCTGTTGGCCCCATGATCATGTTTGGTCCCAACAGCCGATACTATATTGTTCTTTGGGCCTTTGTCATCGGTTTCTTTCTTCCTGTTCCCTTCTGGTTACTTCATCGCAAGTTTCCCAATGCTGGTTTCCAATATGTTAATGTGCCTACTTTTATGATGGGTCTCTATGTCTTGCCTGGTAGCAGTTCCGCATGGATGACGAATTCTTTTATCATTATCTTAATCTCTCAATTCTATCTGAAGCGAAGATATACCGCGTGGTTCTCAAAATACAATTACTTGCTCTCAGCTGCTTTGGATTCAGGCACCTCTCTCATGGTCTTTTTTGTTTCTTTAGCCTTACAAGGTGGTGGCAATGGTGTTGCTTATAACTTCCCTACATGGGCTGGTAACCGTGATGACCTTAAATACATGGATTACTGTTGTGCTGATTGTTAGTTTCATCCCCTTCATTCTACTAACTTTTCGTTTATATCTTTAATTTTTTTCTTAATAATACCTACCCAATGTATATAAAGATACTTACCCTCCTGTATCGCGTAATATGTAAAAAAATAATTATAATAATAACGTTTTGATTGTTTAAAGCAAACTTTATGCATCTATGTCTAAGTTATTCGAGCCATAATATGAACGAGGCCTCGGTTATTGATAATATCATCTGGACGTTCATAGAATCTGTCTTGAAAAGATTAAACTAATTTACGCTTGTTCTTTTGTTCGAAACTCAGATCCCATGACGTGCTTTTAAACGAATTCGTATGCAAATTTATACTTTTTTCTTTTAAAAAAAGATTTCATGGCTGACGAAGGAAATTGGTGTTTAATCGAAAGCGATCCTGGTAAATTACACCATCCCCTAGTAGAGATTTTTATCTAACATTTTCATTTTCAAAGGCGTTTTCACTGAGTTGATCTCTAACATGGGTTGTCAAGGTGTGCAAGTTGAAGAAATTTGGAGTTTAGATGAAGGAACCATGGAGAATTTAAAGTAAATTGAAAAAAAAACTAGATCCCTTAAACTGTAATTTATCTGAACTGATATATTTTTAGACCTATCTATGGCTTAATTTTTTTGTTCAAGTGGCAGAATAATAAAGCTCATAAAGAAGAGCTTCCTCAAATAGATACAAATGCTGACCATGTCTTTTTTGCGAACCAAGTGATTACCAACGCCTGTGCAACTCAAGCTATTTTGTCCATCTTATTAAATAGAGATGATATTGATATCGGACAAGAACTAAGAAATTTTAAAGAATTCACTGAAGATTTTCCACCTGATGTAAAAGAAAGCGATAATATTTTCACAAAATATCTAGAAAAAAAGTAACACGAAAAATCATTAGATGAAAGGATTAGCAATTTCAAACAGTGAGTTGATTCGATCTGTACACAACAGCTTTGCACGATCAGATCCATTTGTGAATGAGATAGTAGACCCAGATGCTGGCAAAGATCAGGATGTCTATCATTTTATTGCATACACACCTATACATGGAGCACTGTTTGAATTGGATGGATTAAGTAGAGGACCTGTTAACTTAGGAAGTTGTGATGAAAACAACTGGGTGATCAAAGCGAATGAAGCAATCATGGAGCGCATGAAACAATATGGAGCATCCGAATTGCATTTTAGTCTTATGGCGCTTACAAAGGACCAAATTGAACTGTACGAGGAACAAATAGAAGAGCTGGATGGTTTAATATTGTCTCTTTCAGAAGATTTAGTAGAAGAAAGAAATAGGTTGAATCATGAACGTAGTATGCTGACCCATAAGTTACATCTTGAAAAGGAAAAAAGACAGCGATGGCACGTAAGTGTTGAACAGAAAAAGCAAAAAAGGATATATATATAAATTTGCTAACACAATTTCACAGAGAGAAAATACATTAAGAAAGCATAATTTTATCCCTTTAATCTATAACCTATTAAAACATCTTGCCGAGAAAGACCAACTCCAGCCATTAATGGCAAAAGCAAAAAGCAAATCTGCTACTGGTACTACTTCCAACAAACAGTAATAAAAAAGTCGCGTTGTTCCATATTGTAGTATACAGTCCTTAATGCATGACATTTTTTTTATATATACTTTGTCAAACATATTTATCTTCTTTTTGAAGTTTAGGTATTGTGGCATTTAAGAAGTTAGTCTCTTGATATCGTCCTATTGTCGTACATCTCACAAAATGCACATAACACTATGGGAAATCATGCATGTTTCCACGTAAATTCCATTGAAATTGGACTTATCTTGTCTCTCTAACATTTGCATCCCACTCATAAGAAATAATTATTAATTCAAGGTCATGGGCAGCTCAATTTATATGAGAAAGCACACACCTTCCTGTGCTTTACTGATACAAGAAAGACTTTTTTAAATAAGATGAAGTATCCTTATGAGAATAATGATTCTTATCAATCATTGTATCGCTTTAATGAATGATATGATTACCACCAACATGTTTTTTTTTTTTTAATTCGGCATATAAAAGCAAGTAAAACAAAGGAGAGAGGAAAAGGAAATAATAAACAATATATATTTCAGTATAACTGATTATACTAGTAGTACAAACCCCCTTGGGGCCTGTAGTATAGCTTCGTTTTGGCTTAGTCTTTCACAAAACGATTACAAGTTTAAAAAAAGATGAGTTGCTTACACTTTGTATTTAATTATTAATAGAATGTATTAGATATTAAATATATAGTAGAAACAGGATATATATACATATGGATTGAGTAAAACAGTTTTTCGTGTACTACAGTCGCGATTAGTGTAAAATGTATCTTGTTCTTCCTCAGTACACTATTTTGTTGTATAAACTGTTCCAAGAATAATATTTTTGCGATATGTTCGTCTAGGGTTACTAAAGCTTGGAACCACATAATATGTTTTCTTATCTTCTTCAACTTTTATACATGCAGCACATTTCTTTTCTGGTGTACAAGCAAGAACACATTTATGTGTTATTTTCTTTTTATCAGTTGCAGGTGGAGCAGGTGGAGCAGGAGGAGCAGGAGGCGCTGCAAGGTGAATACACTGATGCATAAATACAGGTTGGGGATAAGAGTGAAGATGGGGATAGCAGGCACATACAGGGGCTTGAAAGCACGGTGGTGGAGGTGGCGGTGCTTTTTCCTTTTTTTCGGGTTCTGGTTTTTTTTCAGGCTTTTCGATGATAATTGCTTTAACTTTTTTGCTCTAAACAATTTTAATAAAAAGCACTACAAGATATCACTTTTTCACTCAATATTACCTTTACAAGTTGCATTCAATTGGATTGCCTCTGAGACTAAGTGTAAAAAAAAAGTATAATTAAAGAAGAAAAAAAAAATCTGATAAAAATGTCCATTATTTATACAAAGCTGATTGTTACGGTATTTCCTGAAATGCTAATTTTTGTAACTTTCAAGTTTATATAAAGAAATGGAACGACGTACTATTTTGAAGGGAAAACTGTGGTCAGTGCACTTTATCAAATTCATTTTCTCCACCATAATTATGAAAAAAAAAGAATCATCGCCATAGATTAAATGAACGATATGAAGAAAAACTACTCAAAAACAAGTGCCTTGCTATTTTAATATCTTGCCAAAGGAGGCTCAGCATATTATTATATGAAACTGCTCACGCGGAACTCATTACTTGATTAGTAAAAAATATACAATCTTCCTTTTAATTTCTTTTTTGTAACATTAGATCACACTGTATGCCGTTTTAAGATTGATCAGACCCATATTTATCTGAATCACTCAAAAGAGAAGCGCGTTCCAACTTTGCTCTATAAATACCAATTGAATCGAATTGAACACAAATCCTGTAATTTTCTCACTTCAGCTATAAGAGTAATTGAGTACACATAGCGCTCATCTTTTATTAATTTGTTTTATTATTCAATTATTTGAACTTTTTTTAAATTCGATTTGAAGAGTATATCAGTCATTGAAGCATGATATATATCATTCAATTATACTTCTCGCGTGCCATGTCAGATGCTATCATACAAAAGCCCCTTTTTCCTTTTTATAAAATATGTGTATTTCTAAATAGTCATGCACTACGATCGCATTCGAATAAAAAATAGGCTGCTTATGAATGCGAATTGTGATATTCTATTAACTTCAGTTGATATTCTTTTCAACGCGTGATGT
Organism: Rhizopus delemar RA 99-880; assembly: GCF_000149305.1. Classification (NCBI taxonomy): domain Eukaryota; kingdom Fungi; phylum Mucoromycota; class Mucoromycetes; order Mucorales; family Rhizopodaceae; genus Rhizopus; species Rhizopus delemar. The sequence continues at coordinate 462,155 of NW_027137827.1, read as the reverse complement.
TACCAAAAATGTAAATGATGGGCTGACATCAAAGGATAGTGCTGATCAATTAGGGCAACACAATTTGTCATAATAGCCACATCACCACTACCGTAATTCTCAAGGTTTTCGCTGCCTTTTTCCTGAGTTATTTCTTTTTTTGGCTGTTGGAAACAATTTCAATTTCTGCCCATTCTCTGAGATCATTTTAATATATAATTCAAAAGATATACTATTGCAAATAGTTTCAAAAGAAGATCTGAAAGAAGTGTTTATTTAATCGATGAAATATGCGATTAAAGGAAAACCTGTATTGCTTTTTATTTTCTTGTAATGCTTTCTCTACAAAATAATACAGATCTTCTTTTTGGCATTCGTCAAGAATGATTTACCTTTTGATGATTTAGTCGTTCTTGGAGTGCTTGTGGTAGATTCAAGTGGTTGAGAAGAGTTGTCAGAAGACGGGATTTGCTGAGATGTGTTGATAGAAGGCATCTGGTGAGAAGCGTTTTTTGAAGTAGTTAATGGTTGAGAACGTTTATCTACTGCGGAAGGTGACAGAGGTTCATTAGAAATAGTCTGCTGTTGAGGAGTGCCTTCAATAGCAGACTCTTTATTCGATTTAACAAGAGCTGGTGCAGTGCTTTGGGAAGCGGCAGCAGGAGGGCTTCTCAAGAAGCTATCAGTATCAATAACAGACGAGTTTACAACGGATTGAATACCATACTGAACAAAATCGCTCATTTTGCCACCACTTTGAGTGTTGTCTGTAACTATGGTAGATGGACCCCTATCAGCTGCTGGTATCTTTGCTTCATCTGTAACACTTTTACGAGGTTTATCGTAAAGTCCTCCTTCTACGTCGCTTTTAACCTGCTTTATGACGCTATCGATATCAATAAACTTTGAGTCAATAACAGACTGTATGTAATCATCATTATCAGTACTCAAAATTTGTTTCGCACAAATATTCTTCTGCTTTGTAGGTTGTTGAGAAACCTCTTTTGGTTGAATTGGAGCTGCAGGTAAAGATGATGCTGTAAATGATGATTCCTGAATGAGGGGTCGATCACTATCTTTAATACGAGAAGGAATGCTTACGATAGGGGTAGGCGGCTGTGGCTGGGTTGTAGCTACTGTGGAAGTTGGCTTCGATACAGAGTCATTTTTTCCCTTTCCAACAGGTGCAGCTGATATACCACTCCCAAGCTCTTCAACATTTTTGCCAGACGATGGTACTGCTCCTCGAGCAACAGCAGCTGACTGAAGCCCTGTGTCATCCTTTGTTTCTTGATCAAAGTTTTCAGGAGGAGGCACCATACTTGATTTTGTTTGGTCGACATCTTCCCCAGACAATAGAGCACTGGCCGACTCTTGCTGCTTATACTTCGAAGGAGGTTTTATAGTATTTTTTTGATCCAGCTCTTCCTGAGTAGATTTTTCTTGATCGACTGCCCGTTGAGGTGGAACGACAACGTTTGTTCCTTGACCCAAATTTTTCATAGGAGGCACGGCTTTTTCAAGCTGGTCCTCATCCCCAGATATAGGAGGGAGCGGCTTTTCGTGCGTAGACAAAGGAGCTTCCGATGGCAAATCTGTAGAGGTTACCGTTTTACCCTCTTCAGTTAATGAAGCAGAACCAATTTCAGGGCTGGTAGGAGAAACATTGGGATGTTCTTGCGCGGCAACCGAATCTGAAAGAGCCTTTTTACTTTTCTTCTTGAGTCTTTTCTTTTTGCTTTTTGACATAGTGGCACTGTTATCCATTGTGTTTTTTTCAGATGGAACAGGAGGTTCCGACATTTTTAGTGAGACTTAAAAAAGGAAGTGAAAGGAATTTGGGATTTTTTATAAAAAAGTAAACGGTTTATTTCATGATATAACTTAGACACTTTTGACAAATAGTAAATTCTTGTACAAAGTAAACCTTCAATATCATTCCTCAGTAAAAACTAGCTCCATACACACAAAAAATGGAAGTGACAGTTCTAAACGTATTAAATGCTATACAAAATGACTTCATCGGTAATTAAATATAATGAAGCAGCAAAATGAAGGGCATTGCATCATGAAGAATGGCATAATAAGCCATCTGTTAGACTAGATATTTATTTTGTAGGATTCGTTATAAATTTCCGATATGTTTCAGGTTAAAAAACAAAGAAATGTAAGAATACACAAGAGGTTTACAACATGCTTTATACTTTTTTACGCTTGATAAGACCAGCCGAAAGTATGTTTACCGCCGCCCTCTTACTGTTTTCCACTTGTTTTGTTTGTTCTTTGGGTTTTACCTTGATTTGGAACTGAAATGAATTATCAAATATGCTTTCAATTTCTTGAACCGCAGTGTGTGTTGATGCCAAAATTGATTCTTTATCATGAAAGTCAAGTTCCATGAGTTTGTTCCAAAATTTAGTAAAATCATCTGTACTTTCTTCTTCTTTGATTGACCCAGATTCAGCCTCAGGGCGATTCAATCTTAGCTCAAAAAATCCAGTGATTTTACCAGATCCACATTCTTCACTGAAAGCCAACACTTCCCAAAAGTTTGATACTGACATATCGTCCTCTAAATTATCTTTTAAAAAACGCGATTTAGCATCGTCTTCAAATTGCGGAATAACATCTGCTGCTTGCGCATCTGGAGGATAAGAGGTACCGTATTTCCATTGAATATGCTGGGCACTCTTCCAATTTCGTTTCCTTGCACCGCTTTCAATCAATGCGCTTGGCTCATCCTCAATCCCAGGAACAAACCACCATCCTGTTGAATCAATACTCACCTTGTTAAGTAGATGAAGCCACCAAGATACCAGATTACGGTCTCCTAATACAGTCTTTTCCGTGTTTGTGGCAGAGTGTGCAAATAAATATTGAGGCTTGGCTCTTGCAAAGACAAACACCGAGCTTTGTGGTGGTAGGCTTTCTAGGTAAGCTAAAATAAGTTTACCCGTGACACCCTTAGTGGTTGCCTCATCTGTTATTGTGGTGTCAACTTTGGAGATATAAATAACGTGCTGCTTTACTTTTCCTTCCTTTGACGAAATAGTATACTCATATGTCTCTAGTCCGCAAATAAATCCGATCGAAGGCGTAGATAACAAAATTAGACGATGTCGTAAATATGTATCATCAGAAGATTTTTTAATCAATGGAGATGAGCATTTGCTTAAGTTAGAATTAAGATTATAAACGTTGAACGTCGTGTCTTTAGAAATATTCGAAAGATGCTGTTCCAAATGTTGTTGAAAAGACATTCTGAAAAGAACAAGACACTGTTGATTTATTCTCTTTTGGTGGCTGATATAAAAAGAGGGTCGAGCAAACACAATAAAGTCCGGTTCCAAAGCAAGTTGCTCTTTTTCCTCAAAGATTAAATAGTGGTGCAGTAATCACCAAGAATTCTACTACATCAAGTAGACCCTTTGAATATAAAAAATAAAAAGTCTAAGCTTGCACGGCCATTATGAGGCAAATGATAAACCCCACAAAATATATTCTCATACCTAGTACTATAAGAGACCGAGATGCATTAGATATGCTAGTTAATGACCATGAAACCAATGCTTCCCTTTATGCATTTATATGTAAATCTCTTGCATATTTGAAAAGAACACAAAAAAAGGTTCTAGAGAAAAAGGCATTGGGCTTTTGTATACATAAACGTATGGAATATAAAAAAGAACTAAATGCTAAATCAATGTCTGTTAATTTTCTTAATAAAGCCAGATATGACAGTAATACCAACTTGGACTTGATTTTATCAGCAATCAACAATTATCACCTATTTATTATCATTCCCGTCATGACAGAACTCGATGACAAACAAATGTCTATCAGTGTGATAAATGATATTCTGAGGCTAATACAAAGGCTGGCTAATTAAGCAGTAGATCTAAAATCGGATTATTCCAAGATTATTATAAAATAAAGGATAGTATTTCTAACCGTATAATCCCAGATACATCACATAGCTTAATCAATATGAAGGAAGAGTAGCGGTTATAGAGTCTGCATTTCTACAATAACTTTCCATTTGCAGATTGCTTATCCTCACACAGTGGAAAGCCTCAATATGGGTTAAAATTGCTTACAGCAATTACCTAGTACATCATCTGTCATCATAACATCTACTTTTTCTCTACCTTCAATGCATATCGTCAAATTTATCACAAACAGGCCTCTCTGTTCTTCGCCTTTATCTATAACTGACTACACCTGTATTAACCAAGCACGAACAACTGTTTTTCGAGAAGGCACCAAGATTAGCAACTTAAAAAACGTGAGCAATTTCGATCTGGTCAATTTGACTGGACTTCAAGAACAAAAATTTTAATACAAAATATTTTTGAGTAATTCCTGACGAGTGCTACTATCGTTGATATGTATGAAGGAGCAATGATTATGGCGTTTGAAAAACCATAGAGATCAATGCGTCAGATTTACGCCTACCTTGATAAATATACCATTGCACCTTCAAGCAAAGTTATTGGATTGACAGATATCTTGTGAAAACGAATGTGTGATACATATCCTGAATTATTCTGGAGAAGTCCAGAAGATAACAAACTAAACAAATGGTAACTTGAACCTTTAGTCTGCCATTTGATTCCCATAGATTTTAGTTATATCTTATTTTAGTATGGTCAAAAAGACCATACATCAATGTAGAATTATGCTCAAACTACAAAATCAATTTCGGATTCTTTTTTGGCAACTTAAAATGATTATGTAATCAATCTTCCAGGTGACGCAAAAAAATCTCATGTTTAATTTTCTCCCCTTTTCTTAGCTTACAATGGAAAATCTGCTGTGCATGAAAGCTTATCCATTAGTTTATCGATGAATAAATTGTCGATAAAGCAGTAATACATCATCCCTTTTTTCTTTCCCTTCTTTTCCCGCACAATTTAAAAATTTAATATTCTTTTGATGGCGGAAAAAATAAATTGAAATAGCGCTACTTCTATATAAAGTGGACTTCGATATTTTTTTTGGACCCCATTTTCTTAGTCCTATTTTTTTTTCTTCCATCGATGCAACAAGGACAACTAGAAAAACATGCTGAACTTGTAAAAACCATTAGCGATTTTGATCTACAAGACATAGGGGAAAGAGTATCTTACTTAGCTAATGATCTTGGAAATGTTAAGAACATATTAGTCACAGGAGGAGCAGGCTTTATGTAAGCAGAGGATTTTTTATCGTAAATGGGATTCTAAAACATGCTAAATATAGAGGATCCTTTCTTGTAAGAAAACTAGTTGTATTGTATCCAGAATATCATATTTATGTAGTGGATAAACTTGATTATTGTGGGTCTTTGCATAATTTAAAATCAGTTAAAGAGTTTCCCAACTTTACATTTGTTCGGGTACATAAAAATAAAAAGAAAAGGGTCTTTTCTAAACACTTTTTTCTTAGGGCGATATTACTTCAGCTGATTTCATTACCTTTTTATTAAAAGATAAAAGCATTGATGTCATATTTCATTTAGCAGCACAAACTCATGTTGATAATTCTTTTGGAGATTCATTTGAATTTACAAAGTAAGAATTGTAAAAAGAAAAAGGAGCAGGCTCATATGTTAATCTCTTCTAGAAATAATGTCATGGGAACTCATATACTTTTAGAAGCCGCTAAAATAAGAAAGATTACACGATTTATTCATGTCAGCACAGATGAAGTTTATGGTGAAGTCATTAATGGTGTAAGGCAAAAAGCAACTGAAAAAAAAAAAGAAGAAACTTATTTTTATTATTTAGCCAGATTGCCCTGAGGATACTATCTTGTCTCCTTCTAATCCTTATTCCGCAACAAAAGCAGCCGCCGAATGCCTAGTGAAAGCATATCATAAGTCATTTGGTTTACCAATCATGATTACTCGATCCAACAATGTCTATGGCCCTTACCAATTCCCAGAAAAGATTACATCCAAATTTGTTTGCAGTTTACTTAAAGGCAAAAAGTGCTATATTCATGGTGATGGACAGAATTCACGAAAATATTTGTATGCTGCTGATGTAGCTGATGCGATTGATATCATATTTCATAAAGGAAGTATAGGCGAAACATATAATATTGGCTCACCCTCAGAAATATCCAACCTTGAAATGGCAAAGAGATTGATTTTGTTATTTGGTTATAAGGAAAATGAAATGGGAGAGCATATTGAATTTGTTAGAGACAGGGCATTCAATGATAGAAGATATGCTATAGATTGTTCAAAATTAGAAAAGTTGGGTTGGTCACCTAGAATGACATTTGACGAAGGGCTATTAAAGACGAGTAAAGATATTGCTATGAATGCTATGAATATACTAATAACCTTATAGTTGAATGGTATAGACAATGTACAGACACTTGGTGGGGTGATATAAGTAGTGCACTTATTCCACATCCATTTAAAGTGATTCCTTCTTATGATGAATCTGCCATCTAGAATACTATTAAATTATCATCCCTTTGTTTCTCACCTAAAGCACACTGTTATGTATAAATCAATTAGTTGAATAAATAGAATTGCCTTAAAGCTAAATAAAATGATTGGGGCAAATGATTCTGATAGAAAACAATATTCGATTTATGGATATTGATGATTATTCTATAGTTGATTGCTTTCAACTAGCTCTTCTTGGATTTTTGTCTTTGCTTCTCTTAATGCATTGGTGTTAACCATCAGAAATCCTATTATTACAGATAGAGCACCAATGGAATAACGAGCGTTAGGTATAATGTTGTTAAAGATGGCATCAACTATTAAAGCAAGAGGTGTCTATTTGAAATATGTCAAGAAGAGGATGCGAATGATTATTTAATTATTTAATCACTTACGGTTAATGATATACCAAGCGTGACTACAAGAGGAGAAGTCATTAACATGGATAATAACCAAAGATAATCCGATCTAAATAAATAATAAGTGTTTGATGCATAGGCATCCAGGGCACTTACAAAAAGGTGCCAATGAAAGCATTTAAAAAGATAACAAGCCATAAAACACCATCCATAGGAATTTCGAATGTTTCTATTCCAAAGTAGTCGAGTATAGGTATAGCGGGCCACAATAATAATATATTAAAGGCACCAACAAATCCAAAAAACAAAGGCATATCAATCCTGTCTTCACTTCCTATTTTTAACTTTAAAAAGATTGTATAGCAGCCATAAAAGATCGCGCCTGATAAAGCAAGGATATCGCCAACCAGTGGAGAAGGTGCGTGAGGATCATTTAGGATATGATCTGAATAAGAAACAAGCATTACACCTACAATACTAAATCAACCATTGAGTCTTTGATATTTCACTTTAGTTCATTCGTACCTGATAATTACTGCAACAAATTTAATCAAGTTTAGCCTTTCAACTCTAAACAAAGCACCTATGGCTAAAGTAAACAAGCCAGACATGGAAGATAAAATGGTACTACTGCCAACTGTTGTATAAGCTAAGCTTGTGTTAGTTGTAAAATTAGCAAAGAACCACAAGAAACAAAACATGAAGCTTAGTTTCATTGTTTCTTGGGTGGATAGAAGTTGATGTGTTGATGTCAAAGCAGGAACCGCAGCATAAGTCTGTTGGGTTGATAATAAGTTGCTCGGTACGACTTTCCACTTTTATAAATCTTCTCCTTTTTTGTATGGCTTACCTTTACATTGGTATTAAGTAACCTAAATAACCATATCAACAAGAAAGAAGAAAATGGAAAGATTAAAAAAAAAAGAGCTTACTTTTCATGATAAAGTCTTTTAATTAAATAGGGTAAAAGATAAAGTGAAAATGTGGCTGTATTCAGGTAGGTGATTAAAAATGGCTTATTATAGTTCATTTCACCAAATAATCTCTACAATTCGATAAACAAGAAAACTACATGTAATGCATAAAGGTAAACGTACATTCATCGCAAATGATGACCCAACCCATATGAATACAACTCCAAAAAGGGCCATCACTCCTTGCCAATACTTTCTAGATATGACTTGCTTTGTATCTGACATGAATGAACAAAAGAAAGAAGAAAAATATTACAGCAAAAAATTAGAGATTTTATCGTGGAATTCATTGGCTCATTTCTTATATGAATGACGATAAGGACAGCACTTTTTTATTTGATGATCTGCATTGAACTGATTCCCCTTTATTTTGAGCCACACAATCAACTTTGGGCTGAGCTCAAAATTTAATAAAAATTGAAATAATTTAATCAAACGATTGCTATATTCTCTTTTTATCTTCAACTTCTTTGAAGTCTTGTTCTTTCCTTTATAATTTATTTTGACTTCTTTCTTTTTATATAAAAAGGTAAAACAATAAATCCTTTTATTAATAATTGGTACCTTTTTTTGTTTATTCCTAAAGCATGTGAGCAGATTGTTTTTTTTTTTACCAAAAAAATGTCATTAGATGTCAGACGTCCATCTATTGAAGATTGGAACAAGAATAGAAAATATGGTGTTATAATTGATGCTGGCTCATCCGGTTCAAGGGTCTACGTTTATTCTTGGAAAGATCATGAACATGCAAAAAAAATATTTTCAGTAGACGAATTGAAAGGAAAAATACCCATTGTTGAAAGAGCTGATTATAACGGTCTTAAATGGACAAGTAGAGAAGAACCAGGTACAACAAATAGACAAATAAAGAAGAAGGGAAAAAAGAAAAGAAAAACTTACGACTCTATAGGTATTTCTACCTTTGGATCAAGACCATCTGAAGTAGGTGAACATTTAGATATGTTGCTTGATTTTGCAAAAGAAGTTGTTCCAGCTGATAGCCATTCTTCAACTCCCATCTTTTTAATGGCAACTGCTGGTATGCGTCTATTGCCTGAAGATCAGCAAAAGGAATTATTAAGTTCTACTTGTCAATATATTCGTAAATCCTCATTCTTTATGAGTGATTGTAACAGTCACGTGAGGATCATATCGGGTGAACTTGAAGGAGTCTATGGCTGGGTCGCCGTTAATTATCTGATGGGTGGATTTGATAGTAGCATCAAAGCCTATGTTGATGGAAAGACAGAGGAGCAGCATCATACTTTTGGATTTTTGGATATGGGTGGTGCATCAGCCCAGATTGCCTTTGAACCGGAGCATCATCAGAAGCAAGAACACAGAGATGATTTAACGCGAGTAACATTAAGAACACTCGATGGACGACCGGTAGATTACGATGTGTTTGTAACTACCTTTTTAGGATACGGTAGTAATGAAGCCAGAAGAAGATATCTAGAGAAGCGTATAGAACAGGTTTTTAAAGAATCGAGCGAAAAAAAAAATTTATTGGATGAGCATCATCAGTTACATTTAGATGATCCCTGCCTTCCTCTAAATCTCAATATCACTGATACTCACTCAGCCAGTGTTCCTCTTTATCTACACGGAACAGGTAGCTTTGATGAATGCATCCAAAACACAGTGTCTTTGCTCAATAAAGACGCTGCCTGTCCTACTCAACCATGTTTGTTCAATGGTGTCCATACACCTAGTATTGACTGGTCTGTAAACAAATTTGTTGGTATCTCTGAATACTGGTATTCATCTCACGATATACTCGGGTTGGGAGGTGTTTATGACTTTACAGAATATGAAGAGAAGGCAGCAACTTATTGTGGTAAAGACTGGAGCTTGACCACGGATGATCACAAGGACTTGAGTATGGCAGAGATAAATCGATATCAAATGCAGTGCTTTAAATCAGCTTGGATTGTGAATGTCTTGCATGAAGGCATACAAATTCCTCGTATAAAAAACCCAAGCGGCCATTACAATTTGACAGAGGACGAAGATCTACTGGAGCAAGTGATTGAAAGCGTAGATTCAAAGAACTGGAAACCTCTCTTTCAAAGCATTGACACAATTAATGATATTCAAGTCTCCTGGACACTAGGCGCCATGTTACTGCACGTTGCTAATCAAATCCCTCTTGTGGACCATGATGATGGATTTCTAGGCCATAATACTGATGATGAAGCCGTACACGAGATTGCGGATGGTGTCAGTGACAGCCATAGAGAGAGCGGAGGATTTTTAAAAGAGGAAACAAAATCGACAGCTGCTGTAGGTGCTGTTTTCTTTTTACTTCTTCTTGCTCTTTTCGCTTTCTTTCTTTGCAAGGGAATTCGTAAAAGACGTGGCTTTAACATCGGTGCCAGTGGTGGTCTCTTGGGCAGTGACCCTTCTTCATTGTCTACTGCGCGTCGACCTTTCCAATCTCTCCTATCTTCCTTGGGCAAAGCGTTGTCGAAATCAACGGTTGCCATTCGTCATTGGGCATCTCGTATTCTAATTAGAAACCCGGGGCATTACACGGCTGTTAACACAACAGATGTCATGCTCGATTCATTTGACGAAACTCAAATTAGTAGTGGGAATAATGATGTGGTGACTATCAATATGATCAATGGAGACCGATCGCTAGGGCCTTCACCCAAACCTCCTAGTGTGGTTTCAAAACAATATTGGAACAAAAAACGATACAGTGGTGATAGTCAAAGCACCCTCTTTCCAGCGAATGAGAATGGTATCATCGAGGGAGGTGTGCTTCCTTTTAGAGCAGCCTCTACATTAGGCCTTGCTAATCGAAATAGTAGCTCATCGAACCTTGCAGCACGTACAGGGAGTGCACCTAACCTGCCTGGTTTACTCGCAGATCGTTCACCTTCGCCTTTGGCCTTTGAAGCAATGACACGATCAAGGTCACGTATGGGATTTGTGATTCATGAACAGTCTGATGAAGACGAATATGCTGCCCATGATACACCACTGTCTGAAAACACAGCAGCTACACTTTGGCTACAGCAACAAACAGGCAGTAGATTGGGGAGTCCAAGGGGAAGCCCTAGAGGAAGCTTAGAGGAAAGGAGGAGATGGAAGGAAGACGCAGAATGATATATATAGAAAAAATATTTATATACAAATTAATTCTTTTATACAAATATACCTCTTTAACATTAATAACTCACACACACATATATATTTATAGTGTGTTAATAAAAGAATCCATATGAAAACTACATGAAAAAAAGAGAGAGAATGTATTTTATATAGAAAAAAAATCAAAAGGATGTAAAGAAAAAGAATCTTTATAGAAAGGAAAGCTCGTGAATGAGATGTAAAGTAAGCGAATGATCATTATGTGTGACTAAATGAAATATTAAGAGCGCATTGAATTATACATTTAACCTATATTTTTTTTGTTAATAATACGACTATTTATAAATATATTAAAAGCTTACAGGCACAACTATTAGCGTTATTTCCTGAATTTTCCAAATCAACACCACGAGAATTTAATCCATTTCTAGTTTTACGAGAACTGTCTGCTAATTGATCAAGTGGCATGCGTTTTGCTATAGCAAGAAATAAATCATGCACATTTTCGGCTGTTTTTGCAGAGGTTTCAAAAAATAATAAACCGGCTTCATCCGCATATTCTTGAGCTACCTTTGTCTCAATAGCTCTTCTTGCTCCTAAATCAGATTTGTTGCCCGCTAATGCAATCACAATATTAGGGTCCGCTTGACGTTGTAATTCATTCACCCAAGCTTTGGCTTTATCCAATGAAGACTAAAAAATATGTGTTAAATTGTATTCCGGTCTTTTATATAATTTCTTACAGCTTGTGTGATATCATAAACAACCACGGCACAATTTGCATTTCGATAATACATTGGTGCTAAACTCTATTTTCTTGGTTTAGAAACAAGCCTATCCATACATGTATATTATTTACCTTGTATCTTTCTTGTCCTGCTGTATCCCTAAATATAACAAAAATGAGCTTGATGGTTTCATTGTCATCCACCTTATTTTACCAAATTTCGAATTTTACTGTTGTATTATCATCTAATGAAATAGTCTGTGCCAAGAAAGCAGCTATCATAAAATATTAACATTAAAATATGCTATGGATATAGTTCCTAATACCTCCAATAGTACTTTCTCTATATTCATCAAAATGGTCTTTTACAAAACGCATCACCAAGCTATTTTATTATTAAAATATTGGTTTATATTTTAACATCTCTCTAATTACCTAGACTTTCCAACAGCAGATTCACCTAGTATGATATTAATAAGTTTGCTTTTATTTATTATATTTTATTTACCTAAAAGTACAAGTTTAAATTGATATGTCTTTCCTTGTTGTGCCATATTGTCTCTATTTTATTATTCTAATAATGATAAAAGAGAAGAAAAAAGGAGTTTATTGAAAGAGGGAGAACAGCATACAAATAAGGCATATTACATGACCAATGACGCAACTTTATTTAAAATTCCGCTTCCATTGTGAAAGCATAAAAGAGAAACCGAGAGAAAGGTATAGTATTTACAAAATCTATATAAAATTATGAAGAGTATCGAGGAGGAGAGAGCTCGTCTTCATAAGCAGGCAATTGTTCTTGCCTAGTGGGTACGTGTAAGAATTTTGGTTTAGTAGACATACTTGTGTCATCAATAGAATGAAGATTGGTATAAGAAATAACACTGGAAGGCACTTGTACACCCGCTGGTAGTGTACCCATTTGAATTGCTACAGAAAATAAAGTCTTTTTATGAAAGAGAAATCCATGTCGAATCCTAGCTGTGATCACTAATTTATAATTCATTCGCGTGTATTTCGAATATCCTGAAAGTGTGGTTGTCATACCCAAGACATTAAAATTTCTCCGGATGGCTGGTGTATTGAGGTGATTGTGTTCGGTAGGTACTGGTATCTGAATAAAATATGTATTTCCGATGGTGTGAAAATTGGATTGTTCAACGTGAGTCATCGTCATGATATCTGTTTGCTGATAATCTCGACAAGAGACATGTACTTCTCTTCTGAGGGATGCCTCTATGTTGCTGATAGAAGCATGTCCGTTTGGAAATGAAAGCTGAACATCAATGAGTTTTGTATCAAGTATATTATAACTGCATCCGTTGGGTAATGTCATCGTCACTGGAATTTGGTTTGATAGACATATCTCTTCTTGATAAACGCGGGGCATCTTGAGAGGTGTGGTGAGTACCAGTGGTTGATAGCGAATATCGATAGGTACTGTCTGAAAGGGTCTAATACCAGGTCGTTCCAAGGTAGCCAACAGCTCAAATTCACAAGATGCTAGATGATGTCGAAAGGTAGGAGGGTAGTTGACGAGTGGTAGCTCACACATGAATTGAAAGCGATGATAGCCTGGTTCTATCATTGGCCATCGAGTACCTGTCACAGAAGGAGAACCCCAGAGGACGGTCCTGACTGCAAACAGACGGACTCGAACTTTTCTATTGTTATTTTCATAAATATGTTCTAAACAAGGTAATATTACTTTAAAGATTCACGTGTATATAAATAGTATTTTACCAGTTGCTTTGAATAAAAGCTTTAGATATTGAGCAGCAAGAGGATATTCAACATTAAGTTGAACATAGCCAGCAAATGTTGAACCTGGATGACAAGTTCTCTTGTTATAATCACCATCAATACTAGTAATATTGACTGAAAAGTGTATAGGAGGCTTTCTATATTTTCTATTTGAGCTATCTACGAATGTATAATTCCCTTCTGTTGATGACAATGAAGGTGAATCTCTTATATCTTGCCATGATAATGCTCTTTCAAGTGGATGAGTTCTATACTCTACTGTAGCAGACATGTAAAATAAATAATAATAAAAAAAAAAAAGTAGGAGAGAGAAAGAAGGTGAAACAATGTTTTTATTAATTATGGAAAAACAATTATTCAATCTGGGGAAATAGCCCAATGACACTAAAGATATCCTAAATCAAAAGTGTGAGAGATGTATCGTTCATTTAGTAGGAAATAAAAATCTTTGAGTCACTGATAAATACAATGATAATCATCATGACAAGCAAGAAAGCAATTTTAAGAAAGAAAAGAATAGAATAAAAAAATAAAAATAAAAAAACAGGCATAGTCATGTAAAAAAAAAATGAGTGATGATTTGTTTAATGACAAGTAAAATCTTATTCGCTAAACTTATCTTTTTATCTTTTTTTACTTTATTCTCTCCGAAAGTTTAGCCGTAGATGTGCTACATCTCAGGCACACGTAAAGTAATTCCGCATAAATAAGTCTGGAATAAGTGAAGTGGTTTGGTTTTAAATGTGTTTTGTTTGTAAATCTGTTTGATTTGGACTCATTAAGTTTATAGTAAAGGGTATTTATCCTTTCTTTTTCTTTTGAACCATTGTTAGTCAGTGACATCTTTAGTCTTTATTATAACATGAATTAAGATAATAAAGAAAGCTTTGATTTCATGAGATTTCATCTGTGTATTCAAAGATAATGATATCTTGTTTGTCTTGCTTGAAGTAATTGTAACATACAAGCTTCGATGCCAAACTTTTTATGATGAAAGAAATAAGGTATCATTGGCATATATACTTGTGACGTATAATAATAAGGGAGATGTTGTCTTTCAAAATAAAAAGTATTTGTGGGTGAAGATGATAATAACAAGCTTGAAATAGGAGGCAACCAAGTGGAATCAGTTGATTTATGGGTAGAAAATGAAGTAACGGAGCATGTGTCTTGAAGGTATCTTGGCTTTCTTTTGGTTATTCTATTACTTTTTTTATTAGATGACATTCTATATTGTTGTTCAAAAGAAGAGGAGGGGAAAAAAATGTTTTTTCTATTTTTTATATACGCGTTTGTTGTCAATTTTATTTTCAAAGCAAAAACTAGATTCAATTACATACAAAATTGCTCATCATTTATAAACAGCAATACTTGTACAAGACTTGTTCACTTTGTTGGCTTTATAATGAATCAATCTTCAAAAGTCCCGAATTATGCTCAGTGGCAGGATATTTGTGTAACTTGTATGTCATTGGACTAAAAGCAAGAAAACTGGGACTTAAACGGGGCTGTATAAAACGGCCTATTTCGATTCAAGAATAATAATGCTTAGCAAGAATTCTTTTTATTTATGATTTAGTACATCCTTCTTTGACTGCTTTTGGTTTTTGATAAAAAAAAAAAAAGAAAGACTTTATACAAACAGCGGCTTCTTTATTATTAAAAAGGAGATTATTGTGAATTTTGCTTTTCATAAATCTTCTTTTCACATTGTTCAATAGTTGCTAAATTAGAACCCATCTTGTTCATTGTTTCTTGATATTCATCTTCTTCTACTGAATCATAAACAATACCACCACCAGCTTGCAAATAAGCAACACCATCCTTAAACATCATTGTACGAATAGCAATACAAGTATCCATACCGCCCGAATAATCAAAGTGTCCTACTGATCCAGCATAAACACCTCTTTTTTCCTTTTCTAATCCACGAATCAATTCGACTGCTCTAATTTTGGGCGCACCTGAAACAGTACCAGCCGGGAATATCGCACGGAACGCGTCAAAGGGTGTCTGATCCTCTCGAAGTTCACCCGATACATTCGAGACAATGTGCATCACATGTGAATAATATTCTATTTGCATCAATTTATCCACCTTGACCGTCTCGGGTTTACAGATACGATTGATATCATTACGTCCCAAGTCAACCAACATGACATGTTCTGCAATCTCTTTGGGGTCCTTGAGCAAATCTTCAGCCAAAGCCTTATCCTCTTCTGCTGTCTTTCCTCGCTTTCTTGTACCGGCAATAGGATGCGTGTAGGCAATACGATCCTGAACCTTGGTTAGCATTTCGGGTGATGCACCTACTAATGTGAAATCCTTGAGGTTCATGTAAAACATATAAGGCGAAGGATTCAGCGATCTCAGATGACGATATACATTGAATGGGTGCAAATCTGTACGACGAGCAAGTCGCTGTGATGGCACGGCTTGAAAGATATCACCTTCCTTGATATGATGCTTTAATGAACTCACAAATCCCATATAACCATCCTTACCCACATTCGACACGGCTTTTTCACCAAGTGTGGTTAGTGGAACTTGAGGAATGGCCGGAATGTGATCGTCATTGAGTAAGGTCAAGGTTGTTTCGATCTCTTCTGCTGCCTTTCTGTATTCTTTCTCGACTTCCTTGGGATCTTTGACATCACTTCTAAAATGAGATACAACATTGACTATATGACGAACTCGATCAAAGACAACAAGAGTATCACACATCATGAAAACAGCATCAGGAATACCCAATGGATCAGCTAATTCGCCTTGAATGCTTGATTCAAAATATTGAAAACAATCAAAACCTACATAACCCACTGCGCCGCCTGTATAACGTGTCAGTTTCTGTTTATATACTTTTCATTTAGCTGACAAACCTGTAAAACTAGGAAGACCAGGTATGTTGACATATCGAATACTTTCCAACTCCTTTTGAATAGGAATTAGAGGATCTCCTTGATGAGCTTCTTTGACACCAGTCTTGATGAGTTTATAAGGATCTTTAGTACAAAAAATGTTAGCACTTTTTTGAGTAATTATAAAATAGGCCACTTACCAGCTCCAATAAATGAATATCGACTGATGTTTTCTCCACCTTCAACTGACTCGAATAAAAATGAATAATTACAACGATCGGCCACTTTAAGATAAGCAGACACAGGTGTCAAGAAGTCAGCTTCTAATTCAGCATAAATAGGAATTGTGTTGCCTTGATTGCTGGCGACAATGGATTGAACTTCTTCAAGTGTAGGTTTTAATTTCAATGACATCTTTTGTTATAAAAAAAAAAGGAAAAAGAAGGGACTAATGATTTTGACGGACTCTCTTTTTCTTTATTTACCCGATTTGGATATAAAAATGAGTCATGTTTAGCAGTATATGATTCTTGTAAGATTGAATGGTATTTGAATAAGTATTAAAGTGAATTAGAGTCAAATGGCGTAAAAACAAAGTTATCGTTTCATCTTGTATTGTATTTACAACCATTCAATTTCATACAATAATCGGTCAATAGGAGTTAGGACCGATGTTTCAAAGAGGATCTGAGTAATGTGGATAGATGAATGATACTGACTCACATAACCCTTTATTCTTTTAGTGTTTAACGTTTCATGCCCATATTCAATCATTTTATTATGCTTGCAACAGTCAAAAACAATTCATTCCAAGATGATGATCTTTAAATAATCCATGACTTTTCAATGTTCGCTCTGGGTCCTTGTACAGCAGAACAATTCATATCTAAATATGATACCTCTTGACTCTATATCCGAATTTATTAGATTCTATCTTTATGAATCCGTCATTTGCATATCACTGCTTACGAAAACTCCTTTTCTTTTCTCTGAGCTACTTTTTGCAAACAGTACTCGCTTGTCATTTTACTTGTAAAGATCTCCATACTCTAGCTATCCCTGGGCGTGTCCTTGTTTCCTTTACTTTTCTCCAAGTCTTTTCATTTACAAGTGTCTTCCACATAAATGCTTTTTATATTTTGGATGACAAGACAAACTTGGAAAGGCATTTGAAATTGTATACAGTACAGACAATTTATAGCACAGTCAAGAATTACTCAAAGTTCATGACTAGCGTCAAGATGAAGAAGACCTATAGGACAATTAAAAGTCTTGCTTAAGTTGCAATGCGAGTCTGGGTTGTCAATAAGTAAACCCAAGTCTTATTATTTGTGGGTGACTGATTCAGCTACAATCATAACTTTGTCAAGGATGAATAATAATAATAACTTGCTCTGTGCCTTAACGCCAAATGGGGAGTAGTATAGGGTGATGAAATCATTCATTTTAATTGCATGTAAGGAGCATATTTCTTTATCTGCTTTCATTAGCAAAATGATGCTTCTTTTACCACTCCTTTTCGGAAGAGTAGTCATTAATCTCCCTGTAACCCTTGTTGACTCTGTTCACCAATGCCCCCACATCATGTGTGGCGTGACCCCGTCTCATGACAGGCCATTTTCCCAGACAATGCTGCCTTGTCTCCTCAAAGACAGTGTACCAAATATGAGAGGAATTGAAAGGGAGAAGGCGCACATAATGGCAAATATTGTCAATGCTGTATTAACATATCAGCTAAACAGATCATTTAGGTTACCTCTGCGGCTGTTGTGATCACTCCAAGGACTTGTTTTAAGTAAAAGACAAAAGTTGGAGTGCCCTTCACCTACCTCAATGAATACGAATGGTACCTGACTAACACAATTTTCGCATACAGTTCAAACTTTGAATAAAGCTTAGAACACGCCCTTATTTGGATGCGCAGCTCATTACATAATTAAATTCTCTTTGTTGTTTTATGATAAAACTGTACTAGAACAAGTTGGGAAATAGAGAAGAAGAAAGGGGAAAATGCAGATGTAAACAATGAATATTTGAGTGTGATGGTTAAATACCGAATGTTACTATACTGTCTTTAGATGAAATGCATTAAGACTCTAAAGTTAAACAAAAGAAACCAAGCACACCATTAGGTTTCGTTCGAGTTGAATTATTTGCATTTTTTTTTGAGGGAGACATTTTATAAAAAGGACTAGGTTCATTTTGCTATAAAAATGTACACATAAACAAGATTTATTATCGTAAAGGCATAAGGGATAAAGAAGAGCATAAAGAAGAAGAATTGTAAATACATTTTGAAGTGTTTCCAAAAGATCAACCTTTAAAAACAAGAAAGAGAGGAGATTTGAATTGCATATAGACCATATAAAAGCAAAATTTAAACTTGAAGAGCTGTAAACTTGATATCAAGAGGAGTAGTGTCAACCTTATCGTTTTCGATTCTTTGCTGACAAATAGCTGGGGAAGGTGCACGAGAAGGGTGAGGCGTAATAGGAGGAGAAGGAGGTAATTGTATAGGTTTTGATGGAAGATGAAGCTGTTCATATCTGTCAGATTCAGCTGTTCTTGTAAAATATTTACAGTGGCGAATTTGTTTTTTGAGTTCATGCAGATTAATACGTCGTGTGGGGTCAATACAGAAGATGAGCTTCAGGATACGGTTGAGTTCTCTAGAAATGGGTAATATTTGAATTAAGAAATCAGGGTTACTCAAATAAGCACGAAATGTTTCATCGCTTAAAGATGCTTGTTTCCAAGGATTACGACCCGTAGACAGATTTATCAAAATGACACCTAATGACCAAATATCATTAGGGCCAGTAGCATAACCAATATGATTCGTGCCTCGAAGCAAATCACCTTGACACTCTGTTTATAAAGGTTAGTTGACTTTGAAAAAAGAAGAGTACGAAAAAAGAATGATTTTACCAGACGAAAAATAAAATGTACTGCCACATCCATAATCGTAGGAAACAGGGCGTGTGGTAGCCAGTCCAAAATCTGCCAACTTGACCGTACTTCCACCATCAAACACCAAGACATTTTCTGGCTTCAAATCGCGATGATACACACCATTTTGATGACAATAGCTGACAGCATCCAACAATTGCAAGAATACTTTTCGAATCAGTGAGTGATTGCCTGCGTAAAGATCTCTTTCGGTAATTGCAGTAAATAAGTCACCCTCTGAGCTGTATTCCATCACGACATGCGTCCGATTCATTTCTTGATTGCGTATGACACGTTTCAGTTGAATAATGTGAGGATGTCCTGTGAGGCGTGCATGAAGGCCAATTTCCATTCTTTCTTGGGATAATTGCTGTTTTGTACGATGAATCAATGATTTGATGGCATAAAATGTTTCATCTTCTTCATTGTGCCCCAAGTACACCTGTCCATAGGCTCCTTTGCCGAGTGTATCAACAATGCGAAGGTTATCAATCAATGTTCCTTTGGGTAATGTCATTTCTTTTTTTTTTTTATTAGAGATTGTGTAATAATTTTTTAGGTGTTTTCGTATAAATGTTTTCTTCTTCAAGAAGTATATTTAAATAATAATTTTAAAAAGGAAAGGAGATGAAAAAGGGAAAGAAGAAAACAATGGAGATGAAAAGAAAGCAAGAAAGAAAGAAAAAAAAAATTAATTAATTTTATAAGCAAAATCTAAATAAAGAAAAATAAGGGGGAAAAAAAAAAAGAGAGAGAAAGTCTTCTCACAGGCGTTTATTAACCATCGCATATTTACCTGTACGTGATGATGATTAATATATCGAAGGGAGCTATCGACTGTGCTCCTTATTTTTTCTTTATTCGATATTAACAATAAGCAGTAAATAAAATACAATTGTTATGATTTATAAACAATAGATTTTACACCACAAGTAAGAGAAAGTGTGTTGAACTCAAATAAAAAAAGAATCCAAACGATAAAACTCATCACAGCAAATGCTCCTTTTTACAAACCATTTCATTCTCTCTCTTTCTCTTTCTCTTTCTCTTTTTTGCACGTGTAAAATTTGCTGATCAAAGTCATCTTTATTTAAGGCGAGGGATCGACAGCTGTCTGAATAAACTGCTTTTGAACAAAACTCCTTAAAAACCACATTTTTTGTGTGACGTTAATCAACTTACAGGAAAAGTGGCCTCAAAAAGGAATTTACGGGATTATCTATCCGCTTTTGCCAATAATAGTAACCATACTTTCAAAGCTCACCGAAAAGCATATGAAAAGAGAACTACCGTTTAATAAAGCATTAAAGAACATCATTTCTTTCTTTAGTGATACATCAAGGAAAACAGAGATGGTAAATGTCCATATTAGCTTTAGTTTAGAAATGAATAGGTTGTCGTATGAATCATGCTCCAAAGGTGTTTCAAGTTGGTCGGTGAATCATAAAGTATTTGTTCGTGTCAATGCGGCTATAGTTAAGCCTGATGGGTTTGGATATCGCGAGAATAGTGATTGGTGAAGGATAGGTTGAATGATGTTATTGATTTGCTTTACAAAGGAAACCCTAGGAAAGAGCATGTCTTTTTGAGAACAATGACATTGTACACTGTCACAGGTATTTAAATCAATCAAATTTTAACAATAAATAAAAGTAGAGACTTTTTATTAAAGTTGCTCTGTCCATCTTATTTACTCGTGTAGTTTTTTAAACATCTTCTTTATGAAACAAAGATAAACAGGATTTTTGATTAAAACACAAAGACCATCGAATAATTTTCAAATTGAAAACAACAAAACTAATGTGAGGTGTGATACAGTGGATATTTCAGGTACAAGAACTTGGTTGGCATTTTATGACTAACTTTGCTATTCTAAATTGATACATCAAAATGAATCATGAATCTGATTCAGCTCTCATGTTCTCTGAAGTTTCTTAATAAAGGAATAGCAAGTTCAAAGACATGAAAAATGCATCTACTTCAACAATTAAATCCATCATGAAAACATAAGAATTGACAGTGCATACAATCCATTTCAGCTCTTTAATACAGCCTTGGAAAACTTGTATATAAAAAAAGGGACTTTTTCTTGTTAAACGTGTCAAGTCACGTTGGTCTGAATTAGAAAGTAGTGTCCCCCCAAATTTAATTTTTTTTTCTTTGTTCTGACTTTAAATAGTGACATTGAGAAATGATTTTTACAGTCTTTTTTTTTTTTTTTTTTTTTATTGCAGTGATTTAGTAAATAATCAAACTAAAAAGCGTTTTATCAAGGAAAAGAAAGAGATGTCATTGATTTTTAAACAGTGTACGTCATAATATGAATAACTATTTCATAGTGACAATAAAGAAGGGATCGCCTCCTTTTTTCTATATTTAAAATAAGTCAATGTTATTTTTATATACAAATGATGTCCTTCTGTATTAAATTCATCTATTTTATGTATTACATGCATTTACTTTTTATACACCTTTTCAAAATAATGAGAGATATTTCAATAAATATAATCAAACAAGAACAGCTATGCTCTGAAAAAGAGTTTCATATATCAATCACCACTATTTATCTAAACTCTGGTAAAATAAGGATTGATCTGTCTGTTCACAACCATTTCAATTCCCTACTTGTATATAAGTCAATAAAGCATTGGCTTGAGACTACCATCTGGGGTTATTGTCGTACACAGCGTTTATAAAATAACAATAACAATACTTTTTAAATAAAAACTTTCTTCATTCTCTATGAATTCATAATAAACTTAAATCAAGTTGAACAGAATCAAAAGATTAAAATAATTTTGATCGAATAATAAGTGTGGGGTACGATTCAACATGACACTAATCTGTATTGAGTCGTACCTGAAAGTGAATTAGTCTAATTTATAATAGCAAATGGGAAAGGTTTAGTCACAAATTATGTTCCTGAAACAATTGGGTTAATTTTTTGATAGAAAGTAAAGAATATAAGTTTGCGCAGTTGAATACATGGGTCACATGTTATTTTATATAGAATTATATCATGGCATCTCCACAAAATAATGTCTATCGGAACCCAAACAACAAAATCAGGTCTTTCCTGAAAGAACCAAGAAGATAAATTGACCGATTTTAGTTTTTTTAAATTTGTTTCCGACATTACATGGAGATTATGTGCTACCCCAGATCATCTTGTAAATCGTGGTATATTTCTGAATAAGAAAAAAAGCACACTAAACTTTATATTTTCCGTCTCAGAAAATATTCAGCCAAAAGGGTAAAAGCGGGGAGCGGTCCCTGGACATGAACGTATCAGGGTAATAGCGTGTCTCTTAAATTTTTTACCGATTTTAATGGCTTTTCCCCATTTTTTCCCAGAGTTACACTATTTTTTTTGGTGACAAGCATGTTTGGGTTATATGAAAAGAACAAAACATACCTACCTCCCCCCACATACACAATCAAAAACCTTACTCATTGATTACAACAAAACACTGTAATTAAGTAGCCGCCTTGGGAAAAAAAAAAACAAGGACTGGTCATCAAGATGTCATTCGATTTCATTCTTTAAACCCATCCCACCTTAAGAGACTTACCCAAAAAAAAAGACAGGTACAGGCGCCATTTATTTCATAAACTTTTGAAAACAATTTTAATTGTTTCAGCCTTGTCAGTCTATAATCCTATTTTATTTTGATCCAAACAAAGATTTCAATTGATAATACACATCTTCTTCTTTTATTAAATAGACAGTTTCATAATGATTTCTTTACGAGCCATAAATTCATTAAAACAAATGATATCATCGCTAAAGAACGAGGAGGACTGTATGGATAAAGTTGTTTAAGCTCAGATATAATTCGGTTATTGAAGCAACTAATTCACAATTACTTTAAATGGCATAGTGGCGAAAAAGAAAAAAAGAAAGGGAAAAAAAAATCTGGCGGGCCGACAGAATATTTATGAAAAATGCTATTTTGTTACCAGTCAAAAAAATAAAAATAAAATAAGATTTTCTGTAAATTATTCCAGCATTTTTCAAGCTGTCAAATAGTTTAAAAATAATAATATAACATCAAACAGTCCGAAGGCTTTTTTTTTTTGAAGAAAATCAAGTGATTTTTTTCAACAGAATTTGATCAAATTGATTAGAACCAAGAAATTAGAAATAAGGAAAATCGGACGTTTAATTATGACCAACCGGAATTATTGTAAAAAAATTTGACATATAAATAAATCAAGTTGTTTTGTACTTCTTTCTGCTTTTCATACATTTTTTTTTATAATCAATTAATAAAGAAATAATGGATTCCCGTGAATTATTTATGCCAAAGTACATGGTGTACTGTGGTGTCCTTGCTGCAATTGGTGCATTCTCAAACGGCTGGACCATTGGATCATCAAATGTGCCAGGAACAGTGACACACGCCTGTTCTACTGGAAGCGCGCATCTTAACAACGCCGCTTTCCCTGATTGTTTACCAATGGATACTACGTTATGGTAATAAAGAACATACCGTTGTTTTCTATGATCTCTAATCACTAAACATCTTTTTCTATAGGGGTTTTGCTGTATCATCATTTTGTCTTGGTGGTCTTTTTGGTAGTTTAGTTGGTGGTGCTATTCAGACAAGATTGGGTCGTAGAATGACTATTATTGTAAACAACACCGGTTTTATTCTTGGTGGTATCCTTATCGGATGCTCTGTTCATACAGCTATGTTCATTATCGGTCGTATCCTTTGTGGTATCTCTTGTGGTTTAGGTTCCCTTGCAATCCCTACCTATCTTGGTGAGATCTCTACTCGTAAAGGAAGAGGTTTAATGGGCTCATTCAATCAGTAAATATTTTTTCAAAATTCATACTTGAAAAAATTTTTAACCTCTTTTTATTATTAGATTCTTTGTTGTTACTGGTATCTTGTTATCCTCTGTTATTGGTTTACCTACTGCAAATGTTCCTTTATGGCGTCTTAATTATGCTATCGTTGCTATTCCTGCCATTTTCCAAATCTTTGCTATGCTTACCTGTGTTGAATCTCCTCGTTATCTTGTTTCCATTGGACGAATTGAAGACGCTCTCATCTCTCTTCAAAAGCTCCGTGGTACAGCTGACGTTACAGAAGAATTCTTTGAAATTGTTGCTGGCCAACTCGGTCAAAAGAAGGCTACTCGTATTTTGAAAGAAAATTCTCATGAAAAGAACACCATGAAAAACCTTACTGTCGATGAAGGTTTTGATAACAACGACGCTGCTGATGAAAGTGCAAACAAGAAGATCAGTGATATTGAATCTGATGATGATGATGAAAGACGTCCTCCTATGAGCTTGATTGAAATCTTCAAGGACCCCGTTATTCGTAAGATCTTTGGTATCGTATTATTCCACCACATGTATCAACAATTATCCGGAATGAACGCTGTCATGTACTATTCTACTACTATCTTCGAATCTGCTGTTTCCCCACAAGAAGCTCAATACTATGCTATTTACACTACCCTTACTAACTTTGGTATGTCTATCGTTGCTATGTTCTTTGTTGATCGATCCGGTCGTCGTCCATTGCTTCTCGCTGCTGAAGCCGGTACTTGTATCTTCTCTATCCTTCTTGTTATCGGTTACAAATACAGTATCGGTAACCTTTTGGTAGCCTCTGTCTTCTTGTACGTAGCTAGTTTCGCTGTTGGTATTGGTCCAGTCCCTTGGATGATTACTTCCGAATTGACTCCTATCTATGCTTCCTCAGCTGTCGGTTCTGCCTGTACAGCCATGAACTGGGCTATGAACTTTGTCATTGGTCAAATTTTCCCTGTTATTTTTGCTGCTATTCAAGGTTGGTCTTTCCTTATTTTCGCTGCTATTTGTGCCGTTGCTTTCTTGTTTACTTTCTTCTTCTTACCTGAAACAAAGGGAAGATCCATTGAAGAAATCGTTGATAGCTTCCACCGCCACTAAGACAACCTCCCTTATGTGTATAAAAATATATATCTTTATGTACTGAATATATTTTTCTTCTCCTTTGCAGGAAAAAATATCTTGTATTCCTCTTTGTAAATAGCCCCCTCTTTAATATTAAATAAATGATAGAAGTTGAATTTCATCGTAAATTTTCATGGACTTTTGTTTGACTCAATTCAATACATCATCATGCTTTATTAAAAAATTAAGGTGCGTGAATGTGTGAAACTCTTGTTTCACACTTTAAATCCGTATTTCTTACAGCAGCTGATTGTAATAAAACATGATAAGTATCTATATGAAACATGATAGCATTACAGTAATCAATAGTCCTTTGCAATATTTTATTGATGTAACCTACTACTGGTTTCTGAAAGAACTTTTTCAGCTTCCATATAAAGCAATTCTTTCCGCTTTCTCCCTACATTCTATGTTAATCTTTTTTTTTTCTGCGTAGCATTTTTCTGTGTTTGTATCAAAGACAATCGTACTTTGCACAACCATGTTGACCGTGCTTTAAAGCAAACATTTTTTTTTTAAGTTTGAATAGAAGACCTGGTAACTAGAACTACAAAAACAATAAATGACTTAAAGCTAAGCCAACCGATATAATAATAATGACCAAAAGTAGAGACTTATTTAAATGAGAAAAGGTATATACTGACCAATAATCAATAGCTATAACCCTAAGTTAAATTATTGATTTTGTATAGAAGCTTTCTCTATTTACTTCACCCTTGAGAGATATCGACAATAGGCTGTGCTTATGCGTTGAAAGGTTTTAGCTTTAAAAAACAAGTGCATTAGATATCCGAAAGAAGGAAAAGGAACCATTGATTCGTGAAAATAAATTAGTTCTAAACAAGCTTGTACAGATAATGCACACACCATTAGAATTTTAGGAAACTTACTTGAGGTAAGTTGTAAAAATAGTAGAGCGAGTAACTGCATTTTTTCAAAACAATAAAATCAAACTTCGCAGGAAAAATAAATAAATAAAAAAAGTGTATACATGATTTGATTTTAAAAGACTCAAAACTTGTTAAGACGCAGTTTTTTTTAAAAAAATAAACATGTCACCAGAAAACATAGAGTTATTAAAGAAAACATATAGCAAAATCCTTTATATAAACGATTTAAATGAAAATCAACAGATCCATATATATTTTCAGAATCTTTGCTTAAAGGAAAAGGATGGCTATGAATTTGCTGTTACCGCAATTCATATATTTGACTAATTTCTTAAATCAAATATGAGTTCTCAAAAAAGCAAATCGTTTTTTTTTATCTGAATTAAACAATAAAAAAAAACATCACAGGTACTTCTTTAAATATTATGTATCCGATGACTGCTATACACCAAACTCAATGCCATAGAAGAATATGCTCCTTGTCTTCAAAGTATGCTTTTTTAGTCATACGTTACATGTTCATAACCTACACACTTTATTAGATATGCTTTTCTTCAAAACATAGAACTGCATCTCAATTTGTAAAGAGGGTGCTTTTAACGAATTTTGCAGAGCCCATTGCCTTTGGAATCAAAGTTTTCAGCTATGCTGAGCCTTTAGGATATCCTGTTTTGGATTGAATTTAAAATCAACAAGAAGGGTTTAAAAGGGATCAGGATTTTTATGTAACTAAAATACATAATCAGAGTAGATCAAATAGTTTGAAAAAAAAAATAGCATACAATAGCCAAATGCTGCTTACTCAAGTTTCTTCATTGTAAATATCTGGCAAAGAAGCAAAGATAGAAACATTCAAACATCGTATTCCTTTTAGGGAAATTAATGTGCTGGGATTCAATCAAAAAGGCAGAGTGAGAGCAATGGCCCAGTAGAACAAATGCTTCAGGACTACATAGTTATGATCCTCCTCTTTTCCATCGTCAACAGACTTGAAGGCAATATACGATGGTAAATAAAGACAAATGGAAATGGATGGATGGATGGATGGATTGAGATAATTAAGAGATATGCGGATTTTCTGAAACAAGCAATTGAAATATCGTTTAAAATGCTCGTGCACTTTTCAGCATTTAATCACAACGCATTCAATAATGACTTATACATTGAACAAATAAAGTGAACCTTTTGGTCTTTATTCGTTTCACTGCATCGCATTCTCTTATTTCAAAGCAATCCTTCCATCTGTGAGCTAGAAATAGACCGACTAACAATATGAATAGAGTACTGAACAAAAGACTCCTGTCAACCCCATGCGTAACCTCAGAATCGAAAAGTTGGTTCTCAACATCTCTGTTGGTGAATCTGGTGACAGACTTACTCGTGCCGCTAAGGTGCTCGAACAATTAACTGGTCAAACCCCCGTTTACTCCAAGGCCCGTTACACTGTTCGTTCTTTCTCTATTCGTCGTAACGAAAAGATTGCTGTTCACGTCACTGTCCGTGGCCCCAAGGCCGAAGAAATCCTTGAACGTGGTTTGAAGGTTAAGGAATACGAACTTAAGGCTCGTAACTTCTCTGAAACTGGTAACTTTGGTTTCGGTATTGACGAACACATTGATTTGGGTATCAAATACGATCCCTCTATTGGTATCTACGGTATGGACTACTATGTCGTCATGGGCCGTCCCGGTTACCGTGTCTCTCGCCGCAAGCACTGCAAGTCTACTGTTGGTGTCACTCACCGCATCAAGAAGGTAAATTTTAAAGAATGTGTTGTATCAAATACTAAATGAATACATTTTAAATAGGAGGAATCCATTGAATGGTTCAAGAACCGTTTCGATGGTGTTGTTAGTAACAAGGCCTAAATTATAAATAAAAACTTTCTTTATTGAAAAATATCTACTTGTTCTTAAAACATATTAATCATTGCGTTTGACTAATTGAGGCATAAGCTTAAAAATGTTAAGTAAAAAGTACTCTTTGTTGGAAATATGATGCAGATTTGAGTAGAATTCAAAGAGGTGATATTTTGTAAGCATCAGCCATTTACATTATTTCAACACTGCTTTTACAGATCAATTTTCAATCCCCCTGTATCAAAAAAAACAAAGTGTGCAAATTGTGTTGTATGCCGAGCCTAACAGATAGTAACACTATGCCAACAGCATGTTTATTTTTATTTCTTTACATAGGAGGGCGATATCCTGGGGGAGGAGGAGGTCTGAATCCTGGTGGAGGAGGACGGAAACCGGGTGGTGGGGGACGGAAACCGGGTGGAGGAGGTGGCTAAACAATTAAAGTGAGTATTGCAAATTGAAAAAATGTTATTAATATGCTTACAATAGCTTGGCCAGGAGCACCAGGAGGACGAGCATAAGGAACAGGAGATGCTTGATAACCAGGTCTAGGTTGCATCATCTATAAAAATGGCATCATGAGTATATGTGTATACAAAACTATTTATTGTACTTACACCAGGAGCAGGACCACCAACACCACGAACAGGACCTGCGAGGCCTGTCATGGGGCCACCTAATGGTGGAGGAGCAGCAGGCATACCACGACCCATAGGCTAAAACAAAGAAATAAGTAACTGTACAAAATACATCTGCCAAATTCTTTTGCTTATTCTTACTCTTCCTATACCCGTACCAGCCAAAAGACTGGCACCTCGTGCTCTAGCATCGTCAATAGATGGTGGAGGAGGACCGTCAATACTGATGCTAATGATCGTCTCACCTCTCAAAATGACTAAACCCAAAGTTCTCTTCATTTCTTGTTCTGTTGGGTTGTTGCTTTTGGCTTTTGATTTCACTTTTCTAAATTCTTCACAATCTGCCAAGACAAGGTTCATGTGTTTATCGAATGCAAGCATCTGGCCTGTTAATACACGTGAATCCGACATAGTAACTCTGAGTCGGTAATTCACCAGATTTGCCATTTTACTACTACTTGTCTTTGTCTATTTATCATCATTAGTATACATGCTGTTAACCAAGTAATCATTTTCGTTTTTTATTACCATTTTTTATGTTGTTTGATTCCAATCAAGAAAAACAGGAATCTATAAAAATAGGTCGAATTTACAATCAAAAAAGAAAAGACACAGCTTTGGGCTCTTTTTTCTCTAGAAAATTAAACTCACTCAGCTTGAGCTTATGAGAAAGCGTGTGTTTGTGGCTTACGAGTCGCTCAACATTTCATTGAAACTCCATCCAACTTGATGATGACGTAAAAAGTAGGTGTTGAAATTGTAAAATACGTTGTCTCTATGGCCGCATAGTTTGGCTTGAAATGTTAAATGGCAATAACAACAGAATGGCCTTCTTCTTTCATATTTGTATGGATTCCAACTATAAGCCTTGTTTGAGAAAATTTGCTTAAAAATGGCACTTGCAGTTCGTAATAACATTCCTAAAAACGTGAGCAAAAGCAGTTCAAAGAACATTATTGGCTGTTCGTAAAACAATTGCAAACTTGCAAGTGACTTAGATATACCTCGCATCACTGTACAAAGTGTTATGCACCATCTTGGGGGCAAATCATTTTGAAGTATGGCGAAATTGAAGGGAAAAAAGAACAGCATTTCTCGAGCATCATAAAAAGTTCATTTATAATTACATACAAGAAAATAATCAAATAGCTTTGTTTGAAATAAAATATAGAGTCTTCAATTGGACGACTTAGATAATACATATGTATATACATTTTTTACAGATGCTTTTAAACAAGGAAACCGGAATTACAACATAAAGACAAGGCCTATTGAAGAGAAGAAAAAAGATTCGAAAAAGAAAAAAACTTTGTATCGATGTTACAGGAAATAGGCATTGTGTACTGGAAGAATTGTATTTCTATTTACAACATAGGTTTGAGCATTAGTAAACGTTGGTAGAGCTAAACCAGAGGAAATCTCAATAAGATATTTTTACAGCTTTTTGTAGCCAGTTATTAACGATACTGATAGGGTATATGAAGTGTCAGTCTCAGTTATCAAGACATAAACAACATAAGAATAAAAGCGCTTACCTCCGAAAAGTGAAGCAATCATCGATTGTAACCTAGTTCTGCTTCCTTTTCAGAAGAGAACGGCGATAGTTTTGTTTACAGTGTGGAATTGACTGTTGTTTAGAAAGGCTTAATGAAGCCGGGAGTATAGCCATGTCCATAAATGAAAGAGCAAATAGTGAAAGAAGAAGAGAAAATAGCGAAAGAAGAAGACCAGATAGCGAGACAATAGGAGTTTTTTCTTTTTCTTTTTACGCATGTTTTTAAACTGAAAGGAAAAAAAAACAACGAATAAACAAAGCAAGTCTTCCATTCACTCTTTTTAAATGACTTCTTTTCTTGGAATACGACACATACCCCTGTTTTATCATTTTTTATCTTATCAGGTCAGTTATGATGCAAAAATTGATTGTTCTTTAACATTTGCTTGAAGCAACTTATGCAAAAAGAGGATAAGGTATAAATGTAACTCTCACATCGAAGTTCAAAACTACGTCTGCCTCTTTTGTATGCTTAGCAAAGAAGCAAAGAGATGGCCCTTTTTTAAGCTTTCTAGAAGAAACATGAAACAAGATTTACCTTCTCAGGGTTTGAACATTTATCACACTTTTTTTTTTTTTTTTTTACTGTATATCAAGGCTCTGTTAATTTGAGTCGAGCATGGATCAAATCCCTCTCAGTGAAGCTTTTGTCTTTTTGTGCAAACACCAATATTATTTTATCTAGCAGAGTATATTGCTATAATGATATCAACGTATGTAACTCATTAATTTTGCCATAATAAGTGCTCCGTTGAGTACGCTCCTAAGTAGCTTTTATATCTCTTTATAATTTAAGAGTTTCATGATAGATCCGTTTTAAAAATGATGGCTCAATTGCTATCTGTATGGGGAAAAGCATTGAGCAACGTTACAAGATCGCCAATTGAGCATAATTTGCTAAACAACCAAAGAGCAAGAATTTTGCAGTGTGCTTTATAAACAATGAAAAAGTTTATATATAAATAATGATATAAAGGCTCATTCAAAATAAAAGTATGATTAACCTGGGACTAGCTTTTGATACACAACTTTGGAAAATAAGAAAATTAGGTAAAGTGTCACGGAAAAGCTATTGTTCTTAGAATAAAAAAGGCAACAAGTTCATTAAGAAAGAATTCATTATAAATGAGTATATGCCTTATAAAAACAATTGATGTTCTTTCTTTTCTTCTCTCTCACTTTTTTTTTTTCCAAATTTTTGTTTATTCTTAATTGTTTATGTTATTTTTAGTCTTGTTCATAGTGAAGTGAACATCTTATGGTAACACAGTAATAGGAGGTCATGATCCCTTTTTGTGTATGGGAATTTGTAGTGCTAAGCACAAACAAATTGTAGTTCAATAAAAGGCACTTAGTGTTACAGCTGCTCTATGTACAAGTATGATAAAAGTAATGTAAAGAAATTGATTTGTGATCACATTACTTATGTATCAGAGCCTTCTGTCTTTTTCATAGGTTATAACTTATTCTATTTATTAACAAACATAGTTTAACTTTATTCATTTGCTTATAAAAATCCTATTAACATTCACATGTCTAGCTAAGTCGCGAGTTTAAATTTGTTGAAGGACAAAAAGCATTAATTATAACAATAAAAAACATGTTTCTGTGACTTCGCTTAAAACAAGTTGAGCTATACAAAGAAGCATCAGAATTGGCCAAGCATTTGCAATCAATATTGACAAAAGGTCTGTAATATACGAGAGTAGCTATTATAACTATAGAAAAAATAACAATTTATATGGCGAAAGAAAAATTGCATGTGTATTAAAGCTTTCGCAGTTTACATTATACATCAGCACGACACGATCATCCAATCAAAATATTACTGTTTGAGCTGCAATTTAGTTTTCTATACTTTACGAACCTACAGAGTTACAAAATATAAGAAGTCTTGTTATGGTTGTAACACAGGATGAAGGTATTTTGTTCTCAACCCAATAGATCAAAACTATGGTCTGGTCGCACATCACTTTCCTTCCCGTTTACCTAAAAAACTTTTTTTCTTTCTTTCTTTTGCTTTCTTTCTTTTATTCTTGAACTTGACTCATCAGCTTGGATAATTGCCAAGGAAATTATTTATTAAAATGACACATTTAAGGTTTACTTTTTTGCCTTATCTTTCTCCTTTAAACATTCACTAACACCATAAGCGTTTTTTGTAGTGATTTTTCATACTTGCGTATGTGTTTCATTGTACTTTGATAATAAAATAAGGATATTAGTAAAAAAAAATTGACTGATTTTATTAGAGAGAGTTACAGTAGAAATATACATGATTATGTTCCTTATATCAAGAGTATGGGCAACCGATCGATTTCAATGTTTACATCCTAAAAGGATTTTAAGTGGAGAATTAAGAAGCATTGTCACAATAATGTACTTTCTAACGATAATAATGCAAATGTCTTGGGGTATTCAGTAAAAAAATATTGCATGTATACAATTCCCTAAAAACTACATAGATATTATGTCGACTTGGATTAAATATTCAGAAAGCTTTATCGAGATTCCTCATACAAACACATTTATATCTAAACCGTTCATGTACTGGACTCCACGACATCAGCAAATAGCGATGGTAATTTTGGTATTACAAAAATCAATTTATTTTCATTAATCTCTTCATATATTAGGCTATTGATTATGTAGAATGCGTTACTTTATCACTACAAACAGGCATATTTTTCCTACTTCAATGTTTTTGGAATTATTTGTCAAACAATGTGGCAAAGAGATCTTTTATGGGTTCCTGGGAATTCATTTTTTATATAGTTTGGTATGTTACACACGTATTAGCAACAATAGATGGGAACACTGAAAAAGAAACAGGGCATTAGGAAGTATGGCTGCTTTTCCAATTTTGCAATGGTATTATAGAGATGATGTTACAAAAAGAGAAGCGATTCCTCAATTAGCTTACAGTGCGGAAAGTGAGTGATTTCATATACACATATTCTGTACTGTTTTGCTAGGCTTTACTAATTACTTCAAATTGCTATAAAGTATTAATTGCAGCAATATTAGGTGTCCGATCCCATTTTAGATTTAAAAGAATCATCAATATCACTCGTAATATGAAATCTGGAGGCACGGCTATTGTTGGAAAGATTGGTTATTTTAAGGATATGAACCTTTTCATGACAGCTATTCTTTTTCTTATGTCAATCAGTTTGGGTATCCTCTGTGTGGATGGTTTAACAAGTGGGAGCACTATTAATTCAAACAAATTTGCTACTGATTTATTAACTGGTAACTGCGATACTTGTGTCATCTTCTTATGGGTTATTGGTGTAAGTTTACTTATTGTTATTACAGCTTTTTATATATGATCTTTAACATATACGTATTGATAGATATCCATTTTTCATCCTCGTCGCTCAACAGATGAAGTTGGTGTAAGCACTTTTTCTAAAAGTGAAAGTCATAATCATGATATTGAAAACAAAGCTTCAAGTAAATTTGGTACGTCATTTGCTAGCAATAATGATTTACATCCAAGTTCAAATCTAAGTCAACGTGTTGCCAATTTTATAGACAACAGGAACAGTGGCCCAGCTCAAACCTCCAATCAATTTTTAAGACCAATGTCACCAATGGAAGTTGATTATCCTACAGTGTCTGTACCTAATAACAAGTTTGTACTGACGCCAAACAGTAAACGATACAACATGCAACCCACAAGTGTCTCATCCGAAGCGCCACCATCATCTAAATCCCAAGATTATCCTATGCAGACTATAAGCGGGGCTGCTGTAGCCGCTGTTGCTACTGGTGGTCACGACTTTGGGTTTCACCCTATCATAGATAAAAACAGCAACGAATATGACTATCTTCGAACAGAATCGAATTGGGCAAGACGACCATCTTTCAAATAGATGCATATAAAGCCCTCTCCTCCCTCTTTTGTTCATGTACTAATCTTTTTATATAATAATAACATAGCAATAATAATATATAATAAAATGTATCCAAATATTGAATTCATTACAAAATCTAATAAGGTGGGTATCCACTATTTGAATTTTGTGGAGGGTATCCCATGTTTTGATGTTGCTGGGAGGGATAAGGACGGGGAGGATAGCCTCCTTGGTTAGCTGGATAGAAGCTTCCTTGATGAGCAGCAAATGGTGTACCTAATGGATCTCCTTGATGAGGAGTATAGCTATTATTATGAGGATATTGTTGAGGCTCAGGGAATCCTTGAAATTGGTTATTGGAAGGTGGATATGATGGGTAAGGACTGTGGGTTTGTGGTGGGTAGCTGTTTCTGTTGTTGTTGCTGTTGTTGTTAGCATTATTGTGATAAGGTGGATAGCCTCCTTGATTAGATGGAGGATAACCTGTAGGTTGTATAAGTTATTTTTCTATACTTTACTCTTTCTCCTTTCTTTTCTGTTTCTTACCATAATTAGGGTGAGCATTAGCATTAGTAGATGGATTGTATGGTGAGGATAAAAGAGGAACATGACCATTGTTTGGAGCTAAATGATAATTCGTGTTGGATGTAGAGACAGGCGGTGAAGTAGGCCTGTTGATGTGGCTGACAGATGCTTGAGGTCCAGCATAGGAAGCAGGTCTACCTGAAGGATGCTGTGAACCAGCAGAAATAGATGGCGTGGGCGCAGGAGGGTATCCAGTAGGATAAGGTGACGAGTGAGCAGAAGGATATTGGCCAGGATAGTTCATAGGCGTTGATTGAGACTCAGCAGGTGCAGGCGGAAGTGGCCTAGCATTGGCTGGTTGCGATGAAGGTGGATATGGGTAGTATTGTGATGCATTTGCAGAAGGCACAGGAGGAGGAGAATGGCCGGTTGGCTTATGAGGCCGGGTTCCGTACCTTGTGGGCTGCCTCTTAGGTGGTGGTGCCTAAAAAAAGATGATTAATTAATGCAAGGGCGAGCAAAGGTGTTTGGAAAAAGTTTTTCTTACAGCAGCATAAAAAGTCATTTCCAAATAAATTTCGCCTGCTTTTCGGCCTTTGTACTGCAAAGGGAACCAATCTAAGTCATACATAGTTCAATAAGTATGTGCTCTTACGTGATGACCATTAAATATTTACCATCATGTTCACCCTCTTCTAAAACTTTTGTTAAATCAACCTCACCTTCAGAGATTAAGTCTTCTCTTTTAGAATCCTCATCATATATTTGGACAATCATGGTTTTCTTTTTCTCAGGAACTGGCATGTTTACCTTTAGAAGTCATTTAATAAAAAATAAAAAGATATAAAGTTACTACGTACCTGATCATCCCAAATAGGATGCTGACCTCCTCTATAATCAGTTTTTGTCTTTCTTATATTATCATGTAAACGGAAGGTAACAAAAGGATCTTGTTTACCAACAATCTTTAATAAAAGTATAATTAGTTTTGTTCATAAACGACCGAAGAAAAAGTAGCTTTATTTTTATATACCTCACGGTTAGGTAGATCACGCTATTAACAATAACAAGAAGCTGATTGTCAGTATGTTATTTAGAAATGCAAAAAAAGGATGCCCTTACAGCCTTATAAGCAACAATGGCTAGCTCTCCAATTAATTTTGGGTTCGACATTCAAAAAAGTTAAAAGAAAACCTTTCAAATATATTGAGGCTGAGGTTATTTTCTAATACCATTTCGCTGAAATTGATTGGATAATATTAATAGGTTCCTTTATGTAGGCACAATTCGAAAGAAAACTGGGAAGCAAAGAAAATAAAACAAAAAAGTTACTTAATTTATATTGAGCAATTTCATTAGAGTTGATCAATTGAATAGTTAGATGTAGAAAATATCTGTTAGTGTATTCACTATACTTTATTTTTCGATTACTTTGTTGAAAGGCTGAAGCTTTCAAACAAGAAAATGGAAACCATGTACTTTTAAAACCTCGTTTTAGACTCCACAAGAAACAGGGCTGTTGCAAAGAAAGTTATCCATAAGCTACTAACTTGGTACCTTAGTGTGACACGACATAAGAAAGGAAAGAGATGATGAAATTATAGAAGTGCATTCGGCTATATCTCTAAAAAGCAAGTTGTCTCTGCTAATAGTTAGTTTGAATATATTTAAAGCTATTGCAAAGTGTACAAGTAATTTTATTATGGCTAGGAATAAAGTGTTCTCATGGATGACATAACAATTATAGAAGTAGTATTTCAGGTCACGATAAACGATAGAGAGGTTAGATGAGGAGCGAAAGATAAAGGAATATGATTAACAGCCTTGTATTAAATGAGTAACAACCGTAACTGGAAATGTTGAGCTTTCAATGTAAACTAGAGTTTTATCCTATCATTGAAAAAAGAGAGCAATCTTTAAAGTCATAATTAAGTTATATGGAAAGCGATAATTTTTTTTCTTTATTATTATATGATTTTATAATTATCGTTTAAGCATTCAAATGTCTGTACAAGACAAGTTATCCTGCATTTGTAATCAATGACTTCAAATCGGCCCTTTCGAACATTACATCCAATTTCGCGCTAAGCTCAAAAATTAGAAGGACTATATAATCACTGAAGTGGCAATTTGACTAAACCAGTATTTTATTCAAGATATTATATAATAAGTTAAATATAAAACCAATCTCGTATAAACTAAAAATTTTGAATTTTTTTAAGAAATTACAACTGCAAACAGTAATGCCATAGCTTGTAGTTGCTAACAATGTTGTTACATAATATTCAAGAGAATCAGAATACAATGTATTTGAATGAGGAACAAAGTTTTGGAGCATATAAAGCTTAGGCGCTCTATCATCTTATGTAGTAATTCTATATAATGTTTAGCTTATAGTCAATTATAGCAATCAAATTTTTTTATTAACGCTTTTGTTGGGCAATAGCTAACAGTTCCTGGTATTCACCACTTCTTAAGCACATTTGCTGGAATATGCTTCCTTCTTTTGTCATTAAATTATACGGTGTGTCAAACTCCATAACTTGACCATGATCCAAAACCAATATACGATCATAATCAGCCACAGTACGAATTCGATGAGCAATACATAATAAAGTAGAGTCCCTAAATTCGTTACGAATTGTCTCCTGAATTTGATGGTCAGTGTCAAAATCTACGGAAGATGTAGCTTCATCCAACAAAATCAACGACGTCCTTTTGACAAGTGCTCTAGCCAATGCAATCAATTGTCTCTGTCCCTGAGACCAGTTATTGCCATTTTCCATCACTGGAGAATCCAAATTAATTATAGTTTCTTCAGTATTAGTGTGATCAATCAAGTGTGCTCGCTTTAAGGCAGTCCAAAGTACAGAATCATCATATTGATTAAAAGGATCGAGATTGCTGCGTAAAGTACCTGAGAATAGTACAGGATCTTGAGGAATGATAGTCAACCTTGATCTTAGTTCATTCAATGCTAACTTGTGAATGTCATGTCCATCAATCAGTATCCTGCCTTCTACAGGCTCCATAAATCGGAAAAGAGAGAGTGCCAGAGTTGATTTGCCAGAACCAGTTCTTCCAACAATACCAATTTTTTCCCGAGGTCGTGTCTTGAAGCTCACATTATGCAACACAGCAGGGCTCTCAGGGGAATATTTCATGACCAAATTTTCCACTTCGACAAGGCCTGACTCTGGCCAGCTAGGAGATGGTACGATCTCTGCTGTCTTGGGCTCTTGATCAATGTCCAAATATTCATGTACACGCTCAATAGCATTCATATTCATCTCATTAACTGCATACATTCGGACAACCCAGAGTACATGATGTGTAAAGGTCAAGGCATAACTCAATGAAAGCCCTGCAAGTCCTGGTTGAATCCAGTCGCGTGAGAGAACAAGGACAATACCAGTACATAGTCCCACAAAAGCACCCAAAACATCAACTCGACAATGAAGCCAGCGGTTCGTGGCCCACATCCAAATAAATGGACGGTTGTTGGCATCAATACGTTTCCAATTTTCATGCACAAATCGAGACTGTGCTCCAAATGCGCGAATAG
Source organism: Rhizopus delemar RA 99-880 (assembly GCF_000149305.1). NCBI lineage: Eukaryota > Fungi > Mucoromycota > Mucoromycetes > Mucorales > Rhizopodaceae > Rhizopus > Rhizopus delemar. The sequence goes on along the minus strand of NW_027137827.1, from coordinate 424,150 downwards.
TCGCTACGCCGTTGATTGTTTCGTTGAACTGGATATAGATAGGGCTACGACTGACGGAATTGAGACGCTTCAAGTCCCGAGATGCATTAAGGTAATAGAGGCCAATGACTTTAAAAAGATAAGCAATACAGATACCAGGAAGTATGAAGGCAGGTGTAATGGCAGAGACTAGCAAGATAACGGAAATAGTGGCGATCACAGAGTAAAGCAAAAATGATAGCGAACTGGCTACATTCTGATCAATCGTTTCAAGGTCAGATGAGAATCTATTGACAATGCGTCCTACAGGCGTAGTATCAAAGAAACGGACTTTGGCACCAAGCAGTCGATCCAATAGTTGCATGTGAATGCGCCGGGAGGCGTTCAAAGAGCCATTGAAAAGAACAAGCGATCGTGTAATCGTTAAGACAAGAGCAAGTATCCCAATCAAAAAATAGATGCTCAAGTAGTAACCTACATTAATTTTCTTTTCAAAAGCATCAATCGATACCAAAAGAAAAGTTTGCAATAAATTAGTGACATTGTCATAAGCAGCAGACCAAATTTTAATCCAATAATCTTGGCCCAATACAGCACCTTGGGCCAAGCAAAAAAGTAATATGACAGATATCCAAAACATCATTCCGCCAGAAGCATAATAGTATGTTCCATAGACGGACCATTTGACACTACCTTCTGCACGTTTTTCATCATGCACCAATTTGCCTGCACCTGCTATATTTATCTTGTTGATTATCTTGTGAGGGACTTTGGGTATGGGACCGTCTACTGCTTCTTCCTCGCGAGCATTCATAAATACTTCCTCCGTGAGTTCATCACCTAATAGACCAGACTTGATGACATCTAACGGTTTTCCTTGAGCAGTAACCAAACCGGATTCATTCAAAACAACTACATAACCAGCACCACGAATGCAAAGGGCTATATGATGTGTGACTAGTAGAACTGTGCGATACTTCATATATTCGCCTTTAATACAATATTCATAAAGGTGTTTGGCAGTATGTGCATCAACGGCGCTAAGGCAATCATCAAGAATGACTATATCTGCTTGTGAGTAGACAGCTCGAGCAATAGCCACTCTATACAAATATGAAATGTATGATGAATAATCTTTATATACATGTATATATATCTACCTTTGTTTTTGGCCACCACTTAAAGTGATTCCCCTCTCACCTACTTCAGTTTGATCACCAAATTCCAAGATTTCCAGATCTCTTGTCAGTGCTGTCATGTACAGAATTTTCTGATATCGTTCTTCATCATAGGGCAATCCAAACAGAATATTGTCACGTATGCTGCAATTCTGAAGCCATGCAGTTTGAGCTACATAGGCAACACCAGACACCGCACCACCCAACAAGCTAGACTGCTTACGGGGAAGCAAAGCAGCACCAGAAGCACAATATGTTTCACCTAATAAACTGGCAAGTAGTGTCGTTTTACCCGACCCGGTTGGACCACATATTACAGATAATTTATTACGTGGAAAGGTAACATTCAAATCCCTAATATGAGTAGTGGAGCAATCATGATCCCAACTAAAACTAGCATTGTCTACAAATCCAATGAGATCACTTGAGTTGGCAGATTTTGGTTGAACTTCATCCTCTTTTAAAAATTTCTCAATACGCCCTAAAGACACATTTGCTTGAAGAATAAACGATGTAATTAGAGGAAATTCATCCATAGTTGTCTTGAAATTATTAAAAAGAGCTAGAGCAGTGAATGCAGTGGATGCTGTTAGGATATTTTCACGTGTATACATGTAAAAGACAGCCACCATGATCATGGTTGGAATTAGAAACCATGCGTTTCCGATATACATAAAGCTGTATAAGCGTGATCGGATTGCCTTGAGTTCTTCATCACGGGCATCCACCACGCGGCTACGCAACTGTTTCTCCCAGGCAAAGAATTTTACAATGCGAATTGCAGATAGTAGCTCGTTCATGATACGAATGCGTTTGTCAGTAAAGGTCATCACGTTATGATGTAACTTTTGGAAGCGACGACTGAGATAATAGGTGAGTGGTTGAGAAAGAATCATGATGACAACACCGTATAAGGAAGATGTACCAAGGAGCTTATAAAGGCTCCAGATACAGATAGCTATCTGAATTGGGAAACAGTAAATGTAAAAAATATAAGCAGTCAATTCACCCATCTTTTGAGAATCAACCGATAAGAGATTATTGACATTTCCTTTGGATTTGTTTTCTTCTGTTTTTTCTATACCGCTTTCATCTCTGCGCCTTAGGGATTTGCTGTAAACCTCACCAATGACGATGGATTGAATACGAATACCAAGTGTTCGACCTATGTAGAGTGCTTGCTGATAGCAAAGCGATTGAATGCTTGAGGTTAGGAACAGACCTAGCACATAAAGATAGGCTGAAGATGCAGGTTCTTTACCATGTTCAATGTACTTTATGATGTTATTTAAGAAATAAGGTGGACCAAACATCAAAATTGACCAACCAATACAATAAAAGAACTGGATAAAGAGAGGATATTTAAAAGCAGAAAGCAAGCTCCAGGCCATTTTGGATTTGCCCTGAAGACGATAAAATTGCAATACGTTTTTAGTGCAATTTTCCGGTGGTAATTCTAAAAGATCTTGTTCATTCAATGTTGTCAAGTTACCCTTCTTCATCATCACATTAACCCAAGAAAACATGATTTTAGAATATAGAGATGCCCATTTTTCACCAGACAATATACGTCCCTAACATTAAACAAAAATTAAATTTGTGCGCGATATAGAATAAAATAGCTTACAGATTCAGTAACAATGGGACCAGTAGGCGAATCTCGCTCTTCGTTTATAACAAAAACAATAAGCAAAATGGTGATAGCAGAAGAAAAAATCCAATGTGCATATCTGGCTTGAATGAAGGATATATCATGAATATGATAATAAGCGTATATATTGACTAATTCAATCATAAAATATACAATGTACATGACGTTAAGTTCTCGGCAAATGAAATCAGACAGTTGTTTGCTTGAATTCATGAATAAATATAATCCAATGTTTAGTGAACTAAGAAGAGTAATAAAAGACTAAAAGTACAAAAAACTGTATGAGTATTTTACTCTTGCGTATTTGCTATGTATCTTTATACCCAAAAAAAAATATGCGCTACGTAAGTTCTATCCATACTAGCATATTCACCTTCTATTGTGCTGTCCAATTGACCTTGATCTAGTGATTTCCGAATGGACACAACAAACCATAATTGTACAATAGATAAGATAAATCTTGCCCAATTGGTATAAATAGAGTAAAGAGACAATGTACTTTGAAATGTTTTGGAATTTTCTATCAAAATATCTGTGGAACTATCGCTGACACCATCTGAATTCTGCGTTATACCGTAATTTGTGTAACCAGTTATTGGTAACCGTATCTCTTGATGATGAGTTGAATACTTGAAAAGTTTGTATAAAAATATTGCACATGCGAATAATAAAAGTAATGTCAAAGTGGCTTGATTAACATATCTTATTTTTAATAAATATTTAATTCATCGAAGACTATTTTTATAATGGAGCATTTCCCTTTTCTTTTAACTTACAATTCTCTAAAACAAGGTCTAAGCGTATAACTTTGATGATTTTTAAATGGATCCTAAAATAAACAAATTTAACATGATTTTGTGTTGTATAATTTCAATTTACCCAAATATCACAATCTATATTATTATACATGGCTCCATATATGCACACACACAAAAAAAAAAAAAGCAGAAGAAGAGAGAAAATAGGCCAGAGTTGATGAAGAATCTAAATTCAAAGAGCGAAGTTAACCTGTTTATGGTTATTATTACTTTTTATATTCAGTTTATCGGAACAAGGATTTGTCTATAGGATCAAGTTTATTTATTTTTTTCTATTTCAGTCATTGATTGTCTTTTCACTGGATTTATGACAAACTTATACAAGGGAAATATCACAAATAATAAAGTAAATACAATAGACCAACCAATCTTGACAATAATAGGAGCAGATTCATGGAATTCATTTTCTGAAAACTTGAGACAGATTAATGTTTCTGTCATAATATTAAATATCAATAACCAAGCATGAGCACCTAATCGTTGTGTGCTATTATCAGACACATATTGATAGACTTCTCTTGCGCCAGGTAATGCGAAAAAGAAGAGCAAAATTAATCTATAAGTATTTAAAGGGTGTTCAGGTGGTATCCATAGTAACGATTTAAGATAAAAACAATTCAATTCGCATTGAAGAAACACGATCAATAATAAAACTGTGCCAAAGTAGTTTTTAGGTGAACTGGTTGTCTTCCATTCATAACGCGTCCATTCTTTAGGCGTGAATTGTTGTACTGCACGTTTTGCCTTTCCACGTAAAGTTTTGATTTGTCTAAATCCTACCCAAGAATATTCCTATTTAAAGAATAAATATGTTTTATCAGTGTACAAAATATAGTTTATACCTTGCATGAAAAATATTGGCAAAATTTCATACCAACATGAATACCTAGCCAATTACATAACAATACATCCAATATCCACTATTAAATATTAGATGATTTTTATATTACACGGATATACATTACATGATCCCACCAACACTCTGCAAAGTTATTTAATTGATGTTGTAAAGAATATTCACACAATTCAAATGAAACCGAAATAATCCAACAGAACCAATAGTCTCGAAGTATTAATGCTTTAGCAAACCAACCTAGTGCATGGGCAACTACAAATAAATCCATTTGATTCTAACTAAGATGTTAGTATATAAGCCTTGTCATACAATCAAGACTTGTTTTACTTTTATGTTGTCCCAGGACAAGTCACAAGATTCAGCATAAGATCTCTCTGGTAATACGATACCTAGTCCTGGATCATAATATTTCATAAATTGCCTAGCATCATCTTTGTTCTATTTATCCTTAATATATATACACATATGCTTTATAACAGCTTACTAGAAATAATAAGAAGACTAGGAATAGTTGATAGAGTACACTTAGGCTCAAAACAGCTCTCCAGATAGGTTTACTTGGACGTACAAATGGCCCATCTGGAAAATGAACCATACCGATCAATACAAAACAGACAATAGCTGCCAAAATACCCAAACGGATACTTTCTCCTGTATTTTCATAATTTGATCTGATCGCAGCATAAAACATGAGCCCCAGTACAACAACAAGTACGGTTAGAGTATGTGGATGAACTATAAATAATTAAGCTTTTATGATCTTTCTGCTGTAATCAACTTACAGATATTTTCATCATTATTTACTGCCTTTTCAATGATCTTTGTTTCTTTAACAATCACAATATCTTCTTCCTCTTTCGTTGTCATTTTTCACAACAGAGTAATAGTAAAAAAATAAGAAAAATAAAAATAAAAAAAGGATTCTTTTTTTTTAATAAATGTAAAAGAGAGAGAAGAAAAAAAAAATCAAATTTTATTCCGTTTGTTGTGTGACGTTTTAAATTTGACCTTTGATATCAACCTTAACATAAGATTTACTTTTTGCTTGTAAAATAGGTAATGTAGTCTTTGTATCCAATACATTTGATACCGGATAAACTCCACTTTCATTCAAAAACCTTAATAATCGACTTACATTATCAAAAGATAGTTCTTTTGCAATGTATGAAAGTGGAATGCTCATTTTATAACTATGTAAACCATTAATAAATATATAATGATGTCTATCGTGTACTTACGCTTTACAAATCACTATTAATGAATCGATTCTTTCTCTGTTCACAAACTGATCTATCAGATATCCTCCCATATTAGGTGCGTTCTCATATAATCTAAAAAACTTGTGATAATTTCCTTTTGCTAAGCTGGAGCGTACCATCAAAGCATGTTGAACACATTCTGCTTGATTATTAAGTCCAATATCACACATCTCCTCCATCATCGCATTTAGATCTATAATACATTAATAAGTAGACATATATAAAATCTATTTTAAGTGTACCTGATTGGTTGCGAGAGAATAACATGTATAGTATTCTATAAGCCAAGAATTCATCTTCACAACCATCAATCCCTTGCTCATATAAATATTTTAACTGTGTTTGACATTGATTATATTCTCCAATATCACCCTATTGATTATTTAATAAGAAAATGCTATTTGAATTTTAGTTTACCTTTTCAAGTGCAATCCGTGCATGTGTTTCATATACTTTCACTGTAAACTCATTTTGTATTCTTTGAACCTATATTCATGTTAATAACACATTTAATAATATCATTATAATTACTTACAGTCAAATCTTGTCTCATTGATTTAAACTGTTCACAAATATATGAATAGTTGGATTCTTTTCTCCATTTTTTTCTTAGCAATTTAAAAGTCTGTTCAAGCACTTCAAGAGGACGTACTGTAGATGGATCGGCTGCCTAATAATGAAAATATTAAGTAAACGTTTTTTTCACATCATTATGATTATTACAGAAGTTAAACGAAAGTAAGGCTTTTCTAAGGCTGTACTCGTACCCATAATAGGTTGATCTGATACTGAATCGAGATCCCATATGATGGGTGTAATATGCTTCTTTTTCTTTTTTACTGTAGGAGGTGTCACTGTGACCGAAGAGGGTTCACTCTGAAAACGTTGAGCTCTTTGAGCTCTTTTTATGGCTTCTTCTGCTGTTAATTCTATATTGCCTATTCTTCTGATCATTTTGTTCTCTCTAATACAAGCTTTTAGTTTTATTTTACTTTCGTAAAGAATTGTATATACGTTTTATGAAATAATGTAGTTGCCTTTGGATTCTTTATATCCTCACAAGCACTATTAAGAATATATAAGTAAAAAGATAGAGAGACATTATTGACATGTGATTTACCTTGGTAAGTCGCGTTCAGTCCAATCAATGTAATCAATCATGTCTGTCCTTTTTGCTTGGTCAATAATCACATTTAACTGTTTCCTAAGTAACTCGTGTTTTGCTGGTAAGCATTTCTCAAAAGCACTCTTAATATAATTTCTAACAGTAGATAAAGGGGTTAAACGTGCATAAATATACAAAAAAAAAAACTTACTTCAAAGCAGGTGGCCATTCATTTTGTTGCATCTGTTTATCTATTACCTTCTTCTTCTTTTGTCCTGTTTTTACCGAAATATACTGAGGTTGTTGTTGCATGTTTGATAGAACCTATTTATATATAAAAAATTGTTAATTTACACTAAAATGCTGCTTAAATGATAAAAGCAAGTGTGTTTTTTGGATAAAAAAAAATGTGCAATTTCTTTTTATAAAGATTCGCTGGCCAATAAAATCGTCCCAAATTCTTTACACCATTCTTATAAGGCTTATAATAAGAAAAAAAAAAAGACATTCGTTTGCTATTGATTATTATGGGTCGAGCATTTCAGATAAGCAAGCATGATTTGTTTTTTATAACTTCTTTCAAACGTTTTTTTTGAAAGAAAAAGAAGTCTACTTTGGCAAGCTAACACTCTGCTATTTATGGTAAGCTCTGTGATTGGCTAAAACGTCATATGCAGTGAAGGAGCAGGAACCAATCTGGCTTAATATTTCTATTCTTTTTCTTTTTTGCCAAGAAAGTTTTATTATGAGCAAAATTAACTTTAGTACTCATGGAAAAGATATCCAAGCTGCTTATGATGCAGTAATTAATGAAAAAGATGACACAAACTGGTTAATATATGCTTTTGACAAGGGAACCTATGACCTTCGTGTTCAAGCAACCGGTGGTAAGTACAAGTTGTTTTTAATAACGTGCTTCTCTTTTTTTTGACATGTAAGAATAGATGACGGTTTAGAAGGACTCAATGACGAGTTTTCAGATGGCAAAATACAGTTTGCTTATGCAAAAGTAAGGGATCCAAATACCGAGCTTCCCAAATTTGTATTCATTGCTTGGGTAAGAGTAGTAAGCAGCATTTTATAGTATTTTATTTAGCTTTCTTTATTAGTGTGGTAGTGGTGTACCCGAGCTGCGAAAGGCTTTCTTTAACTCGCAGCTTGTTGAAGTGTCCAAATTCTTTAAAGTAAAAAGGATAAATTAAAAAACATGTAAAGATTTAACAACATTTTATAGAGCTTTCATGTCCAAATTAACGCTCGTGATGAAGTAAGCAAGTAGATAACACGCAATTATGATCTCTAATTCCTTTTTTTTAGGCTGACGTAGAACCAGAGCTTATCATGAAACGTGTTGCAGAATCTTCTGGTGCTAATTACAGCGTCCATAAAGAAGCCTCCAAACCACAACCCAAAGTAACACCTGTTGTAAGTCTTTACTACAAAAAAAAAAGGGAGGATGGGTCAGATACTTAATTTTTGATAGGGGTCTGTTTATAAAAAGACAGAAATTCCTGACATTGCTTCTATGCAACGTCAATCAATGACTAAAGAAAATATGCCTGTACCTGTTGGCACTAATTACAAGCCGGTCGTAACTGCGCCAAGAAAATTGGAAAATAGATGGAATATGGCTCAGCAGCAACAAGACACTGGAGCAAATGCTGTTCGTGCTGAACGTGAAAAGTTTGAAAGAGAAGTACGTGAGCGTGAGATGCAAAAACAAAGGGTTGATACCGAACAATCACGTGCATATGCTGCACAGGAAGAGATTGAAAGGCAAAGACAAGAGGAAGAGATAAGAGCCCGCGAATATGAAAAGCAGCAACAAGAAGAAGAGAATCGTCGTCAACAACAAATACGTGAAGAGGAAGAAAGAGCTGCTGCTGAAGAAGAGCAACGCAGACAACAATTGGAAAGACAGCAACGCGAAGAGGAGGAATATCGCAGAAGAGAGGCTGAACAACAAGAAGAAGCTCAAAGAAGACGTCAAGAAGAGGAAGCTCAAAGAAAACACCAACAAGAAGAAGCTGAAAGAAGACGTCAAGAGGAAGAAGCTCAGCGTAGACATAAGGAAGAACAAGAAAATTTGCGTAAACATCAAGAACAGGAGGCTGAGCGTCAACGTCAGGAACAAGCATCATTGCAATCACAATTGGATCAGGTAAAGTTGAGAAAAAATAAAGCTGGGAAGAGAAATCTCATATATATGATTATTTAGACCGCTGATCGCGCCGTTCACGCTTCTCAGTCGGCTAGTGCTAATGCAGCTTTGCCAAATGGTACAAACGGTTTGTCTGCCGTTGTATTATTTGCTTATGATGCTAGTAAGAACTATAAAAAAAAGCTTAAAGCATGGTACTTACATTTGTTAAAGGTGAAGCAAACGAAATGTCTCTTGAAGAAGGAGAGGTTATCACTGAAATTGATCAAGTAGACGAAGGTTGGTGGTTTGGTATTAGTGAAAATGGCAAAAAAGAAGGGCTATTCCCAGGTAAGTTCAAAACAGTAAAAAGAAAAGAAGCATATATTTCTAATTCTTATAATTTTATAGCCAACTATGTAGAAATTTTGGAACAACAGCCATCAGAACCAGTTCATGAAGACCACCATGAAGCGCCTCGTGCTGTACCATCGCCACCATCATTAGCACAACAATCACCTACTCATGAAGAGGGATTGGATGATGGTATGGTAGCTGTGGCGCTTTATGACTACGAGGCTGGAGAAGATAATGAAATATCTTTCAATGAAGGAGATTTGATTACACATATTGAGTTTGCAAGTGATGATTGGTGGCAAGGCCTTGCTCCCAACAAGAAGGATATAGGTCTCTTCCCAGGTAAGAAAACAACTATAAATTAAATAGCAAAATTTTCTAACATATTCTTAATAGCTAACTATGTTGAATTAAAACAGTAAAAATAGCACGAGTGTATATCGAAAAAGAGTAGCATTTGCTTTTCTTCTGTAATTTAATAAAAAAAAATACTTTACACTAAATGATACGTTTGATTGGCTTTATTAAAAAACCCCCGTAAATATAAATTATTAAAAAAGACGAAAAAAAGAAGATAGTGTATATGTATGTATAGGTGGGTGTATTATATGTGCATTTAAGCATATTTAACTTAAGAAAAGAAGCCAGTTCTAAAAATTGATGGTTTAGGCAAGATAGTAATAAATGTTTTTTTACCTGTTTCTTGACATAAAGGTTCTTGTTAATAATTGCAAAGTTTTTGTTACATTTAATTTAATATACTCAAGATCCAACATCTGAACGTTATCTTGTTGCTGTTATAAGTAATCATATTAGCAAATTAATTCCTCATATGTGATGCAATATAAGTACCTTTTCCAATAAATCATCTAGCTTAAGGTCAATCTCCAAGACTGGTTTATCTCTGCCTTTATAATAAAGTGAGATAATAAATGTGCCAGGGATGGGTGAGAGTATCGTTAAATAGATTTGTCCTCTTCTATTCTCTGGTACCTCTGTTTCCGCAATCACACCATCTTTTTCCAACTGCTGATGAGTAAATCTAAAGGGTCCCTGCGTGTTGGCTGCCTTTTTTTTGCTATTGCTTACTTTGCCATCCGTAATCTCAACACCAATGCCAACCTGTTTGTTATTTCCGGCATTTCCACCACTACCACTTTGCATTCGAACATTTTGTAAATAAGCTTTATAGCTTTCTAATTGACTCTTCAAGTAGTTGTTGTGATCAATGATTGTTTTATATACGCTTTCAAGGGACTGCAACTCTTCCATCACTTTTAATTTCAAATCTCCAAGGTGTGCCAATTCTTGTGTAATTTCTTCAACAAGAAGTTGATAGTTGTCTCTGTAATCAATCACACCTACTTCCTCAAGCTCTCTTAACATCTCCTTTACTTTGATTCCTTTATGAACTAATTGAGCATCTTTCGATGTTGCTGCTGTTTCAGCAACCATGTTGAGCTTGAGCGGTGGACGAGAAAGGTAAGGTAAAGAACGGACGATTTGAACAAATATTGATTTAGCCTCCATATAAAGAATATCGTTTTGTGTAATATTGTTTTCAGACATAAGGGACATGGTTAAATCTACGCAACAAAAAGTTAGTTGCTGTAATCATATATATCATCTATTCATTCATACCTTGTATAGGCATTTCCCAACGACTGAATAAGGGAAGCTCAATTGCTTTGTTCTCTTTACGCGGTACTTGGGCAGGAACTGTACCTACTTCATTTAAAAGAATACGCAAATGATCTATTTGCTTTGGTGCAAGTATATCAATATGTTGTTGAAGTAAGTTTAAGGTGTTATAGATTTCATTCGGTGTAATACTAATCATAATGTCCTTTTTACTCAAGGCCATGTATTGATCCATTTCCAATTGTTCATAAAAATCCCCAACTTCGCAAAGATCATTGAGAAATTTATTGGTCCGTTGTTTGTTCATTTCCACAAATGGGTTTGTTGGAATCATGTATGCTTCTTTGGAATAAGAAGGCTTATTTGCTAAGTTTTGAATCATCTTTGCCAACTATATTCAAAATTATCAGTAAATATACATGTAGGATTAAATCAACTTACTAGTGTCAGTGTGATACGTGAATTGGGACCTGGAATACGATCCACAAGCATATATGCTTGAGGCGTAACAATAGCAGGATTAACAAATCTCAAAAAGAAGAAACCGCCGATTAAAGAAGATATAGCATATTCAGTAGCATCAGGATATTTTCTTTTGGTGAGTGATCTAATTTGTTTACAGATCCATCGAATGCCGTATGGTATTTGGTCTAAGGATTCAATAATGGTTGTTAAAAAGCTCTCTGCTATTTCTATTAAAGTTTTTAATCTAGGTTGGATAATAGATTGTACAGTTGGATTAGCGGAGGCAACTTCAGCTGTTACACTCTTTGGAAAATCTTCAGGTAAACTGCCTGGCTCATTCTGCATTTTATCAACCAATTCTTCATAAACCTTTAAAACAGGTTATTTACAACACTCTTTTACAAATAGTATATTCACCTTTAACGGATTAATTTGAAGGTTAAGATCTTTATTTTCCAAAAGATTATTGATTTTATCAGACAATACAGATTTCAAATAAGATTGTCCTGGTCCTCTTCTGGTGTAGGTAGTCATCATTCGAGAAACAGGCGTGTTGGCTCTTAGCAGCGAAGCAAATTCAGTGGTTGTTTCAAATTGTGCAGCCAATACATTCTAAAATATCTGTAAGTTAACTGGTTCTATTCAACTGTATAAGCTCCGCTGTACCTGAAACATAGTCAACAATAAATGCTCCTCACGGCTTTCATATTGATTACCGTAAAGAGTAAACATGACAGTTTGCAGCAAGGTATCAATCTCAGCTAAACTCACTAAGCGACATAATATAGCAATATGCCGTGGTTCACTCTGTAAGAGATAAAATAAGTTTCCATACTGCTCCATTCGTTTCTCATCAGGATAATGATTGTCATCATCCTCTTCATGTTCTTCTAAACGAGATGCAACTTCATGCTGCTAAAACACAAAAGGATTTTAAAACTTTATCTTATATTCTTCTTCTTCCTATTACTTCGTCTAAAGCCATTCTGTTTTGGATTAATAAGCCAATTCGAGCGTCTAAAAACCGAACATCTCTTTCTCGCATAAAATTTTTTTTTGATTGAGTCGAGATTTTTGTCTTTAATTCACGTAAACGCCTTTGAGCTAATAATAAAATAGAGTCTTAAGTTTTCTCCACTATAGATGGATAACGTTCATATAAACCTTTAGCTAATTCATCTTCAACTTCGATATCTTGTTCGGCTGCCATTGAATAAAATACAGAGACTGAATACCTTTTTGAACCTCTTCCTCTATTACGACTAGAATGATGATTATTTGCAGCAGCAGCAGCTACTGCTCGACTAACAATTGTACTATTTTGTGGATAGCCTAATGACTGAACCATTCCACTTCTTCGATCAGTCATTGAAGAAGAAAAAAAAAAAGTAGAAGAAAAGGAAAGAAAAAAAAGCTGAGGAGTTTGCACAGATGTAGTTAAACTTTGGGCATAATGTGACACAAAAAAGATTTGTAACTAAAAATAAATGTTGTAAACTATGCACTTTGATAAAGGTGCAATAGACTGCTATTATTCCTAAAAATAGCCGCTCTAAAAAGTTCGCTTTGACCTTTACATATTTTATACTGTCAATTACACACTGTTTGATAGTAGCAAGACAATACACCATTCAGCATTTATGGTTGACTGGAAATAAATTTTTTTTTTTTTGAAGTTTAAAGTTTCTGTATCATACCAATAAGCTATTCTTTTATCGTTAAAAGTTAAAACATGGAGGTTTCCAATTGTTCTTAGTATTTCTAAAATATATTGTAAAAAGCGACTAAAGATGAAGGTTGTATTCATATTCCTATTGAATATGTTTGTGAATATTTGCTAGATGTTGTATTTATTCATTTACCTCTTGTGTGTTTTGAGCCACCCATAACACAACCGTACTATTCATTTCTTAGTATATTTATAAACAAAGCGGATTGTCTAGTCTTACCTCAACATAATCAAAGCATTTTGTGCAACTTCTGCTACACCATAGTTAATATAAGGTTGACTAGAATCCAAATGAATGATGTATTTCACAATCAACACACACTATAATAATGAGTGGTTAATAACTTCAACAAAAATAATATTCTTATACTTTACGCACGACCCAGCAAGTCCTCCGGCTATTAAAGCAAAACCAAGAAACAAAAACAATCTAGCTTTCCATACTAATCCTGAACCAGCGTATGAAAAGGCCTCACCTTGTAAGCGATTTTTGTCAATCAAGTTGATCCTAAGGGAGCACTATTTAGCTTTTTGTTGTTATTTTTATAAAAAACTTACACAATCATACCAAGTGTTGTTAAAATGCCAGAGAACCAATCCTCAAATCCCAAAGAATGTTCATTGTATTTTGCAGAATTAATCACAGCATCAATAAATATCCACCAACCAATAGTAAGCTATTTTTTTATAAAGAACCTTGTGAATTTCAATACAAGATGCAACTGTTTTTTTTTTTTTTTTTTTTTTTTACTTCTTGAAATATTTACCAGTCCACCAGATAAGTAGGCACCAATTGTTCTACCCTTTCTAGATAAAAATCGAAGCGGATTTCCAAAAACAAATATTGAGCGAGGTTCGTCGTCTCCGTAGAAGCTAGTTTGCATGATAAGCCAAAGAAAATAGAAGGAAATATGAAAAAAAAAAGGGTACAAAATGTTATTTTTTTGCAAGTGACCAGTTTTTGAAACGCAGTTGAACATTGCTGAGTTCGTTCTTGACTGATTGCGCTCTACATTTTTAGTTTATCCTCTTTCATTTTTCCTTTTATTACTATTTCATTAGTTTTTATATCCAACACAGCCTTTTTAAATCACTAGCTAACCCGCCTCAGCTTTAATTGTACAACTCTACTATCTTTGTTTCTTTCATTCTTCGACTTATCAATATTCTTTTAATTGCACATGATCGTTAGTTGTCATTATCGGAAGAAATATCGGCAATGCTGCTCTTTTCTTCACTATAAAAAATACCATACACAGAAACAAAAAGTAAAGATTGATGTCATTGTTCAATTGATTGGGTGTTTATGATCGTTTCTTACGCGAATGTACTGATGTTTGAGCCACAGAAGATGGTACAGTGGGGCTGGTAAATTTTGTCGGTTTGAAGAAAATGAATTTCGTTTATCAAAAAACAAATGGCGATTCCAGAAAAATAAATGCAACTAACCTAAATGAAAATTTCGTTTAGTACATTTATTGTTGCCGCTTTGTACTTCTTTTAATGCAATACCTGTATTAAATGACCAAAGCGATAACCTTGAAGGAGAATTTTTTGTGATTTTCCTACTTTTGTTCTACTTAAAGATGATCAGTCTAAAGGGTGTTTCCTGGTGAGAAGGCTAGGGCGTTCGCTGGTCTTTCTCAAACTATTTAGGATCTTGAGAAAGCTCAATATAGCTGCTTGATCTCGATTCCAAAGTCTTCTTTTTATTCCTGTGGTTTGTTGTTTAAGATATGAGAGGCTCTCACACCTAGTACTGCATTAGTTATCAAGAATTAATCTAGTTTTTTTTTTTTTTTTTTTTTTTATTTGGATTACCTCAGCAAACCATTGCATAACACTGCTGGCTTCTTTTTTCGTTGGTAAGGGCGAGGTTTTGGCACAGTTTTGAATTTTTCTAATTCATTTTCACAGGTTGGGCAATGGGAAGATGTTTTGCCTTCATTGATTAAGTAGACAACATACCCATTCTTCTTTAAAATCCTAATTATCCCCTTGCTTCTTGTCGTTCTTGATACTTGACATTAGGGGCGGACCAATCTCCAAAAACTAAAACAGCATCTTGACCAAATTTTGCTTTTAAGCTATGCACCAATTTTTGATCATTCTGGTCAAAAAAGAGTTTACTTGAAAACTTCAATTTTCGAAGAGGTAAAAGTTGTAGCTTTTCTAATGCTGTACTGATAATCTTTTTGTAATTGCTTTTCTGTGATCGTCTATACATCTCTTTTGTCAGTCCTAGAACTTTGCTTTTCTCACTATCATCTAGTCTTTCTGAAATATGCTTTTGTTATAACATTATTTGTAGATAGGTGACAAACAGTTGAGACTTAACAGAGCTATCAGTAGAGTAATTCTCAGGTTGAGGGGAAAAACCACGGAATTTTGCTATGAACAGATTTCCATAATACAAATTACATTTTTGGTCGACTCGAAAGTCAAATCAGGATTCAGAGAAATATGTTTCTTTAAACTTTGTTGTCTCGTTTGCATAATATTCGGACGAAGTGTTTTTTACTGGTGCTCTTGTTTTAATGTACTGTACAAACTTCTTCAAGTTTACAGAGTTGGATTCAGACCTAAAAAGAGTTGCTTCGGCTTTCTGGACCACAAAAGATTGAGTACGCCTTCTTAAATATCTGAAGTGCCTTAAATGTTTTGAGCGGTTGTTCTTAAAGTAACTGTCGCAAAACAGGCTAGTCAAGTCTTTGCAGGTACTCTAGTTCCTTGTGAGAAAAAAAAATATCATCCCAGTGCTGGTTGTTCAAATTCAATATAAGAGAAGGTCATGAACTATGTAGCAGAGAATGGAGCTAACCAACACCTTACCCTAAAAATACTTATTGATGGTAGACGTACTGCAATACAAGTCGCGTCATTTTCTCTTCTGTTGTTTCAGGCTCTGTTTTCTTTGACAGTGTCATTTATACTACTTACTAATAAGCTTATTACAGCTGTTTACACTGATACCAATAAGTAAAATTCATCAATTGAGACAGTGAAAGGAACATTATCTTAACAGTAGTACATTTTGGCAGAACAAGTATCTTCAAAGGCTGGAGTAATGTTTTAATTAACGTATTAGCATTACCTAGAGCCAATTATGAACATCAGTAACTGTCTCAGGTGAGTAAGGGAACTACATTTCTTACCAAGTATCATTGGCCAGCTGTCAGTCACAATAAGGCCATACCCATGAATTTTCGTAGATTACTCACATTATAATTGACGTACCTAATTTTAAGGAGAAAATCACCAGGAGATAGAAAGGTAACAGCAGCATTAGTCTTCGTAATTTTGAGAAATGTACCCAAAATATTTTGAAGAGTGGCCTTGGTAATAGCTTTTTTCCAAGACAGATGACAATAAGGCTACCAGAAGCCATTAGTTATTTAATAGTGCATCTTTAGTTCAACATGTAAGTGCATTATACTTGATGGTACTAAAAACTTCCCGGAGAAAAGTAATATTAATAGAATTGCATATATAGACAAGCATTCAAAAAGATGACTTTCTTAAGTAGTTAATCGTGTTCTCAGCTGAAAGCTGCTGATTTGAATGATGTTTTTTCCTTTCACGACCTTCTCTGCCAAAAATGACAAAGGGCTACATGCTATTTTTGTTGGTTATCTGAGATGCAATTGGTAAATCCATTTACAAATACCAGTTTTATAAACCTAAGGTTTAGTTGAAGAAGATGATTTAAGGCGCCAATGGAAGCAAGAGAGATATTACGTGCAGTTGGTGATGTTATACGAGCATTCGTACCCTTTCGCACTACTGCATATATAATGGTTTTTATGTTTAATGAAATTATTATAAACAGAACAATGTGCTGCGATATTGTAATAGATTTAGATTGATCTGAATACAGTAATTATTAGTGGATTATCAAAGCAAACTCCCTTATTTACCGAATTGTAGAGAAGTATTTCCTTAAACATAAGCGTAAATAATGCCATTGATAATATACTATAACGTAGAAAAATATAAAGTGTTTCATATTATAGCTTAGAAACATAGTTGCAGGCTCATATGGCTCTTTTTCTCTATTTCTAATATTATGCTAAAAGCCATATACATTTTAACTATATTGGCAAGCAGACTCGTTGTTATTTTCAAGGAACTGTAAAACAAAAAAAATGAAGCTTCGATAACAATTGCTTTTTCTTCAACTAAAGCTTATTGTGTGCATAAATATAATTACAATTAAATAATCTCCTCAAAACACTCCTAAAGAAATTATTAAGAGGAGAGAATGCTATGAAAATGGCCATATAGGTTATTTGAATACATACACACGTTGAAATAGTGACGTATAAAAGTGCCCATAATTTGGAATCAACTCCGCGATTACCTCGAGTTTATTTCTAAATGCATGATATTTACTTTACTTTACCTTTAAATATATCATAAATGTACTTGGGATCGAGTGTCCAGGTCTCAAGTGAATACTACAGGGATTATTACCAGTCTACTGATGAGGACAGTTCGACTCGCATTGAAGCATTGAAAAAGTCTATAAGAGAGCAAACAATATTACTGGAAGCAGCAGAAGCAATGAATAGCGGCTGGGATTCCAAAAAAGATAGCTCTCAACTTGGCATAGATGAGCTCAAAAAGCGCATTGCTGCTGTTGACCGAGAACTCTTAAGCAAGCAACAAGAACAGGCATCCATCGGTCGTTTATCATCCGGTAGATCTGGACCAGCATTTACAAGCGCACAATGGTGGTCCAGGTACCAAATCAATTTACGACAACTAGAAGACCTTCTAGACCAAAAGCAAACATTACTAAACGAAATAAATTACTTGGCTGGAACAAGTATGAAACACTTGGAAGAAGAGCTTTATCTTGAAACAGAACGTCTCAACTCAGCCAAACTGAAAAACGCTCTTATGAATGGCTCCTTGGCAGGAACAAGCAAAGGAAGCTATGACTCTACCATAAGCATGTCAGAATCCGAACGTATACGAGCCAAAGCGCAAGCTATGGTTGCTGCACGTCTCAAGAAAGAATACAGAAGCAAAGAAAATGCGGACACTGAAGAATTAAATGCAAAAAGGCGACTATCTGAAATAACAGTTCTAACTGACGAAATAAGAAGGATTCGAGAAACAGCTAAAAATATTATTGAATCAGAGTTATCTCTTGTCGACAATGATCTAGAACATGGCGCAAAAGATTTAAAAGAAAGACAAATGTTTGAACAAGGTCTTTTTGTGGATGACCAGGTAGCGCGTTTCATTGAAGGGCTTAGCAAAACTCGTGATTCATACCCTGCAATCACTAATTCGTTAGCCTTATCGAGTCAGTCGTATCACAAGCTAAACGATTTAGCGTCACCACCTCCTATACCTACCTCACAAAGACCTGGAACACCAAGATCTGAAGCTGATATAAAGGCCGAAGCATTCCGGCGGATCCAAGCGCGAAAAGCATTGTTTACAAAGGAAATTCAGGCTAATCATTCTGTAGGAAACACAAATAAAAGACCAGTGAAGGAAGTAAGTGAAGAAATAAGAGCAGCCCAGGAAAGAATGAAACAGGCAGAGGCAGAAGCAAGAGCTCATTTAGAAGGAATGCGTGAGAAACGCAACAAGCTACGACAAGAAGCCGCTGAAGCAGAAGAAAAGAGAAAGAAAGCTGCTGCCGAAGCCGCTGCGGCTGCTGAAGCAGAGATGCTGGCTGAAAAGAAAAGAAAACAGCAAGAAGAAGAACAGCGCCTTGCAAGGCTCAGAAAAGCTGAAGAAGAGTTAGAAGAAAAGAAGAAGAAAGAAGAACTTGCAGAAATGGAAAGAATACGTAAGCAGAAAGAAGAACAACAAGAAGAAGAGCGTATTGCAGAAGAAAATCGCCAAAGGAAGGCCCGAAAGGCTGCAGAAGAAGCTGCACGCGAAAAACGTCTTCGCTGGGTCGAGATTGAAAAACGCAAAAAGGAAATAGAAGCTGCTAGACAAGAAGAGATGGATCGCCGTAAAAAGTGGGAGGAGACAGAAAAGCAGAAGCAATACGAAGAGGAACAGCGTATAAAAAGAAAGAAAGAAGAGGAAGCTAAAAAACTAAAAGAGCTACTTGAAGAGGAAGCCCGTCTAAATGCTGAAAAGCAAAAAGAAGAAGAAAAACGCAGAGAGCTTGAAGCAGAGCTTCGAAGAAAGAAAGAAAAAGAAAAAATAGAAAAGGAAAAGCTTTTGCAAGAAGAAAATCTTAAAAAGGAAGAAGTACTAAAGGCAAAATGGCAAAAGGAGACAGATTCGCTAGTTGAACCTAGCATAGCAAAAGAAAGCTATCTATCATCTACCACCGCAGGTACAAGTGGCTATGGGATTGATATTGAAGATGAAGTCAACTTTAACACAAGTATATATTTAATTATCGGCTTAAAAATAGCAATTATGGATGCTAATTTATGCAATTTATAGTTTATCGAGCTAAGGCACTGTATGAATATCAAGGGATTAGAGAGGATGATCTATCTTTCTCAGCCAATGAAATAATCAAAGCTCATCCATCAAAAGATAAAGCAAGTGATTGGTGGTATGGTACATCGCTTTCTACAAATCAAATTGGTTTCTTTCCAAGGACTTATGTAGAGGTGGTTGAAAAAGGTATAGCTGAAAAAATCTCCTAAACTTAATCATATCACTTAGAGTTTTGGTTTTGTAGCTTTTCGCGTCAGGTCTTTATATGAGTTTGCTAAGGTGCGCCCTGACGATTTAGGATTTTCCGAGAATGAAGTTATTGTAGTTCAGCCTTTCCAAGATGAAGCTAGCGGCTGGTGGTACGGTACAAACGAAGAAACAAAAGAAAGCGGATATTTTCCCAAAAGCTACGTCGAAGTTATAGACTCAGGTAACTTTCCATATGATATTATATAAAACGATGATCTGATTACTGTAATAAATAGCAAAATCAGCCCCATCAATATCTATTAATACAACATCACTTCCTATGTCAATTCCTTTAGTACAAACACCAATCTCTATACACAGCAATTATAGTTCACAATTCTCTAGAGAGGTGTTTTTGCAAGTTAATGACCATGATACATGTCGAGGACTGTCAGCGCCCAATACTCCAGTTATGAAGAAGACAGGATTAGGAGTGAATAAAGCAGAGCTTACAAAGCGTCGTAGGGCAGCAAGTAATGTGAGTACAACAAGTACTAGTCGTATCAACACGCCTACGCTTGTTATCCCTAGACCAGATAACATTTCTGAAAACCTAGAGTTACTAACTTGGGCAAGCACAATGGATGAAATAGAACTGCAAGCCATCCCGTTGGAAGAGCGTCAGAGACAAGAAGCAATATTTGAGCTCATCGCAACGGAGAGGACTTATCTTAACGATCTTCAAATGATTGTCAATGTAAGTGCAGCTTAGGCTTGAACGCGAATAAATAATTAAAATCGACGAGCTTAGGTATTTTACACTGATTCTGGAAAATATTTAACACAAGACGAGCGTGATGTTGTCTTCTCAAATATTGATGACTTGTTGATATGTAATACTGCTCTTTTGAGTGATATGGAAACCCGTCAACGAGAGCAAGCGAATGTGGTAGACAAAATCGGCGATATATTTTTAAAACATGTAACAGTTTATTCTTGGTTTACTCATGTTTGGACGTTACTCACTATGACTACATAGGCTAATAGCTTAAAGTGCTATTCTACTTATTGTCAAAATCAATCATACGCCTCAAAGTTTCTTCAAAAGAAAAGAGAAGAAGATCAATGGCTTGAAGTTTTTTTAAAGGTAATCCATCACGTATTAGAAAAGTCGTAAATAATTCTTACACTTTTTATAGACTGCACAGACAAGAATTGAATGTCGCTCACTTGACTTCTCACACTTCTTACTAGAACCTGTACAGCGCATAACAAGATACCCTCTACTGCTTCGTCAGGTAAATATATGACCAAATTTATTTACAAACTTTACTGAAGATTTCATATCAGATTTTAAATTCTACTCCTAAAAAGCATCCTGACTATGCTCTTGTAAAATCTGCTTTATCTGTTGCTCAAAATATACTAGAAGATGTTAACGAAGAAACACGGAGATTTGAAAATCATCACAAAATGAATGAATTATCTAGAATTATTGATATGGATGGGGCGCAGGTAAAAACAAAACAAAACAAAACAAAAAAAGCATTATGCATATTTTTTTTTTTTTTTTTACTTTTTCTAGTGGCTAAACCTCCCAAACCGTGAGTTTATTATGGATGGAGTATTGTACAAAGCAAAAAGTGGCCGAAAATTGCATGGGTTCTTATTTAATGACATGCTTCTTCTGGCAGAACCCTTGAAGACTTTAAATGAAAGAGGATATCTTTATATTCTCTACAGAGAGGTAAAACGAGCTTTTTTTTTCTTATTTCTAAAAGAAAATCTTTATTATTAACACGTATACAATAGCCGATGTTAATTAAAGGTATAAGCATACGACAGCAGCAGTCTATATCACTTGTACAATCTTTTAGTGGCAGTACTTCAGGTAAATCAAAAGGTCTATATTGATTCCAATCCTAATCACAAATCCTTCTTTGTAGAGGATACGTCTTTTCAAATTGTATATAAGAATCAAGTTACTGCTGTAAAAGCCTCATCTTTAGCTCAAAAGCGTCAATGGTTAAGTCAAATACAGCATTATAGCTCCCTTCAACAATATAATCAGTAGATTCTTATACCTCTTTATCTAATAAAAAATATTGGCACTATATGAAAGCTCTTCAATATGTATATATATTTATTTAAATATAATTAAGATACCAATGTCAGCTCTACAGCGTTAGTTGGCTTGTAAAAGCTAATTAAAAAGCAGTCAAAAATTCTTAAAAAGTTGTATAAATTCAACTTATTTTTATCCTTTTCCTTTTTTTTATTTAATTCTAATCATGAAATATGACGACTGCAAAAATTTTCCTAAGCGTTGAGGTTTTTTTTATACCAAAAGCTGTTTGCTTGAATGCTAGATACAAAATTCAGTTTTTTAAGTTTACCCTTGATCTAGCACATCCATCTTTTAATTAAATGTAAATAGAAATGCTTTAAATTTTTCAGTAAAAATGCAATTCATAAAAACAAAGTACTTTATTCAGAAAAAAAAAAAAAAAAAAAAAAAAAAAAAAACATTTGTGTTTAATATAAGCTTTGGCCTGGTAACATTATTAAATGCATATTGTCAAATAATATGTCTTTCTGCTGCCTCTTCCATTGTATCAAATTACACAAATTAACATCGTATGTGATATTGTACTTAGTAAATCTTAATTTTTTTTTAATTGCAAATTTTTTAAACTGAAAGATAGGTTACTTTAGTTCCGCTTATACAAAATGATTCGGAATTGAGTATTATTCAAAAAGTCTTTTTGCTATAATCATACATCCTCACTATTTATTTAAGCAAAAACAATAGCAATAACTAATAGACTTAATAACATCATAATTAATCTTGATACAAATGCACCTTGTGGTGTTGTTTGCCCGTGCTGTGACCCTGCTGGAATATTCTATTCGCAAATAAATAAAAGAACACAACAATAAAAACTAAACTTACAAAAGTAACGCCAAGTGGCATCATACCAAACCCTGCAGATATGGACATGCCACCTCTATGAAACGCACTATTTCCAAAAGGTTGATTAAAAAAGTAATTTGCTGGCCTATTTGGATCACGAAGAGGAGGTGGCCTTTGTCCTGCAGGACGTGTGGGTATAGATGGATCTGTTCTATAAATGAAGTAAATTCCCAATGTGTGATCATATTTCAGTGGATGTACCTGAAGTCTATTTCTTCTTTACCACGACCATAAATTGGAATTACTTTGTCTTTACCACAGCCTGCTTTACATACTGGGCAAGTAGGGTTGCGTGATTGAGCATTAAGCCATTGTGCTAAACATGACCAGCTGTCAAGAGATATTTGTTAACAAACAAAAAAGATAGAACAATGCTTATTTACCAAAATAAGTGTCCACATAATGTCAAAACTGGATGCATGGCTGTATCAAAGCTTTATATTTTTTAATATCGCAATAAAAAGTCAAACAATATTGCTACTTTTTTTTTACCAAATGTTGCATTCATAAAATTCATTTCCATTATGACTTTCATCATTACTTGCTTCTGTTGTTACTGTTGCTGAATTTGTTTTTCTATTTCTTAATTCATATTCTTTTGGTTCGTTGTCTATTGAAGTTGTAGTGCTAGTTTCATTTGTTGTATTGTTATCTGTTACTGAAAAATTCTCTGCATTAGATTCCATTTTTTATTTTGTAATAAAAAAAAAGCAAAGCAAATACTTAAATTAATGCATTTGTACTCTCATATTTTTTCTTTGACTGGGAGCGGCGTTTGATTGATTTTCTTAACAGTTACAACACACTTTTTCCCGAAATTATTAGCACACTTATCTTTTTTATTGCAAAATCAGCACAAATAAAAAATCATTTTCGGCAAAATGTGTTAAATTTAATGTTGTTTATTAAGACATAAATCAAATTTTGAAGCCGAATAGCGACAGAAGCCCTTCATGTCGCTAAAAAGGCTTTATTGCAAGCTTCAAAGATTCTACTGGTAAGGTTTTTTGTTATCCAGAAGCTTTTCTATTCAACTTACTTTTAAAAACAAACCAAAACTATTCAATTGGATTAAACTCGAGTGAATAAGGTGGAAGATACACACACCCATAGCTACGACATACAGTATGCCTTTCAATGTTCCCTACCGTATGAATCGGAGAATTATTCATTACAATGTCATGACCTTTGAATTTCTCATGCTTATCCAAAATGTCCAAGGTGCCGTTGATCTCTTGCTTTTATATTAACAACACCATAAGGAGCGATAGTGCCTAAAATTATTGTTAATTTAGCTCCTGTTATAGGTTAGGCTAATTCAGATGGCGTTCTTTTTTTTATCAAGCCATGGTTCTTTTCAGGTTTATATGAAAAGCAGACCCATCAAGAAACGCACAATTGGTTTCGAGATCCAGGCCAGTCTCGTTCCATCTTTGACCCCAGTCATATATCTTCTCAACGCTTTCACAGAAGTTTCTTTCCTTAGAATGAAAATGTGCCTTTTTGAAAGACAAAGCGCATTTCTCGGCCATGAACCTATGAACAACAGCCTTGGATATTCTCAAATCTTTAAATTCATTAATGAAACTTTCAATAGCCTGATCCAAAGCTGCTGAAGGAAAACCTTTGTACTCTTTCTCCAAGAAATGCTAGTATTCCTCATGCAAAACAGCTGGTCTACCAGATTTTCTTTTGTTTTAAGCAGAAAGTTTATCTTTAATTTCTTTTTTGGTCTTTTTTGAACCGGTTGTAAACAATACGGCGAGCAATATTCAACTCTTTTCTTGCTTGACCTGATGTCAAAGCTTTCTCGTACATCAAAAAGAAGTGCTTTTTTTACGTCGTTACTGTACATTTTATACGTTCCTTTTTGCACATTCTTATCCGAGATCAAGCTGTCTGCCCGTCCCTCTGTATTCTTTCTCTGCTCGAACACAAGGGCCTTGAGGCCTAAGTATTCATCAAAGTTTGTGATGTTGACAAGAGGAAATTGCTCTTCGTCAGCGTCCATATCGACAGCATCGTTACCTAGCTCATCAAAAGTATTACCCTTTCTATCTTCAGAGTAAATTTGAAATCTCATTTATAACTTGATTATGAATACAGAAGAGGATTCTAAAACTGTGTTAATCCATGAACCTCATCTGTGCCGAAAATGATTTAAAAAATGTGCTAGTAATTTCGGGAAAAAGCGCATTTTGTATTTGAAAAAAAAAAAAAAAAAAAAAAAAAAAAAAAAAAAAAAAAGAAAAAAATGAATGAAAAATGGGATGTTGACTTTTTGATACACATCTTTTTTCTTCTCTCTTTAATATCACTTTCATTATCATTTGATAAATAATTTTCTTTTTTTAAAAAAATGTCTCCTGTCACAAATATCTCTGTGAAAAAAGATCCTACCCATCCTTTGGTAAAAAAATGAGTCGCAGTAGTAAAATGAGAACACAAACAACAATAGGCAGAGATACAGAGAGAGGGGCGGGGAGTGACTCCTCAGAGCCTCTTCTTATCCCGCACTCAACTGAATAAACTTTGAAAAACAAGCATGTCCAAGAGGTCTGACAACAGTGAGTACTCAAAACATTAAAGTTTATGAAAGTGTCCAGAACTATTTAACTAAAGAAAAGCATCACCTCTCTAACAAGGATCCTTCTTATCTGATTCTTTCAAGTAATATCTATTATTCAGTAGAGCCTGTTATTAAGCATAAACTCGTTTAATCCATGGAGTTCTTTATCACTTAGATTCGTAGAATTTTTTCTGTAACATAAGATAAAGAAATACTGATTGGAAATGAATCCATTTCTCTAGATAAAAAATATAGGTTGGCTGTTTCACGCTCATGGTTTCATGCGGAATAAAACATGTCTGTATTTTTTTGTGCGTAAAATTATTTTTATTTCTTCATGAGTTTTCTTTGGTCATTTGGAACTAAAAAGGTTTTTTATTTTGTGATTGTTAAGGAAGCAAACTAACATGTAGTATGAAAAGGAAGTAGTACTTGGTCCGAATACACCTCCTATTTTGCAGCAACAACAGCAGCAACAGCAGCAACAGCCACCTTTAAGAGCAATGAGTAATGCTTTTAAAAAGGGCGTTCATTACAACAGTAAAAAGTATAATTTAAATAAAAAAAAACGATAATAAACAAAGTTTTTTTTAGTGAAAGTAATTTTACGTGGGGATGTAATGACAGGCAAATCAAGTCTATGTAAAAACGAGAGAGAAAGAAAATGTACACAATCTAACAGATAGTTATTGTAGTTCAACGACTTCAAGGGCACGAGTTCAAAGAAGAATATAGCTCAACGCCTGAAATACAAGTAATGAATATCCCATGGCATTATAAAGGTTACTCACATATTAAATATTTCATGTTTGTATTACTGCTAAATTATGATAATAGATACAAATGATATTATAAAGGTAGAGATATGGGATGTAATTGATAAAGCACATAATAAACACAATACATCCGACGATGTTGGTATTAAACTTGAACATAACGCACCTCAACAAAAATCAATTCAACCAAAACAAGATATGGGATTAGATGCGTCTACTGTCAATGTCTATCGAAATACACATGCAGCTTTGTTCTTGTTTGATGTAACAAAACCTTGGACATTTGATTATGTCAATAATGAACTATCACACGTACCAGAATCATTATCTGTCCTTGTTCTTGTAAGTCATAATGTTATAAGTAAGATGTATAATAACATAGAGATAGGGCAATTTTGCAGATAAAAGTGCAGAAAGAAAGATTGAATTGGATCAAATTCACGCCACGCTTTATCAACATAATCAGGAACGAATGGAAAAAGGAGCATTAAAACCCAATTTGATACGATATGCTGAAACAAGTATGAAGACTGGTTTAGGCTTAAAATATATTTACGAATATTTGGGCGTACCATTTCTGCAGCTTATGGTAATGTGTGTACATGATTATATTTATTATATTGACTTTTATATTAGATGGAAGCATTAAGAAAGCAACTTGAATTAAAGGCAGTAGAAATAGTAGACTTATTAGAAACATTGGATACTGATCAAGATGTACCAGAATCAATGCAAAGAAGAAGAGGACAAGATAATTTTGACCAACGTAAGAATAATTTATTTATAAAACATACGCATAATAATGTTCATTTATATAGCATCTGAGCCTCGACTAGCTAAAGAACATGCCGAATTAAAAGCTGCTTGGGACCAAGAACTTGAAGAAATAGCGGCTGAACGTAAGAAACAAAATGGAAAATAATGAAACAAGAAAAAGTAAACAAAAAAAAATAGATGCTGTGCTACAGCGTGATACTCCTCCTCCCCCCACTTCACCTGTCAAATCAAGTGAAAAAAAAGAAATCCAATTACCTAATGAAGCATCTATAGTAGTCAATCAATTTGATACAGGAGAAGAATTAGCAGATGATTGGTTTGGTGAAATGGACAATGACAATGCCATTCAATTACCAGTAACCAACATAGAATCAGACCAAGAAGATATACCAAGTAATCCAATGGTTGCTGGTGATGAAGATGTACAAATTGATTATTATTCTGCTAACGTCGTAAATAAGCAAGAGGAAGAGGAAGAAGAAGAAGAGGAACAGGAAGAAAACAGATATCAGCCGATGTTTAAAAGTGACATTTGGAGTCAAAGTAATAATAATAAACCGATAGACATTATTAGTTCGGACAGTGAAGATGAATACCCGGAACCACCTTCATTTGGATTTGCGGGTGGATATGAAGAAATTGGAGGTGCAAATGAGAATCCATGGTCTACAGAAGATCATTGGTCAGAAGAGAAAAGTGTAAGCTTAATTAAACAACAAAATAACGTTTTATTTAAATCTTTTACTTTGTAGAACGTGAAAAAGTCAAGTAGTAGTAAAAAGAAGCATAAAAAGAAGAAGAATAGTTTATCGTAAATCAGGCAATAGTTTGAGACCTTTTTTCGTCTTGTATTGTATGTCATTGTATAATACAAAGTCTTGGTTTATAATAATTCCTTTTGATCCAGTTCCATAATAACTTGTGTTTAATAACAAAGATGTTGCATCTTTTAGTGCTAAATGATCTTGTAAAGACGACACTAATTGGTCAATGCTTGGTAGTCTTTTGTTTTCACATTTATTCATTTTTTTTTTTTTTTTTTTAACTGATAAAAAAAAAATAGAGAGAAAAGAAGAGAAAAAAAAAGTAAGGGGATTTTGTATTGTGATACACACACAATTTTTTGTGTGTTTATAAATATTAGATACGGCATGAATTACACCTGAATATTCTTTTTTCCGAGTATGTGTTGTCAACCAAGATATCCTTCTATTCTTCTTTTTACAAAAGTAATGACTGTATCTTTTTCATTTTGCCTTATAAACTTCACAGCATAAAACGATACATGTATTTAAAAAAGGGGTAGCCATTGGGAGTTTATTCATAATCAACTCTAGCCTTTTAAAAGAATTTCTTATTTTCTATTACAGAATTATACAGAATACAAAGATATAAGCATACTACACATTATATATATAATGCGGAGACTAATTAGAAAAAAAAATATAACGCATAAAAATGTCAACTAAAATTAGCTGTTTGTTTTCTTAGACTCTCTCAAGCCTTCTTTTTACAGTTACACAAAAAAGACATGATTATTATTTAGTATTGAATAAGTCATTTATGTATTAGGACAAAATACAATCTTTATTTAATATAAATAATAAATAATGTTTTAATGCTTACGTTGAAATCTAGCGACCATATCACTTATTAATGTAACAGAGTCATTACCAAGTTGATAATAGCCCTCTGTTTCTTTTGGGTTGAACATGCTAGTATGAGCTTTGATAACATTAGGTGCTGAAGAAATCACAGGTACAAATAGATACAGTGTTTCCTCGGGTGGCATTTTTATAAAAGTTGTCGGACGATCTTTTTCATTTGTAGTTTCTTTTACTGGCACCTATTTAATCAAACGTATATTTGAATACAAAAAGAGTAGACACATCTTTGCAACATACCATAGCATAAAAACATTTAAAGAATATATTTGGTACTTTTAAAAGCTTTTTCACTCTAACCCTTGTTAGATTAAATGGCTTCGTTTTTGTGTATCCATATTTACCTTTCATCACAACCGTGTATATCTGTCAAATCTTTGATAAATGTGAATTCATCATATACATCACCTAATGCTGCAGATATCTTGTCCCTTGCCATATAAGCAGCCGCACCTACCGCTACAGCACCAACAGCACCAGCCAATAACCCCCAAGATTTGAAACCACTAGTTGTTTTTTTAGGCGCTTCAATAGCTCTAGAGGCACTTTTGCCTACAAGTGCCGTCGCTCCTACACCACAAAATTGCCCTATTTTATTCAATGTTTCTACGCCGCTTTTTGCCTGATCTGTCACGAGCTGATGATTGACTGAATAAAAGGGAGTATCATAGGCTAGCATACCGATAATCTTTGCTCCCAATAGCTCATTTGTATGCTGTGGCTCTGCGAATCGCAATATTGTTTCTGCGGCTATTTAAAGTATAAGTAACAAAAACAGTAAACAGTGATAATTCCTTCTCCTCCCCCTTTTTTTTTTCTTCTTTACCTACAATACCACCCATAGAGTGGCCTAATAGCACAACCATAATATTTGCTTTACTGTTTAACCTCAAGATTTCTTTTTGGAGTGTTGATATCTTTGTACAAAGCCAATTTGAGAAATTAGTGACAGCAACTCGAAGTTCTCTGTAAATTCCAATTTAACTTTTCTTCCCGGCTCTTAATGTGCTTTTTGTTTACCCAGCTGTTTTATAAGAAGGGTAGACCTCTATTTCGACATCTACCTTTGCACTATTTGTAAGAATGGTTTGTAATCTACTAGGAAAATCCTATAAAGAACATTAAAAGATAGTAGCTTATATTTCTTCTTTTATTACTTTAAAACTGGCGTCAGAGCCTCTAAAGCCATGAACAAAAACAAGTAAAAGTTTGTCCCAGTTCTTTCTAACGTCGTCTATCATTTGGCTGGAAAAATAAGAGTTAAAAAAAAAGGTGCATTTTCTATTTTTGTACAAAAGAAATTTATAGCGGCTCCACTCCCAAAATTCGCTTTTCTTGCAGCCCAAAGTTCGTTTTTGTTATCATCAAAGTTCGTAATTTTATTGAAGCTCTTGATTGCCTAATGGCTCATTAAAGCAGTTCTTTATCAAAGCATCTTCGAAAATTCTCAACAGAATGCTGAACAATGTTATGAAGAGTTTTTCTACTGAAGCTTTCACTAGCCTAGCTAATTCTAGTTTTCAAATCTTCGGTTTCTTGAAATGCACTTCGCTTCACTGGATTTTTGACGACTGTTCAGAAGTTTTCAATTGGGTTCAGTTCAGGAGAATACGGAGGTAGATATATAGCCCTGTAGCCTCTAGCCTCGATTGATCTCGTGATATCCTCTGAGGTATGGATGGGTGCATTGTCCATAACTACATAGAAGTTTCTCAGTTCAAGGAACTTGTCCATCTCATCTAACATCTTAGAAATAAACTTCATATAATGTCCAGTAACAGTTCCCTTTGTCATCTTTTTTACTAAGGGCTTCTTTCTCTTTCTGCTTCCATCAACCTTTACTTTCTTGAGTTTCAAAGGCGCACTAATCTCAACTGAGATAAAATCCTGAGCTGTTATAGCTCCCAATATGGTATGCGTAATGGCGCGAGTAGTAGGAGTTTCGACAACTGCTGGTGTACCTCTAATTGAACGAGCATTAGGGCTTCCCATGTTGATATTAAAACCAGCTTCATCCACGAAAACGCAGTTGGTAAGATAGTCCATGTCAGTAGTCTGCATCAATTTTTAACACATTGGTAGCGTTTTTTAATATTCTCAAAGCTATTTCTTGCCAGAGGTTGCAAAACAGTCAGGTTGCACTCACATAAAATGAAGTTTCCGACAGAAGTTTCTTTCAAGCTAAAGTCCTCGAACGCTTCCGTCAAGCTCTCTACTGCATCGGGTCTTGTTGCTTTAGGGCACTTATCAAAAAAATCAATGAGGTGATGCTTATGCTCTTCTTGAAGTTGGGAAGGCTTTCTGTTCGACTGATTTGTCTGCTTTTCATACAGATTAAGAAAACTTTAATGTTAGCTCTGCCAGGACACACCAAGGTTACCAAAACCAATTCTCACATCACCAAATTACTACGCGCATCCCAAGTACTCCATCCTCAGATTCTTGTCAATTAATCTCTTCGCAACTCTCCATTACCGAATTGGAGAGGAATCAAGAGCGCCCAGAGAGACAACCAATGGCTCCACCAGATTTACCATAAAAAGGACAGTTATTCAATACCTTTAGTATGGGACCTTAAATATACCAAAAGGAGAAATTAACCAAAAGAATTTCCGCCACGAAAATTCAGTTTACAATAGCATTCACTTTGGGTAGTGTCATCAAGGATATTTGCAATGATTATAAAAATCAATATGGTCCTTGTAAATCCTATGGATCGATGAATACCTTGTATCTTACATTGATGGGGTATTTGATAGTGTAAGCAAACAAAACACATTCTCAAAAATAATTGTCAAATTCTACTTTGATAATTTACAGACCTCCTTAAGTGAGTACAAAAAGAACATTCAAAAAGCAAAAGAGTTTGACAGAGATGAAGTTGATAAACAGTCAAGCTTTTTGAATGGTCTTTTATTAGCAGCATAGATATCATAAAAAGTGACAACTATGTCGAATGAACAATTTTACTTGAGAAATGCTTCGAATGTATCAATCTTCTGCCGATCCTGCTCATAGCGAATCAGTATTTACCAATAGACTGGTAATACCCTATCTGGAAATGCTTGCATTTCAGTTGTCATAGATTAATGAACACAAAGTCACCTTGTTTCCTGGAGAAGAGCCACTCTCAACAATGTTAAAGTGCTTAAAGGATAAAAATGGCAACTACGTCTGTTTAGTCGATGATGTCTTTAGAATGTCGTCGATCTATGGCATTGAGCTACTGCTGCTAGAGGTCTCTGGCCCTTTTTAAATACTGACATGACAAAGATTAACTTTGATCATCATAAGGGGATGTTCGGTATCTTATCCATGCTAAAGAACATTGCCGAGCAATTCAAGTTTGGTGATGTTGAAAAGTTCGAAGATGTCAAATTATTTTTCTTGCAAGGAACAGATAAATATAGCACTGTATCTAGAATGATAACCTCTAATTCTTCCGTTTTCTCTCAAATAGAAAATGAGTGGAGATGTTGGTCAATCTCATTCAAAGATAAGGAACCATTAGGCAATCAAGACCTTCAATAAAATTATGAACTTTAATGATAACAAAAACGAACTTTGGTCAATAAAAAAGCGAAATTTGAGCTGCAAGAAAAGCGAATTTCAGTTGAAGACCAAAGCGAATTTGGTAAGTTGGAAAACGAAATTTGAGAGTGGAACCGCTGTATTTTACTTTTATGCAATAATACATCCACCTTTCCCTTCAATTGGAGCTTTATTCGCTTTTTCGATTTGCGCTATCAGTAAATCAAATATCTTGGCTATATAATTATGAGTATTTTTCTTGAATAGTCAAAGTTTTCAGTGTGCACTTACAAACATTCTCATCATGTTTTGCTGATGTTTCAATAGTAGGACAATTCCACTGCTGAGCCAACTCTTTACCTTCTTCTGTTGATATCTGCCTTTGTATATTTAAATCTGACTTATTGCCTACAACGACACAGGGTACACTTTTCTAATCCCGTAAAATCCAATATTTTATCTCTAATAATCTTGATCATATCAAGACTTGATCTCGATGCAATTGAATAGACAAGCACGTATCCATGCATGCTAGTAGCATGATGTGAAGACAAAATAGAATACTCATCCTTTTAAAAAGTTAACCTTACATGTATATTATAAAGTATACTGTTTACTTGTCCAGCTGTATCCATAATCTCAACACTATATTCTGCGGTACATTCAATTCAAAAAATCCCTTTCTTTTTTCAATTTTTACCACTGCCTCGATATTTGATAGTTTTTGTAAATGTATTTTCGATAGTCGGATAATAACTGTCTACAAAATGGTTTTCACAAAATTGAATTACTAAAGAAGATTTGCCTTTTTTAAAGTAGTTTAGTAGAGAAAAAAAATCAAAATCAGATCAAGCAGCTTAATTACCAACAGCACGAGCTCCAAGAACGGCAATCCTTCTTGTTTTTGCTTGATTAGAAACTGACATGGAGAGTAAAACAGTAAAGCAAAGAAAAAAAATAGCTTAAAATAATTTCAATTCCAGATGATACAGAAAAACGGAAATCAATTTCAGAATTAAAGACGATTTTCAATGTCTAAAGTACTTTTGATGTACGTAAAGATAATTACCATTCAAAAACACTGTCTATTATTTACTTTGATAAATCTTTAGTTTATTGATTACCAGTATTTTATGCTTAATTTGCTTTCTTCTACATCTTTTTTTTTTATCTACTTCTTAATGGTTTTATTATATGCGGTAAAAGAATGGGCAAATACTGCATATAAAGTACTTATTAGAACAGTTACAGATATGACAATGAAAGCCAACATGTCATAGCTTAAGAATACAGTGCACTCTTGTGATACCATTCACTATTTGCTATTAAATACAAACACTTAAATACTGTGCTAAACTATGAACTCACGTTGTTAATTAGACAATAATTCTATATGAACTGGCCTTTCTTTTTCTTATAAATGATAATACACTACGATTTATCGTATATTTGCTACTTGTAGTATATAATTCTCCTTGTAAAACGTTTGTATACATCATTTTCAATGTACATAACGGGAAAAGATAAGTCTTCAATTCAGTACAATTCCAGGTTGAGATTTCTCTTAAAAGCATCAACAAAATATTGAACCAAAGCCAAAATGAAATCATTTATTTATTTTAAAAAAAGGTATAGCTATTAGCTTCTATTTATCATATTAATGTTTGTAAATACGTATTGTTCTTGGATGGTGATCTATGTATATTTAACTAATGTACAGATAGCACAGCATTAAAACACAGTGAAACGGGTGTATTTAAGCTAAACATTTGTACAACACACCAATAAACATTTTTGGAAAGAAGGAAGCAATGGGGCAGTTAAAGAAGATTTGTGTTGCAAGGCATGTCATGGAGCAACGGGTATCTTTTTAGCAAATTATGTATGTCTAAAGCAGGATTACATGTTCTCCACAGTGGTTTGCGTTACTTGTATTTAGGCCGGAGTTGATTTGATTATCCATTAACCGGGTTGTTGAACAACTATTCAAAAGACAACCAAGACCCTCTTCTTTGGAAATGTCTTTTTCTTCTTCAAGAGAGTGAAGCAGGAATGATTCGCACAGATCTTCCTCATCAAAATTAGCAGGCTGGTTGCATAAAGAAAATAAGGAAGGGTCCATTTCCATGTCTGTGTCAGCATAAAATTGATCTAAAAACCCATTAAATATCTTTTGATCTTGCTCATTCAAAATAGAAGTGTGGCTTTCTGGTAGTAAAGGTGGTGGTGGTGGAATTATCTCTGTTTCATTTAATCCTGCGGATGGCATATCAAATTCAACGTGCAAAGCAAAATTGGAGTCAAATCCATAACTAAATTGAAAATCTGAAGGTACATAAAAATTAATAAGGGCGAAGTAAATAAAGATTCAACTCACCTTCAAAAGCTACTGGCTCTTTTAGTAGTTCATTATGTGTATCACAATTGTTGTTACTATACATTATGTTTATTTTTTATGTAAGGAATAGAAAAGAAAGGTGCTTAAATAATGAAATATACATTTTGAGCTTATATAGTGCATGTTACACTTTTTTACCCCGCGTAAAAGCTATATTTTTCATTATTCATCGTTACACTTAATCTATGATGAGCATTCTTCCCATCCAGAGAAGGTATTTTCATCTTTAAAAGTATCCAAGATGATAATTAACTTGCTTGAATTAGTGCACAGTCCTTTTCAGCAGAAGAAATAATATGGCTAAGTTGAATGGTAGTATTCGTATTTTTGCACTAACAGCAAGACATTTTAAATAATTTAAAAGCACTGCACTACAAAAATAATGGTCCAAGTAAAGTTACACGTCAATTAGTTTGAGTGACAAGTATTACATAAAAAGATATCGGTTATAATAAATGTTGGGAACTGCTGTGATACACGAAAATATAGGCTTTCCATGCTAAAAACAAATGTTAATTAGCATTCATGTCTACATATCATACGACTTTATATTCCATCCATTGGAACAACAGAGACTAATTTGCTTCTTTCTTTTCTGTTTATTTCAGTCGATTCTGTCCGTCTGCTTTGACACCCATTTCCAAACTATACCCTGAGCGATTCAACAGCCAATCATGTATTCATTTTTGTAGCTCACTTAAAATAACGTTAAAATATTTAAATAGTTGACTTACACAATATATTCGATTAGTAAATGATTATAAAGATTAGCACCATATACATTGAACCTATCAACTAGAGCTTAAACTGATCCCTAAGCATGTCCGATACGGTTCCTTTGTGAACCCTTTACACAATGTTCTTAATCTGTAATTTTAAAAGCATGTTGCCATCCCGTGAGCCTTTGAATGATCATTTTGTTGTACATTCCTTGTTTGTAAAACATGTTTATTGATACCAATTAAACCCTTTGGTGCAAGCTTTTCGGTATGTTTGCCTTATGGGTAAGGTCATCCGGTTATCAACTCTTGTATTTCAATAACATCTGTGCTTCTAATTTTTTTTTATCAAGTACATCTCGGTAAAATTTAGAACCTTATTATTCAAACGTAAACTCAAGACAAACCTTTTTTTTTCTTTCTTGTCATTGCAACAAAAACTTTTGCACAACTATCAATATTGTTTGCTTGCAAAACATACCCACTCTGTAAACAAGATTTTTCTTTTCTTTTCCTTTATTTTCTACCAAATATTGCTTTATTAATGTAGACAATAGTAACAAGTGCCGTCTTTGCTTATTCTGTATAAGTATTATACAGTAGAAACAAATTTTTTAACCTTCACGTAGCAATTTTTTAGAAGTTTACTAAAAAAAGGAGTGACTGTAGTAGAAGGTTTTTTGTAAGAATCTTATTCTTGTCAAACTCTAGTTTATTTATATAACAAATGCGAAAAGATATATAATTAATAAAATAACAGAAAACAACTATTATTGTCTATAAAAAAAAAAAAAGAAAAGTTGGTGTCTCATCCTTGCTATCCTCTTGACAATGTAATTCGCGATTTATTTTTATTTTTCATTGGTTATCCGCGCCCCCTTTTTAGACGATTGACGCGACTTGTAAAAAAAAAAAAAAAAAAAATTAAAAAAAAAATATTTTCTTTCTTCCTTTTTCGCTCTTTTACCTGTCATGGAAGCCATCAGTACGACAAACGAACCTTGGTGTAGTCCTCAACATAAGTCTATAAGAAACATACTACCAGATAGCCCCGAAGATATAGAAAGATTTGCAATGCACTCAGATGACCTTCAACCCACTTCTGACCTACATTCTTCCACTATCCAAGGACCTAATTCCCGTTTAGTAGTTGTTGGTAGCTACGAAAAGCGAGTGATACTTGGCCGAGGAGGTGCTTCAACGATCAAAATTGGTCGTCGCAATCGACAAATCAGCCGTACCCATGTTGCTATTGAATTTAATACTGAATCCCAACATTTTCAATTGACTGTTTTAGGCCTTAATGGCGCTAATGTTGATCATGTTGGATATAATCAGAACGCCATTATTATACTTGAAGATCACAGCTTTATTGACATCTTGGGCGATCACATTGAATTCAGAATTCCCCCTCGTCCAATGGAAGAAAAAGTAATTGGCAAGGAATCGCTACAAGATCAAGAACTTAAATCAGATGAGCTATGCGAAAAGCCGGACGATACACCTATTAAACCTCCCAAGGAAGAAGAAAGTGCTTCTGTTGATATTATCCCGTTAGAGGATACAAGTATTGTTAAAGTGACAAAAGAAGAACAAGTTGAAGAAACAATGAATGAAGATAGAGAACAAATAGACACTTTTGAAAAAGAAATGAAAGACGAAAACAATGAAGAAAAATCAAAAGAACAAAAAGAAAATGATTCATCTGAGGCTGAAGAACAAGACTACTCTGAAGTTATCATTGACGCTCTTGGTAAGGTTAAATAACAAAAAAAAAAAAAAAAAAAAAAAACACGTGCAATTTACTTCAATCGCATGGATATTAAACCAATAAAAATAGTGTTTTCTCGTACATCATCTATGCCTATTAGTGATATTTGCTCTCGTATCATGAAGTCAAATCCAGTCTACGCAGAACAGCCTCGAGAACTATGGACCGAGCGTATTAAAAAGGTGTTGAAAGAGAAACCTTTCTTTGGAGAAATTCAACGTAAAGGAAAGACAGCTGACGGCTCACCCAAAGAAAATTTATATTACTATAATAGCGAATTAGATCCTGTTGAATGGCGCAAAGCTACTTATACTCAAGTAGGTCGAAGTGCTCGTAAATGTACATTAAAAGATAAGCAGTATTTTTGGAAAATCCCACCAAAGTTAGGTCGTCACCGAAGTTCTTACATTCCTCCCCCCGCTAATCCCTCAGAAATCAAGAGCAAACGATCACGACAGTTTGAACAGAACGAAAACAATGAACCGAAAAAAACCAAATTGTAATATTTTAATTTAATAAACACGTCTATACATACAAAAGAAGTCTATAACTTTCAATCATCAGCCTCTAGGACATACATAATGACAATGGTAGATGTAGAAAGAACTAAAAGAAAGTTTTAAGCTAGGTTTAATGTCTGTTCTAAAAATGTCCTCATCAAGCACTAAATATATGCCAAACGATGCTCCCTCTATTTTCAAATGTTCTATATTTGTACAATCTTCATTTAGGAACATGGTTCTTTATTCGCAGAACTCGCATGATCTTTTACGATTCATGTTAATAGGAAGATAGTAACAACACATTCAAATTGCTTCAATATTTTAACAAGGTCAGATCATAAGCGTTTCCAAACTTCACTTGAAAATGTAAACTTTTGTAAACGCGACAAGTGATGAGGTGTTTGTAATATAGTTGCTGTAAACTTCTATTTTGCATCACATGCCTAATTTTCTGAACATGATAAACTCATTATAAAGAATCAGATACATAATTAGAACCCGTTTAATAAGCTGATGATCCTAAAAAGCATTATTTTAAACAAGACTGTTTCCCATTCCTCTATAACTGGTTGTAAGTTCAACTTCTAACCTTCCTGTTGTTAATAATCATACGATAACGTCATATAAACGATTTCGTTTTTTTTCTTTTTTACACAATAAAAGAGTTCCCTTTTAGTTTTGTTGATTTTAGTTTGTTTAATTCAAAGAAAAGCGTATCAAAAATACATTTGCTTCCAATCAATCTGCCAATTTTATGTATACAAGTAACAGACCAATGAATCAAGCTAGTTTATCATCCGAGAATACAAACCAGTCAGCATCAGTCAATACAAATCCTAATGAGCCTCAAGTCACAGAAAATCTTTCAAATGGTCAAAGATTTGATGGGTTTATGAGAGGTGTAATAGACCTTTCAAAAAGACATAATGTATGCCTCGAATACTTGGAATCATTTTATGCTTATTTAAATACGTCAAATACAAGGCCAAATAACAGCATGCCTGTAGACGACTTGGAAGAGCGTCATTTCAAAGGACAAACGTGCCAAGCGTGTAAGGAAGCACATTCAGGATGTGATAAAATGCGGCCATGTAGTCGCTGTGTTCGTATAAAGATCAGTTGTGTTGATCCAATACCAAAGAGGCGTGGGCGACCTCCGACTGAAAGAAAATAAATATTGATTTGCCCTACATAAATATTACTTGTATATTTCCGTGTTCTCTCTATATGCTATTGAAAAAGCTCATATCATACCTTTACGTTTGAGGTTCTTTGATATATCTCTGATATATTTCCTATAAACTAAGAACCAAAATTGAACAAGAAAAATGGCATTGAGTAAGTATATTAAAAATCGAAATACCATCTTCATGAACGCAGTATTCTTTTTTTTTTTGTAATAAGAAAATGTAAAATTTATTTATAACTTTGACTTTGAATCATCAATTATACAATCAGCAATATGTAAGGCAATAGTTTCAGTTGTGACCATAGGGTTAACACCAGAAGAAGTAGGAAAGACAGATGCATCGGCAACATACAGATTTTTGACTTCCCATGTTTCCCCAGTAGGCTTGACAACGGAATTATTTGGTGATATACCCATACGACTATAATAAGCAGTTAGTACTATGCTCAGGATATAAATTAAAAGCTACTTTGTTCCCATTTGGTGTGCGCAAAATAGGCCTACACCTTCATCAGGGAGTCCATGCTTAATCATGCTAGCTTTCCATGCAATAAATCGGAGATTATCTACTCGCGATTCTTCGTTTACTTCAAACTTGAACGGTTCGACACCATATTGAGGTGCATGAATTTCTCGAGCACCAGCGGCAACTAGGATCTCTACAGATCGAGCAATTCCTTCAAGCATTGATCGAGAATCTCGAGGAGATAATTTGTAATCAGCAATAAGATTCTCATCCTTGTCATACTGTACTGTTCCACGGGAGTCTTTATCGCGAGTCAAAATAAGGATAGGAGTGCAATGTTCATAACGCATCATAAGTTCTTTATGAGCAGCAGCGCCTCGCCAAGGAACACAAGTCGAATAACTTCCTGGATGAACACAAGGTATTTCCAGTTTACACCCATACCCATCATTTTCAGGGTTTTCGGCAACAGTACTAACAGCTGTCATGATGGAACCTTCAAATGTTCTAATCTTTTTATCAAAATAGCCAAAAGTGATTGTACAAGGATGAAGACGAAGGTTCTGTCCAATCTGTTTGTTTTTTAAACCACTACGTAATAAGACACCAGGAGATTGCAAAGATCCAGCAGATACAACTACTTGGTCGGCCTTGATGCGAACCTTTCGTTCATAGTTCATCAGACATTCAACACCAACCGCTCTTCCTTTTTCAATGAGCACTTTCTTTACTTTGGTTTTATCCAAGAACTTTGCACCATGTTGATGAGCGTCTCGAAGCCAGCTGTTCATTGTACTGTTTTTAATGCCAGCACGACAACCACCAAAACAAAAGTGACAATCATGAGGTCTTCCACCCGTGTTTTGTGGGATATCAGCTACAGGATAACCAAGAGCCCTTTTAATAGTAACTTTTAAGCATAAAATAATTGAAAAGGGTTATTTTTAAATTTACTTGCAGCCATCTACTAGCACTTGATTAGAACCATTGTGTTTGATACCTTCTGTAGTTGCACCTATGCGATCAAAAACCTTATCAAGGTCCTTTGAAAACTAATATTGAAAAAAAAAGGTAAAACAATACAGAAAAGTGAAAACAAGCAAAAACTAACCTTGGGAGACATAAAGTAAGACAAGCCCTGCTTTGCCCACTCTTCTCGAACAAAATGTTGTAGCTGAAAAATGAAATTAAGCAGCAGATCCAATACTTTTTCTGGTCAATGTTACCTTTAGACAAGCTGCCCAATTGACAGTTGTTCCTCCACCAAAGACACTACCAGCTGCAATAGATACAGAACCATTTAAAGTAGGTGAGAAGCTACCATTTTCATACAAATTGACAAAAGCATCTTGTTCTTGATGAAAGAAATCGTCTTCATGGAAATACTTTCCTTTTTCAATCACTAAAACAGATTTTCCAGCTTGTGCCAATTGACCAGCAACCACTCCTGAAAATCAGCACAAGTTTTTAGTTTAAGAAAAAAAAAAAAAGGTTAATCTTATTTTGTCATACCTCCTCCTCCACCGCTTCCAATGATAATAACGTCAAAATGCAAATCATCTTTTACTTCATCAAAGCTCAACATGGGTAACCTTTCTGGTATATTTTCATAAACAGTATCTGTCTTTAAATCATAATGCATTGCTTCAGCAAAAGTTTTTGAGTGTTCCTTGAAAGCTGGATGACAAGCAAGTGAATGGAAGCTTTTGTACATTCCTCTTAATGGTGCTACATAAGAATTCTTCCATCCCAAAACAGCTTTTTCTCTGTCTGCCAAACTTAAATTCTTAAATTCTTCAAAGTGACCTGTCAAAACAAATGTGCCTGGACGAGTTGATAGAAAAGACAATAGTTTCATGAGCTCTATGCGTTTCTGAGGCAAAATGCTGTTATTAACAAATTGGATCGTTCCTTCAATAGAATCTAAAGATGTGCTGGATATTTTACAAAATTTTCGCACTTCTTCTTCTGAATGTGTATCCTTTAATCTTTCAACGATTTCATCTACTTGTTCTTTAGGAAGAGGGGCAATAAAGGTATCTAAAAGAGCAGCAAGTGTTTCTTGTTGATGATTATTTAATTCGAATGGAGGGCATATACGAGCACGAAATGGATCAACCATAGACGCTGACATGATATAAA
The DNA here is from genome assembly GCF_000149305.1 of Rhizopus delemar RA 99-880. NCBI lineage: Eukaryota > Fungi > Mucoromycota > Mucoromycetes > Mucorales > Rhizopodaceae > Rhizopus > Rhizopus delemar. The sequence continues at coordinate 382,878 of NW_027137827.1, read as the reverse complement.
AAAAAGTGTTGATGAAAAAGATTAAATCTCAAAAGACTGAGTTCTTTTATATTTCAATCAAAACCCCAATCACGTGAATTTCTTGGGGCACTTTAATTTGCATAATCTTTTATTTACTGCATTTGGTTGATGTTCCTTTTCAAAAAAATATATGATTTTTGACTGCAAATGGATTGTTTCATTATTTTTATTTACAAATACTGCAATCAATAAAATTTGAGGTGAGTAGTGTAGTAAATACATACAATAAAAATGGGCTTTTAATGTAAATAATCTGTTTGTCAACAAAGGGAAAAACTGTAAGGTTGTTACACAACAGTAACGTTAGGTGTCGCATCCTTAAGCCTTGTGTGTTATTATGGGGGTCACTATGCAAACTATTTAATACAAAAATAATTGGTCTTTGGAGAGTATTGATTTATAAAATTGCTCACCCCTACTCTTTGTAACAGATATCTTGTGCATTGAACTCAATATCTTTTATCTTGCCTATTCATATGCATCAACTATAAGTCTCTGTCACTTGTTTTTTTTGCTTTAATGATGTATTTCGTAACAACTATAAACACAATTAAAAAAAAAAGTGAATACAAAATGTAGGATGTTTTTGTTCCACATGAAGTGTATAATTATATGATTGAAATCGATTACTTAATTTATGAATTTAATAGTTTATACAAAGGTTAAACTGGTTTGTATTAAAAAAAACAATAGACGCAAAGCAAAGAGCAAAAAGTACTACATGTAATATTCACTGAAATAATAATTCTGTTCTCGTAATCTAAATAAATCACTCGTGACAAGCTGTATCAATCTACAATAATAACAAGCACCTCCTTAACCTCTATTCTATCGTTCTTCTGTAGGCTGTCAATTTGATAATAGCAACGATATCTTTAAGTCAAAAGTAAAGTGATTAACTTTCTCTTAGTTCTCATAATAATACGCTATAGCTAACAATTCCAATCACAAAAAAGTAATACTCTACAACTTTAAAAAGTGATTGAATTACATCACTTGTTCCTACCTCACTTCCTGCTTTGATCAGCCTAGGTAGTCTATTCATTCATATCTTGATTATATCAAATCAAAGCAGACTTTCGTCATCAATAAAAAAAAAACATCCATTTTTAAACATCTGATCCCAAGAGGGCATTTTATAAAAAGTAGTACTGCAACCTTCAAAGAAAAGGCAAAATATTTAAAAAAATGCAGCAATCGCGCCCATATGCCATGCTTGGTATACAGTTCAACTACAAAAATCTGTACTGCAAAACACTATATGTACGACCATGTCATTCGCCATCTACAATTATCTTCTTAAAAAAATGAAGCAGCCTCATAATTTGAATAGCTGATAGATTCATGATGGATTTATCAAGTCAAACTGCTTTTTATAATCCTGTGAGATGAAAACTCTTTTATGTTTGACATTAAATAACAATATTTTATTATTTCTTGCAAGCTAATTATTGATCAGTAGAATTACTGGTTACATTAAGGACACGGTCAATAAGATGCATGACACCATTGTTAAAGAAGATGTTTGAATGGACAACTTTAGCAGTACCATTCAATTGAATAAGGGAACCATTCACAGACACGGGCAAGGTACCATTGTTATTATAAGTAGTTAAATTGAATTGTCCAATGTTATTAGTAGCGTTTTGAGTAAAGTTAGTACTAAAGTAAACTCCGTAAACGATATGAGAATATAACAACTGATCAAATGTGCCATTATCTAATCTGTTAGTATCTAATCTATCAACTGCTCTGTTGATAGGTGCGAATACAGTAAACTATGAATAAAAGAGAGAGAGAGATTGGAATGAGTCAGATACACTTTAGTTATACAAAAGTGAGTTTACGTTGGTGCCATTATTCAAAGTAGTGTTTAAAAAAGGGTAGTTACGTAGCAATCTGGTAAGATATGAGGCATTCCTGACATATGGAATCACAATGGATGGCTCCAAAGGAGGAATAAGCACTGCAAAAGTACATATTGGGGTTAGTAAACGCTAGTCTTATATATTGACGATCGTTCTTACCGGAATTGATGATGTTAAAGTGACCATTAGTGGCATTCAAATCTTTCAAGACCACAGTAGAAGAATTGACACCATTACCAACATTGAACTTGAGATACTTGGCATTGATATCTAACCAGGTTTGATTGGTAGCATTTTCATAAGTAGTATTTGCTTGAATAAGAATAGGCAAACTTGAGTTTACAAAATGATTGACCGTGCTATCGTTCAACAAAGAATGGACAACACTGACGTTGCTGGTGGTCAAGTTTGTTAACAAGAAGCTTTCATTTACTACATGGTACTGAAGAAGATTTAACACGCTCATATTGTGGTAAGTCCAATTGGCAGGAGGATACTCTGAAGTAGTATTAGTGCCTTGGTTCTGATTGTACTCTCTAAAAGCGGTGAAAACCTTGTTGAGGACGGCATCATTAGGGATGAACGCAGTCAAGTTACTTGCGGGTTCAGATAAGAGTTGAATGATAGGTTGATAGCCACTGTCAGAATTCAAGAGGCTAATAAATCTTGAAGAGTTGTAAGTACCAGTGTTAGAACTTAAAAGTTCAAAAATAGTAGCATTAGGGGTTGTATCATTGCCCACAGATCCATCTTGAGCAAATACAGTAAAAACAGTAAAGAACACAATAGCAAGATAATTAAAGATCTGCATAATAAAATAATAAGGACAAGAGAAACAAAAGAGACATTAGGCATACATTCTTATTTATATTGTTTTCATGTTTCATTATTGCTGCCCTTTTTAATGCACCGGTTTCTTTTTTGCATAAAAATCCCCTGCTTAGTGTAATACTCAGAGCCTTTGATTTATTAGATCTAGAATATTTTTCCTTGTTTCGAAACGTTCGATTTTTGCATCATTCATGGAACATTCTACTTGCTGATTATATTTTCATGTTATTACTCAATAGCTTGATGTTTTATGAACAAGCGCTTGATCATTCCTGGTTGTGGAAATTATAAAAGAATCAATAGCATTGTAAAGAAAATAAAAAGACTTTTAAAAATTCTCAAATAATTAACTTTCAAAATTGAATAAAAAGCAGGGGAATTGCTTCACATAGTAATAAATCAAAAGTGAACAATAGTCTCTGAGGACAATCTTTTTTCATCCAAGTTCTTGTCTAACATTTTTATCCATTTGAGCTTTTAATTTCACTATATTAGTGGTTTTACTGTAGATTACCCGATGTGAGTCAAGTAAATATGCAACTCTATAGAGTTTCTTGGCATTTAAGCTTATAAAAATTTGATCGTCATAACTAATAAAAGCAGCGCTTTTAATCATGGGTCTGAGAAATAAGACAGATTTACAAGAATACTATAGGTTCGAAGGATAACTGTGCTTGATTATGTAAAGTTTTTATGAAGAAAGAGGAATCTATTTGAATGTGAAGATGGGATATTATAATAATAAAGTGAAGCAAAAGAACACAAAGAGAGTACAATGTAAAAATAAATGCTTCAATTGACGCTTAGATTCATAAAATAGCATAAAAAAATACTAGTAAACAAAGATTGAATAATAAGAAGATTGTTGAAATATGAAAAGATAATATTAAATTGAATTTGATACTGTAGATTTATAACTTAGAATAATTAAGTAGGCCTCAATGTAGTAAAAGGTTTAAAAATAAAAGTCTGAGACAGAGTGTTATAAGCCAATATACCTTATGAAACAGATTGTCATGACTTGTATTGAAGGACCAATCAGGCACAAAGTAATAAGAATTTCTTGAATACAAAGTAAAAAGCACAATGAAGGATCTCTTGACTTTAAGCAACTTGACTTGGCATGATGAATACATAAGAATGTAAAAGATATTCAAAGGTACTTTTTATGTAAAATAACATATAAACCAAAGTCTACAAGTCATGCTACAATCATACAAGGACTATGTATCTCTTTTTTGCTCTTTTTGGTGCAGACATCAATTTGACTCTAGGGTGGAATCTCTTTAAACAACCATATATTGCAACCGTCACAATTTTTTTGATAACTTAATAAAAAAAAAAAGACTTAAATGGAAGGCTTTTTTGTTACATCCCTTTTTTTAGTTCATTCATTTTAGATGCTTCACCAGAAGGTAAGTCTTCTGGTATTGACAAATTGGTTGCTTCTTTACCGTTTTTGTTTTACTGTGCTTACATGAAGTAACGCGTCTCCTTTGGCAACAAACAAGCTTTCAATACCTCTTTGAACATATGGGAAGCAGAATTAGCATGTATCTTACTAAAATGAGCCTGATATTTGATCCAGTTGACATGATAAATAGAAACATCGGAATATCAAGCGTCAAATTCCATTTCGTCTGCAGTACCTATTATTTTCTACCCTCACAGGATACATCAAGAAGACGATCTCTGAGCGCATTGTTCACCCAATGTGCCAGCACACTAAACAGAAAAGAACACCAAAAGAATCAACATAAAAACGAATATTCAATTGATACATCATTTACTTTATTTATCAAAATCACCATAATGCTCTTTACAATTGTATATTTTCCCCAATTACCTTATATTAATATATTATTCCAAAGTATCCATTGTTATAAAGTAATAAACAAAAGGCTTTCTTCCCGCTAAAATTAATTCTGGGTGCCGAATATATTCTTTTTGCACGTTCAAGCAACTGAAGTCAAGCACTAGTATTATTGTTAATCTTATTGTTATTGTACATTAATAGTCTTTTACAGCCTTCTATTAATTGGTTTCTGTTATCGCTTCACCGTATAGCGAAACTAAACAACATACAAATTAGCAATTGTCACGTGACTGTTTTTTCTTAAAAACTATAACTCGCTGAATCGCTTCGGTCCGAATTTGTTCGATCCGCATCACATAGTTACACCCTAGAGCCACGGTCTAGACTTCAAATTTTAATTTAATTTTTTTATGATTTTATTCAAGTGCCATCTTTAGACGTACACTATAAGCAAACATTTAATTAATTTAATACTTGGTATACAGTACTGAATTGTTTCAATTTTGTAAATATCAACTAGATTTTATATGAAACTCGGTGTACAAGATAGCAGTGGCTGTACTTGCTTCAATTAATCAAATATCTACTATCTACTATTATTTTGGTTTCCAGTTATATTTAAAAGTAGCTAAGATGTCTAAATTGCACGTATTTGATGAGTATTGAGCAAGTCAAGAATATAAACAATTTTATTGTTCCTCTGGCTTACATAATAAAAGCATTTAATGTTATTTGCCCTAGTCTTTTCGATGAAATGCTAATGCTATCATAAATCCATTAATTTACTAGTTAGTAAAGCTTATCATTAGTAGTTTCTTTCAAACTATTCCTCCTTCATCTTTTCCCCAACATGTATAATTTCTCTTTCTTCTAGTGTTGTGACATGTCCCATGAGATTTGGGCTTTTAAATAACAGTTATTCATGTACAAACCTTGTATTCAAGGACGAAATATTTAGTTTTGTTCATATTATGTATGTATGTAACAATAACCCTTATCCTCACATACTTTGCAATGAACCTATACACTTATTTTTTCAGAATGATTTTTTATTGACTATTACTTGTCTAAGAAAGTATTTAATTGCAAATAAATATTTTATATATTATAGTAACATCCTTTGAATTTAAATACATATATTTTTTTAAATCAATTCCGTATTTTAGGACTGACTGAAGTTGATGATTCCACAATACTTGGTCCATAATGTTTGATAAGCTTGAAGTTCCATATTGGCTGATTGAGTTATTTATCGAATGAACGGAAATGTATATTTGTTTCTTGGCATAACAATGTATTTAGTTGTAATTGTCTTAGGTGTTGAATAAAGCTATTGGTGTGTTGTAAATTGTTGCTTTTGCAAAATGTCCTGTTATCGGTTGAGCCTATTTTCATATTTATTATCTTATTGTTATAATTATTCACAATAACTATAAGTCGAGATTAGTAGAATGCTATGATGACGCTCCCAACACAGAGTTGTTTTCTTTCTATTTGTCTTCAAACACAACATGTTCTTCTAATGATTTACTTTAATAAATATGCAAGAAAAAAACTCTTTCTACCACACAAATCGAGTTTACAATTATTTCTACATTGGATAATATCAGAGTCCCCTTACATTCGATTTGGGCGGGATAAAGCAGAAATTCTTCTTGCATCGGTCTACGCGCAAGTATTTCAGCGTATTTTGTGTTGTGGCATCGGGCGCTATGTATTTACTTTTGATAAATGGTTGAAGTGAATTAACATTTATTGCACCTTTGATACGGCCTAGACGAGAACCATCGACTATATAAGTTTCGTTGCGTAACACTTCAACAACCATGAAGGGATCTGGCCATTTATCTACAAGCTTGCTCGAGAGGACATCTTGCTTTAGAGCACTTGCTCACCAACTTAATTTGTTTTAGATGCACAGCTTTGTTGTAACTTGTAGCTTGCTTGAGTTTTGCACGATCAGATTGTTCTCTTGTAGTAATATAAATTTTATCTACTTCCTTTTAAATGTACTCCATACGTTTGGAGACTTCTACATTATATTCTTTTTCAACATATTCACAGATAGGTACTATCATGTTCCTGGGTGATTATTTGACAACCATATAATAGCTGTCAGGGAGAAAAGCCAGAAGATTTATTGAACAATGCTCTAAGTGTCGATAGAGTTTGACTAACATACTTATTCCGTTCATAGATGTAGTTATGATCACAGACAAGTTTGGCAATAGTATCACAGAGTTTAATTTAGTATTTCACATAATCCATTTGTCTGTAGTTGACACGAAGTAGTTGTGACAGATTTGCATCCAAGTTTCATAAAGAAGGATTTAATATATACCGAGCAGAAAACTGAACCTCGATCCGTTAAAATATAGGTGAGCACGTCGTATAACGAGACAGTTTGAGCTATGGGCCATCTAGTGAGATAGTAAATACTAGTGAGGATATGCCGATCCCCTAGTAAAGTTATTTCCAGAAGTCCAACAGAGTCACAACCAACCACGAAGAAAGATTTGTTAGGAGCCTTGATAGGATTTGCTAGATTGCTTCGATCTAAAGACTGAGTGAGCTATCATCTAATACATTATACATTCACAAGTCAATTCCTTACCAGCTTTAGATAATTTATCGTAGATAAATTGTTGTTGGGCTAGATAATATGAACTTTTCTATCCAATGTGATTTTCCTTGTGCAGTTTAGCCAATACCTCACGAACGTTCCCATTATGTAACACTCTCCTTCTAGATTCCTTTTTGGTGAAGCACTCGTCAATGGTATCATATTTTTGAGCATGTCAACGAATATTTTGCTTATCCACCTTTGAAGACCCAGCGGGAAAGAGCTATCAGTGAGTTAATGACGGAGAGTGAGATACCAAGGAAATTGTATTTATGCAGACGTTTGAAGTAATATATCGAGGTGATGGAACCATATAAGCAGGATAAGAAGAATGAAAGAGTAGATATTATAAATCAAGGTAAAATTTATTATTGGTTATTGTTGTCTCCTTCATTCATCAAGGTGTAGAGACATTACAGAAGGTATGCTTTTCCTCGACAGGTAGGGCGCCGGTTAGTATTTAATAGAGCTCAATCAGTCCAGCATCGCCTCACACTATAGATTGTAACGCGTAGCCGAGTCGCTAGGTGTCAGAGTCATAGAGTTTTTCATCATATAGCTCCCAGAATAGTTTGCTTGTCTTCTGCTGTTGACAATATAGGCGGATTCATAATGAAGATTGTCGTCACTAACCGGCTGGGAGAAATCTTTAGAGTTTGCTAATATTGTCTCATTTAAAATGTACTCCTTATCATCCTCTTCCAAAGGAGATTTACTAATATCAACTAATGATATCTGTGTTCTATCGTGCGTCATTGACAATGCAAGTGTAACTGAAGGAATTCCACCGGAACGAGTTTGTAAGCTCGGGATGGTAGCTGATGCCATAATTGCTTGTGGTGATCTCGAGATCAGGTGTATAGTACGGTTATAGTATGAGAAGAGATATAAGGCGATAACTAGTAACGTTGTCATTGCTGTAGCAACTATCCATCCCGTGATTGAGTAGCCGACCCTATATTGCTGGTTATTTACCAACAGAAATGTATCATTCTGAAATAGGTAGGCTGTGGCTCCTTTCAATTCTAGAAATCTGCTCCTGTTGCTTAGTGCAGCTTCTAATTCTCTGACTACGGTATAAGAGTCGTCGGGGATCTTATATTTCCTAGCTTGATCTGTTATGACATACTTTGTTGTACGATTGGATGACCGAGTGAAATCGTTTGCAAGTTGATGCAGACTATGAGTAGCGAAGGAGGCATCATATTCATCAATTTGAATCATGTCTATTTCGTTACTTGCAACAGGGACGTGGTAGGTCATTAGTGTTTCAATTACACACGTAACCGTGCCGTAGTATAGTTTATCATTGATGCAAGTCGCCAGGTACGCAACATCGTCATGTTGTGAGAACTTTGACTGAATAATTTGTCCCTTGAGATTCATAAAAACCACATCAGGTAAGATTTCATAAGACTTTACTAAGTTGAGTGCTTCAACATCCCATACACTAAGGGTTATACGACTGTAATTATATGCGGCCATGTCAGTCCCGTCCCAAAAAAAACCCTGTTGAAGATCAACGAGCACCATATTAACATAGTATTGCAAATTATTAAGATAGCCTGTAAAATAATGCCCAAAGTCTGATACAGTGTAGGAGTCATTTCCCGAATATGCTATGTAACCTAGCAATGAACCGTATTTACTAACTAGCTGTGAGACCTCGACCGTCTGAGTAATATTGCAACTCCACATAATCGTATGATGGCAATAAAGGTGTTTCGGAAGTTGGTATCCTAATTGTTTTTTAATTTTTTTCTCATCGAATTGTTGACCAGACAAAGGGCCATAAATCCTTGTTGTGGTAGAATCGACCCATTTAGAACTGTCATTTGTAAGGTCAGGAAGTAAATATTGAGCTGCGGCTTGCCCATACTGAGTCGTACTATTGTAATTGAAATTAGGGCTAGTAGGCAAAGAGAAGTGCGAAGGATGCAAAAACGTAGGACGAACTGCTTTTGGTTCACTGCTAATTCTGGCAAACTTGAAGTAAATAGTTGAGGTCCAGGGTAGTAGGATATCGGCTGCGACGGTCAATAACAGGAAAGAGAGAGAGACTAAAGTTCTCCGTCCTCGAGACATACGACGAAATTCACCGACTCTGTTAAAGAGAGACTTTGTCAGTAACATAAATGTAGATCCATCATGATCGAAAAGGATGGTAAGCTTGAGTAAATTGCCGATCAAAAGTGTGGTGAATAACTTGAATAAATTCATAAGTAGAGTAGTTACAGATACGGTTACTAACATTTCAGGATTTTATTGATCTCGGAACATCTGTCTGATGTTTTGTTGAAAACACACTATTTATAAGTTGTCAGTCGTTCCTACAACAATAGTGGTTAGCTCCACTCCAATTCTGGATGTGGTTGTATGATAATTTTTTTTTAGATCAGTTTGATCCAAAAAAGGACATTCTTTTCTGATCAATTTGTTATCAAAAAGGTGAACAATACAGTTTGTTGCAAGACATTTAATAATCTTATCAAAAAAAATTTTGGTGATGACATAGAGAATTGTTTGTCCCACTTTCCATAAGAATTCATTACGCCAGTGCCAAGAATAACTTGTTGCCTAACACGAAAATTTCATTGATATCAAAAGTCAATGGTTTTTTGAAGCTCCAAATCAAAATAAATTGTAACTATTTCCGGAACGTAAAAATAAATCAAATTGAAGCATAGATCGAAAATGTTTTGGGACATTTTTCGAATTACCTCTTTTCTTTAAACTATATAAATAACCGCTTTTAAACCAAAATGAATTTTTTTATCCAAGAAGATGGTATGGGAAATATGTTCGATGAAGAAGGATATCAGTTTGTCGAAATAAAGATGGAAGTTGATGAGGTCAACTATCTCTTGGGTGATGTTATCAACTTCGATCGATACTATTAAATTCTGAGTTTATTATTTTTTTTTTTAAAGTTTTATGGCAATGAGCATGTAGCAACGAAGTGTGCAATTTTGCCCGAGCCAGTTATGAATGTAAGAGAATAAAAACCTTCTTAGGGGACAAGAAGGGAAAAAGGGAAAGAAAAGGAAAAAGAAAAGAGCAAATTATTTGAAATATGAATAAATATAAGAGGAGGAAGAAAGGAAAAGTATAAAGAAACACAAATTTAATACAAACCCGATCAAGTACCAGAAAGACTCACACTATTACTTGGATAACCAATTCAACAGCTTGGCACCAGGATCAACAGGAGGAGGAGGGCATTCATCATGAAAATAATAATCCAGTTCATGGAGAATCGTACAAAGGATAGGCCATAGAGTAAACCAGCTATGAGAAGCAGTAGGACGAGGTTTATGTAATGGTAACAAATTAAGAAGGAAAGAGATTGGATCTTCAATTGAGCGAGGCAAGTACAGACGATGATGAATCTGTAGACAGTCAAAAGCATGTCGACGACTCCAGTTATGATAAGGGTGGAAGATGCATTCTTTAGGTTTACCACCAGGTAGCCAACCAAGACGCCAGCGAAGAACACGACTACGTTCAGAACAAGTCATCGGTAACCAAAGGATAGGATCCACTTGGATAGTAGGGCGAGTAGAAGATAACAGGATGGAATCAGAGTTATTACATAGATTTTGGAATTGATCAGCTAAGAATTTGGTGCGAAGAGAGAGAAATTTCTTTTTATCTAAAGTATCAAGGATTGGTCCGCAGAGAGGTTTCCACATTGGAGTATTAGCCAGTTTGTACCAGTGAGAGTGGCTAGTTGAAGATTGAATATATGGCAGCAGGTGAGCAAGAAGAGTATCGTCAGGCAAATGAGTACTACGAAAAAGATACTGTGCTTGAAGGACTGCAACACGAGTTCGCATCGATGGGAGATTGACCAGATGAAGCATGACTTGTGCTGAAGACCTAGAATGACCGCCGAAGATACGCCTAATACATTGGTTTTGGAAAGTATCAAGTTGATGGATAAATTTAGTTGTGAGAGGACTAATTGCAAGACCATAATCTAATTGAGCACGGACCATTTGGCTGTAAAAACGACATGCTAATAAAGGTGGAAAACCTTTAGAATTGAGACCAATAGCAGCAAGTTGGTTCATTGTGAGAGATGCCTTATTGATATTGTGTTGGATCATGGCAGGATAGTCTATTAGTCCACCAGGTTTGATAGGTATACCCAGGTATGAGAAAGAGGATTCATTGGGTATAGTAGTACCATATAATTGATAAGTTTTAACATCACTAGTAGGAGCAACTATGACACATTTTAACGGGTTCCATCGATAACCTAAGGAGTAACTATGAGCTTCACATTTTTGCAGTAAAGAAGTGAGGTTCTCAGGAGTGGCAATAAGGACAACGTCGTCTGCATAGAGTAGACAATTGATAGATGGAGTCAGGTCGGACACAATGTCACCAGAAAACGAGTTATCAAGTAGAAGTGGTTGCCTTAAGAGAGACGGAAGTCGATTAATGTATATAGAATACAAGAAAGGTGAGAGGATGGAACCTTGAAGTACACCAGTAACTGGGGAGAAGCGATAAGATACACGATTATCAAGTAGAATTTCTATTGGACATGGTCAAAGAGGTTTTTGAGGATACCTAGTAAAGCAGGACAAAGATGGGATTGTAATTCACTCCAAACGTAGGAACGATCAACCGTATCATAAGCTGATTTGATATCCAAGAAGGCCAGTGTAGGGGAGGAGTTATGATTACGCCTAAGAATAGAGCAAATTTCTATGAGGCATTGGACTTGATCTAAAGAGCTGCGAGATTCACGGAATCCACCCTGTGCAATATCAAGAGCAGGGCTTTGTTCTAGGAGACTTGGATATAAACATTTTTCAAACAATTTACGAAAAGTGGATGTTAAGCTAATCGGTCTGAAGTTTCCCGGGTCAGTTTTTGAGCCTTTCTTGTGTATCGGTACCACCTGTGCAACTCGCCATGAGAGGGGAGTGTAGGACCATTGCCAGCAGACACGAAAGAGATGCAGAAGCTGTGGGACCAACGTAGGAAGTAGAGGCAATAACATTTCCTGTATTCACCAGTCGCCATTTTGCTACAAAATTGTTTCCACGTCTCCCTACGCCGTTGCTGAATTAAACGTCGTAATAATGCACCTGTTTCTTGGTGTTTTAGCCAATATTTAAGACAGTTCAATCCATTCGCCTTTCTCCACTTTTTAAAATAAAGTTGTTTACGCTTGAAAGCTGAGGTCATTTCAGTAGTCCAGAATTGTTTTAAAAACACGTCAGCATTAGTGTCCTTTTTCCCGCATATTTCATCAAGTGAGTCGTAGATCGCTTGGCATAGTGCAGATGAGTATTGTTCAATATAAGTACTAGCAGCATCCATATCCATCAACGTAATTTCATCAGTATCATCGTCCGATTGAGCGACAAGACTAGTAGTGCCATTTTTGAAAGCAGACTCATACCTGTCGCTGCAATCCAATTTTTTGAGTTTCTTCAGATTCCAATGCGGTCTATGGATCTCAGTAGATAGATTGTGAGATGCATATGCTGGAGGTAGATTAAAGGATAAAGTCATGAATGTGTGGTTAGAGTTCAAGGAAAGTCCATCTTCAATAGCTAAGTCCGGGTTATCCAGGTCGGTATTACTAAGAAAGTAGTCGATAATACTGGTGCCGTGATAAGTATAACTTGTTGGTTGTCCAAAGGCCAAGCATTGATTCCATAGTATCAAATTATGAGCTTCCATCCAATTGCGAAAGATTCGTCCGTTGGTATTCCACCTGCTGTCACCAACTAGTTCACCAATACTTGAGTTGAAGTCACCACATATAATAGTCTTGTTTGTTGTAGGATAGTCCAGAGGTAATAGTGAGAGAATTTCCGATACTTGAGCTGATTCTAAAGAAGGAGGAAGATATAAGCAGTGAATTAGTAATTTAGAATTTATAATAATTGATAGAGTAAACTTAGCCAATAGAGGATTGACATGGTTAATGTGATGAATCGGGAGCTTGAAATCCGGATTAACCAGAAGAGCTAGACCAAGTTGACCACGATGTAGATTATAAGAGTTGACGGGAACACCATAAGTATGAAATTGTTTCCAAGATGGAAGTGAATATTTGTTTGGAGATAGTAACCAAGTTTCAGTAATAAATAGTAAAGATGAGTTTTGAGCAATATTTATCAATGGATAAATAGATTGTTTAGGGAGACCAGTAGCATTAAAAAGTGACATTCTCAATGGGATACCACTCATTGAGAACTCGTAGTAAGGGGGTCGTCCTCCTCCATGCTGGAGTTAGCAGAACCAACGGAGGCATTGTCTTCAGTGATAAAAATGTCTTCAGTATCAGGATCCTTGGAGTGAGCAAAATAGGGATCAGTTGCAAGGACTTCATCAAGTTGTGTTTTTGTAATCCATGACTTGTGAGCAAAGAAACGAGCCACCGCAAATTTGGCGGGACCGCGGATATGGACCAGGGCTTTTTGTACCCGTTGGTTGTGGAGTTGTTGAGCAATTTGTTGACGTTGTTCAAGAGTGTCAGTAGCATATTTTGGATCTTTGAGCACGCTTGCAGCACATGGGTCGAAGGTGGTGTTGAGTTTGACACCTTTTTTAGTTAATAGTTCTGTTAATTCAGGAGCATAATCGTTGTGTACCAGTACAGCAACAACGTTACGATCGGGATAGTGGAGGTCCAGAAGACGGCCATTATTAACACCCAGTTTCTTGAAAGTAGTGGGAAGTTTACCAAGGGGAATGCGAGCCTTAGTGGGGAGATAGAGATATCGGAAGCCTTGAGTAGTAGAAGGAGCTTGGAAAAAACGAGCAGCTGTAGTTTCACGTTTCTCTTGGTTTTTTGAAACTATTTGTGCAAGAGACAACACCTTTTGGGGTTGGTGCCAAGGAGCTGATTGGTACTTGGATACTGGTAGGGCCGGGAAATAATCCTCCAAGTTTATGGGTGAAACTGGAGGTGGTTGATGCTGTTGCTTGACGTTGAGTTGCTCCTTGAGTTTTGCGATTTCAGTTCGAGCTTGCTGGAGTTCGGTGGTTAGAGTCATGAGCATTTGGAATAGCGTTTGCATATCTGGTGTAGCGCCCATTTCGAGTTGGGGTGGAAATGGTGAAGGTAGTTGAGGTTGAGACGAAGTAACTTGAGGTTGAGGAACAATGGTTGGGGGTTGAGAATCCTCCTCCATGTCATTCCGACGGGTAACAAGTGCGAGCATGTCATCAGCATGCATTATACGACTGCAAACAGTGCATAGGTATTCATGTTCTTTTTCGTGATTGGTGGCTTTGCTTTTACCTTTGGTACGAAAGACCGTAGGAATTTTGCAGTGAGGACAAGGAACGGTCTTGCGATGTTCAATGAAACCCTTCGCAAGAGTTTCTAGTTGGTCGTCAGTAAGAGGAATACGTTGTGAAGACTTATTATAAGGTCCCCTAACTGCCGTCATTGTAGGCTTGTCGTGATGTTTTTGTTGAGATGTGTTGGAGTTAATGTGGGTGTAGTGTTGTAAATGACTTTCCAAATTTAGTAATAGTGTTGGAAAGCGGAAAAAAGCTCACTTCGATCGATACAGTGATCTGAAGTCTCCTGAAAGGATGCAACAGGATAAGAAAGAAGTGCCCGAAGAGGAGCTCTCTTCTTCAGAAAAAAAGCAAGCAACAAAAAGCCGTACAGAAAGTACAAGAAAGAGAATATGGAGAAGTTTTACTACTTGGTGAACGAGAAGAGAATGTCCATCCGTGGTACTGCTGCAGAGATAAAAGTTCCTTCAAGCACTGCATACAATTGGCACAAGAAAGGATTGGAAAGCTTAGAGCTCGATGAGAATATTGAGAAGAGTGGAGCAAGTGGTGCTGTGAAGATGGGAAGGCCAGCACTTTTGAATGATATTCACAAGGATTATCTCATAAGCCTTGTTAACGTGAAGCCCAGCATTGTTTTGGATGAAATGATGGGGAGCTTGACTACTGAGTTTGCTGATCTAAGGATTTCCAAAAGCTCTCTGCACGAGTTTGTAACAGAAAAGTGCAGGATCAGTCTGAAGAAAGCACATTTTCATTCAATTGAGCGAAATAGCACTCAGAAAATCGAAGAAAGATACCAATGGGTTAAGCAGTGGGAGAAGACTGATTTGGACTTTGAGAGTAACTGCGTTTTTATAGACAAGGCTACCTTCCATATCAGCATGAAACGCTCTATGACATGGCCAAAGAAAGGGGAACGTACTGTTGTCGTAATGCCAAAGACAAGAGCAAAGATTACCATCGTCATTGGGGCTATATCTCCATATGGCGTGGTCAACATAAAGGTCAAGTCTCTCAAGGTAACAGAGCCTTCAAAGAAACGAAAGGCAGCACCTGGTGGCTCGGTTGTTGTTGGAAAAGGTAAAGGTGGAACAGTTACTGGCCATTACTTCAATTTTATTGCAATGACTTTAAATGTTATGGATAAGCATGAGCTATTCAAAGGGCATTATCTCGTAATGGATAATGCACCAATTCATAAGCATACAAATATCAGAAGTTAAATTGAAAGCCGCGGATATGATTGCGTTTATTTGTCTCTATACTCTCCCGAGCTCAATCCAATTGAACTGTTTTGGTCTGTTTGCAAAAGCAAGCTCAAGAGAGAAGCTCTTTTGGAAGAAAAAACTTTGACTTCCAGAATCAAAGCTGCTTGCAACAATGTACTGATCAGCAACTTGTGTGGCTTTTGCAAGTATTCTGTAGCTAAGTTCTCTGACTGTTTAGAAAAAAAAACCCCCCATCTAATAAAGATAAAGATTTGGTACATTTGTGACAATTCTATTTGTTCCAAAACATTTTCGATCTGTGTTTCAATTTGATTTATTTTTATGTTCCAAAATGATTTCAATGTGTGCCTAATGTAATTCTTGGTTCCTTCGCTTCGAATTCTGATGTTGTACAAATTTGAGCCATGCTTTATTTGCAGATTTAATATGTAATAAAACTTTTTCGAAGTTCTATTTCTTCAGATATTTGAAGCGTCCTAAATATTTTTTCTTGCTTCTATCAGAGAAGAAAAGATTAACGAAGGCATTCAGTTAAAAGCAGAAGGGTGGGCAACCACCTCATCTCCAATTTCCATTTCGGTAACTGTATGATTAGCCATTTTCCTGAGGCAATCTTAGTTGAAAAATAGAAATCTCTAGCCAAATTCAACAGATAAATTAGCCATTTTATAGCACCCTTTCTTTATTACTACTTTTTAACTTGCTTAGCTATTAGTTATGAGTACTTTTGTATATGAAAACGATCTTGGAATTTTTGTGGGAGAGAATATAGAAGAAGCAGTGATTGCTGAAATGGAGGTTGATGAAACTTATTCCACTAGACAGCGTTACGAATTATGATCAGTACATCGACTTAAAGCCTCCTGAGAAGCAGGTTATAAAAAAGAAGAAAAAGTTGAGCGCGCTAGTGAATTTAGTGAATTACTAGTTGAGGCTCATTCAACAGGGGAAAGGAAGACGTGTTTACAGAAAATACTCGGATGAGAATAAAGGGTGTTTCTTTGAGCTAGTTTATGAAAAGGATATGAAAGTAGTCCAAGCCGCAAGGAAGCTAGGTATGCCTACACAGACTTCCCAGGGTTGGTACGATAAAGACCAAAAAGATCCACAGAACATTATTCAGCGAAAAACTGTTAAGAATTCTGTTGGAAGGCCACCATCTTTAGGCGAGGAACACAGAGTATTTTTTAGTTGATTACATTGATAAGAAGCCATCGCTGACATTAGATGAAACAATGGACGGTTTATCAGCCCAATTTATGGACCTAAGCATCTCTAAAACTGCTGTATACAATTTCATGAAAGAAAAATGCAGAATCAGCTTGAAAAAGGCACACTTCCATTCAGTGGAAAGAAGCTCATCTGAGAATATTGAAAGAAGATACGAATAGATTAAAAGATGGATGGAGACTGATATAGATTATTTCAGTAACTGTATATTTATTCACGAAGCTGCTATTCATGTCAATATGAAAAGAACTGTAGCTTGGTTTAAGATAAGTAGTCGTGCCGAAGTAGTTATGCCCAAGACAAGAGCAAAGACTACGACTATACTTGAGGCGATTTTTCCATATGGAGTTATCAGTGTGAAAGTGAGAGGGCCAAGAGCCGTTAATCAAAATAAGAAGAGAAAGACAGGAGGCGGTACTGTCATAGGCCACTATTTCAATTTTATATGCGACACAATGGATATTTTAGACGAGCACGAGGAGTTCAAAGTTTGCTACATAGTAATGGATAACGTGCCTATTCATAAGAACACTGACACCGAAAAAGAGATTAACAGACGGGGATATGGTCGTGTATATCTTTCTCCACATTCACCTGAGCTAAATCCTATTGAGCAGTTTTGGTCTGTTTGTAAGAGCAAAACGAAAAGGGAAGAACTTTTGCAAGAAGAGACGTGATGCATGCAATAGTATTTTTTGAGGGATTTTAAAGGACTTTGTAGATATTTCATGACAAGGTTTAAAGATTGCTTAAATAGAAAACATATTTAAAGAAAGGATTACACTTAATTAACATAATTTAGCTAATTTATATGCTGAATTTGGCTAAAGGGGTTTCTATTTTTCGGCTTAGATTGCCTCAAGAAAATGGCTAATTGTACTTTTTAAACTCGGCTAATTCAAAAGTTTGAGGAAAGAGTGTAGTTGTAGTGTTGAAAGAAGACAGATAGTAAATATTTGTATTGTATTGCTGTAATATAGTATCAACAAGGTCAAGTTAAGCCATGGTCATGATTACATGTAACTTTAAAGTTCATTTGAACTTTATTTTTTATTATTGCACGAACAGTGGTTTAGTTCCCGATGCAGTTATGTATAATGACAGTTTGGATGAAGAACATGAACTGTAATTTACAGTTCATGTCAAGAGACAAAAGACGCTTCATATTTTTATATATAAATAAGATGAATATTTTTAAACAAAATAACAGACATTTAATAAATCAAATCTTCTTGCGCTTAAAAAAGCAATATTTTCTTATTGGGTCACAATTACCTTTTCTTTTCTTTCTATTTTTACCTATTCTTTCTGATCTGATACCCGAGTTATCACGAATCAAGAAAGATCCCTTTTATTTTTATCTTTTATCAAACAATCTTACCCTTAACCTTACTGATCTATAAAGATCTGGTGGTCACTACTCAAAGCCAATATACTCTATCAAAAGAACTATTAAACGTTCAATCAAGTTAACCAAACTCAAGTCATTCAAGGCTTCAAACCTCAAACTAAACAAATCTACATCACTTTAACACAATCTAAATCCAATTACTAACAAGCCACATTATTTCAACTCTATTTCTCCTTTTGGATTTGACTTCTGATGAGAAATCTTTTTCTCAAGTTTTATATTTTTTGAATATAATGTAACAAAAGATCTATCGACACTAACACCGACGATAATTACATCTTGTGTTTATATTCAACTGATGAACTTTATTCATTTTTTAAACCTTTTCAAAAAAAAAAAAAAAAAAAAAAAAAAAAAAAAAAAAAAAAATTATTTTTATTTGTCTATGTAATGGACAAGGTTTTATTTTTATTTTACTTATCTTAAATTCGCTTAAATCACTTATCTTCAATATATTTTATATTTCATCAAACAAACCAAGTACCCATTATTAAGTATCCTACTATGGCATTTGAATTAATTTGATTTTGGTTTTTTAGCCAAACTTGAAAACATGTCTCTTAAAGTCTTAGGAAGCAGTATTTTGTTTTAATGTCAGTACTACGCTTTTCTGAGAAAAGTAAAGGCAGAATCGCTGAAGGCGAGGAGGTCAGAACACAGAGATAGTATCGCATAAGAGATGTAGCAAAGGATTCCGGAGTCGAAGTCGAGTGCGTCGATTGGAGCATCGAAATGAGCCATCGCAACTGAAGAGCTGAGTGCTGCATGGCTGGATCCAGGATTGCTATCCCTCCCTCATTGCGGGGCCTCAGGCAATCTTGAAACTTCACTGATGGAAAGTTTTTGTGTCTAAGAAACTTGATAATGGCAGAGCGTATTCGTTGAAAGAAGCTTTGAGGAGGACATAGTATCCTTATGCTATGCTATATGCGACTGAGCAAGAATGTCTTTGCAATCATGATACGTCCTAGTATGGAGAGTCCTCGTTGAACTAAGATATCAACATACTGTTCAACTTTTGTAATAATGCTGTCAAGATATTTGGACATTTGCTATATACTGTTTGTAAGTGGATATCCCAGATAAATGGCAGTAGTGGATTCTTTGTTGTCATACCATTGAAGTATACGGTTTGCATTAAGCACAGTACGCCATTCTAGTTGTTCCTCACCTGAAAGAGAAACAGCTAGTGTCTTATGATGATTGAGCTTGGCATTGGAGGCTCTCCCGTATAAAGACACCAATTGTAACAGATCTTGTAATTCTGTTGGGCTCTTGAGAAATGCTATGACATCGTCTGCATCAGCCAAAGCTTTAACTGGAGGTGACAACCTTGCCAAGCTAGTTAACCCAGGATGAATTGACCTGGGAAAATTAAAGCCAGAAATTAAAGGCGATAGCCAAATAGACTGCAAAAAAAGGTTCGATTGCAAGCTTGAAAAGCAGAGGAGAGAGAGGATCTCCTTGTCGAAGACCTCTTGCTTGCTGAATCGATGCTGTAGGAAAGCCATTGACCCTGATACAGTGAGAGGTACCAAGAAACAAGGACAAAATGCAAGTGATCAAATACGATAGAAATCCAAATCGTTCTAAACAAGCTTGCAAGCACTGAGGATGGACGCGGTCATATGCCTTTTCTTGATCCAAGAGGAGGGCTATTCCAGACAGTTTAAAGCGTTCTACGATGCTCATAATTGGTCGCATGGTAGCACCATTATCGGCTATGAAGCGTTCAGACATATAGCCAGTCTGATGTACGTCGATTAGATGCCGTAACACTTCATTTATCCTTGTAGCCAACAATCTAGTAAAGACTTTGGTATCAGCACATATTAATGACATAGGTCTCCAGTTTTTTAGTTGACTTCGCTCTCCTTTTTTAGGCAGCAGTACAACCACTGTTTGTTGCCATGTGGCGGGAAACTTACTTTCCCTTAGTGCTAGATTGAGTACTTTTACAAATAAATATCACAAAATGGGTGTTGAAGTAGTAATTTACATTATTACTTTATTACATGTGTAAATACCACAGTTCCTGGACAGGGTTAGTCTCAAAAACCACAAAACTGCGGAGGACTGTTTGCGATCATCTCACAGAAAAGCAAGTTGTTTACTTGGAAGTAGCGACACTGTTTTTTGATGTGTGATCTGGTACAACACCAAGGAGAAAATGACACGCTTTACGTGCTTTTTTTCATCGTAACTTTTTAAATTCTTATTTTAACAGTACACAACTATTTTACAACTGGTTGCAGAGCAATCATCTCACACTGGCATGGCAGGAAATCCGTGTGACAAGGAGAAAAAAGCGGTTTAATTGTAAAAATTGGATTTCAGAGCGTTCGCTTTTTTCATTTTCCTTTTTGTTTCCTTGTGAAATAGCCGCAGCAAGATCAGTCAGTTTGACATTCAATGGGGAATTGTTGATGATTGGCATAGCATTGCTGACAAACAACCTGGTGATTCCTTCCCAGATTGTCGCAACGGCAGAGTTCTTGACCAGAGCACGCACCGATTCCACTTCGTCACGAGACAAAACGACATCTTTTTCATGGCAATTGACAGCGACCACGATCGCGCGAAACAAGATGGAACCAACCTTGTCTTGGGTTGGGATATGTTGCGGACTATCATTGCTGGACAAGGTCCAAATGGTAGAGGATTGCAACTCCAGTCTTGAAGCAATCGATGCTGACGTGCGACATTTGGTATACGTTGAGAGCGAATGAAATTTCGAGCGTAATTGCCTCATTTGATAAAGGAGCGGCATATCTTGCGCTGATGTTTGTCGTTTATTTGGCAGCATTAATTTGGCAGAATGCATGCAATGACAATAAACAGGAAACTTACTTTCTCCAACAAGGATTTCATTAACATGAAGTTCAGTTTTGTGGTTTTTGAGTCCAACCCTGTCCAGAAACCAATCATCACACTCGTTGCATTGTAATTCGTCTGTTATCATTGCAAGAAATACGCAATCAAAAAACCATAGAAAGACAAAAAAAAGGGGGAGAGAGAGGATGCTAACTTCGAAAAAATGGCTGTTCAGCCAATGAGAACACGTTCCCACCTCAGGTGCTTTTTGCGCCTTGGGCACTCTTTTCTTTTCTTTACTTTTTTAAACCTTCTTTGTATTTTTTTTTTTTTTTTGATTTATTTTTCATGTGCCATTGCATCAGGAGCTATATGAAAACAACTTATATTGAACTAAAGGAGCAGAATTGGTTATAACCAAATAATAGAGAAAAGACAATAATAAGCCTTTGTAAAGCATTTTACTACTCTGATTTTTTGTAAATTGAATATAAATCGTGTTTAAAAGGACTTCCTTAAATAACCATCTATTGCAGCGGTCACACCTCGATGCATATTTTTAATGTATCAATTATCTTACTGACAACAATATATAAAATGTTATCAACTTCATCTATCAACATTTCTCACTACCTTTTTGTTCAAAGAAGCACTTCTGAATATGCTAATGAACCTTTGGTTAACATCCCAGTTTGTATTTCCACTTCAAATTTTTTTTTTTGTGTAAAATGGTATATTTTATTCGAGTACCGCCAGTTGGCTTATACTTATTAAAGAAATTAAAAGCATGAAACAAAAGGAAAAAAAAAAAAAAAGGTTGCATTAGTCTGCTCGAAGTGATTTCTGGCTTTCTCTATAGAAGTTTTCGTCATGTATACGTTTGATTGCTTGCGTTGCTCGTGCAGCAGCTTCGTCGGGCCAGAAGGTACGACCATCGAAGACAAAACGCCAATGGCATCGCCAGATAGCCCAGACAGTACAAGCAATGATTGTATGGCCATCGACACGTAGACCTGAGAGTACTTGTATATCTGTAGACGAGCCTAAAGCCAGAGAGTCATAGGTAAGTCTTGCAGTTGGCTGTAAAAAACGATTTACAATGCGTGACCAGATTTCTTTTTTTATGCACGCAAGACCACAAAAAGTGCTCATCGTCTTCAACGCCTCCACATAGAAGGCAAAAGGGATCCAAATGTCGATCCGGGCAAATCTGGTGGAGACGCTGGCGTGTTGGCAGTTTGCGATGGTAATACCTCCAGAGCACGGTGTGCGCCTGGTGTGGGAAGGACGATGACCAGAATTTGCGCCATGCCGTGGCCGAGCTACGCGGATAGTGGGCCAGTAAGGCATCAATGGGTAGTAACTTTGAGGTCCGGAATAGCTTGAGTGTGATGTGGTCAAAGTCCATGGCTCCTGGTAGCTCTACCGTCAGCATGTCTTTAAAATTGGGTTGAGGCAGCCGATAAAGCGTATACTGCAACTGGCTGTCTGTCCTGAGGTTTTGTGGTGTGAAAAAGGCTTCAATGGAAGAGTGTACTGGACTCTGGCCATCTGCTAACAAGGAATAGAAGCGGCTTACTCGATGCTTAAACCTCGTGCTCGACAAGTGAGGTCTTCGCCGCAAGCAGTTGTGTATAGGATTATATTCAAAGACATCTTTCATCCGCAGTTGGCCCCAGTTTGTTCGGCGACCACGACCGTTAAAAGTCGGTAAACTGAGGTATATTCGCAAAACCGGAATCTCTAAGACCAACGATATGTTTAAAGCCTCCCAGTTAACAGAGAAATCCAGCATGTCCATTACTCGGAATAGGAGCTTGCAGCAATCCATTGCTCGTATATCCGGAGAACGTAGTTCTGCGAAGACCAAAGGCAGAACAGGACTGGAGCTACTAGAGAAACTACATAAGCAGTATCGTAGCGCTTGCAGGGCAAAAGAATGGTTATAATTTGACTCTGTATCAGGCTGGGCGAGTGGTCGAAGCCAACGTAACTGAAGTGCATGAAGTTGGGTAGCTGGATCCAGAACCGCTAAGCCGCCCTCCTTTCGTGGGCGTCGACACGTGTCATAGCTGACCTTTGGAAAGGATTTGGAATTGATGAATTTATCAACTATTGAACGGATCTTGTCGAGAAAGTAAGCAGGTACAGCGAGGACACGTAAGCTATGCCATACTCTGCTGAGTATCAACGTATTGGCTATCAAGCCACGCCCTTGGACCGAGAGTCTCCGGGAGGCAAGACGAAGAACAATCAATCGAATGGAACCAAGCACTTTGTCCAAGAAAGTCGTCAACTGTACGGAAGAGCTGGTCAGCGGAAATCCAAGATAGATGGCCGCCACGTGGCTGTTGGAATCATGCCAATGCGTTATGCCCCGATGCTGAAGACAACGGCGCCAGAGAGGTTGGGAATGTCCAGATAAGGAAACGGCGATAGTCTTGTCTAGGTTTAGCTTAGCATTTGAAGCTAACTCATATGCGTTGATGAGAGCCAACAGAAAGGTCAATTCTATCGGGTCTTTTAGAAACACCAGAACATCATCGGCGTACGCAAGCAGTTTAAGAACAGGAGGTCGACCAGTAGGCCGTGGCATTTGACTGAAAGCTGGGTCATCGAAAAGGAAGCCTGGTAACAGAGGACACGTGTGAATCGCACGGAGAAGGGGTTCCAAAGCCAAGTTAAAGAGAAAAGGCGATAGAGGATCGCCCTGTCTCAGGCCCCGCTCTTGTGCAAAAGCAGTAGAGAGAAAGCCGTTCACCTTAACACATAAGGATGTGTTGAAGAATAAGGAGGTGATGCAGTCGACGAACTGAGTAGGGAAACCAAACTGGAGCAGGCAAGCGCGTAGGTAAGTCGAATGCACACGATCGTATGCTTTCTCCTGATCGAGAAGAAGAGCAATGCCTGGCAGACGATAACGACGTGCAATGTCCATGGTCAAGCGAGTAACAAGTCCATTGTCAGCAATGAATCTTTCGGCGAGAAAGCCTGTCTGGTATGGTATCAATAGGTTTGGTACGATACCCCCAAGCCGGTTAGCCAAGAAGCGTGTAAACACCTTGGCATCAGCACAAATGAGTGAAATTGGACGCCAGTTCTTCAGATGTCGACGATCTCCTTTCTTTGGTAGCAAAGTTACTACTGAACGTTGCCATGTAGCTGGAAAGAAGTGTTCAGTTAGTGCGGTATTTAACACATCACAGAATAATCTACGACAGAACGGTTGCTGGAAAAGAAAACGTAGGATTTCGTACGGCAAGCCATCGATTCCGGGGCTGCTGTGATTAGGTGTGTGAGCAAGACACGCCTCGACCTCGTCAACAGTCTACTCAGTAAGGAGAAGCGTCTGCTGTGAATCATCAAGCCGGACTGTGTCCGGAAGCTGGGATAACAGAAAATCAGTTGCTTGAGGGGATACTTGTTCAGTAGAGTAGAGTTTGCTATAGAAACCTTTTGCACAATTGGTTAGTTCCTCTGGCATCGATAGTATAGTACCGTCGTCTGCAACCAATTCGGAAATTGCCTGTTGCTGTTGGCGGTCTTTTAGACATTTATAAAAGTAGGCATTAGAGCGTTCCCCTAGCTCGCGCCACTTATATCCAGATCGCAATGCTAGAATCGAGGCGCTATCTTGGTATTGCTTGTCCAGCTCAGCCTCTAGAGCAGCAATCGCAGCTGATGTTGAGGGGTCTATTGTTCTATGCATAAGCCGTTGGCGGCGTCGTTGTAGGGAATTAACGATATGGCGTCGAGTGGCCTGTTGTTTGTTGGAGAAAGATTGTATGAAACTCTTTAGGATCACTTTGAAGTGGTCCCACCGCTGAGGTGCATTACCAGCAGGCAAATGTCGTTCGGCACTGGAGCAAAAGGCAGTTAGTTCTGAGCGGAATTTACGATTACCCATTAAAAAGGGGTTGCAGCGCCATATGCCAGGACCCACTTTCACAGAACCCATAGTGAGACAGATCGTGAGTGCTGAGTGATCGCAGCCTTTGACATAAGTGAGGCGTGGATAAGTGGTGAGGTGTTGCATGTCGCTTGTCACCAGGATGAAGTCAATTGTTGAGATAGTACCAAAAGTAGGCAGACAGTGTTGATTGGAGTCACTGAGAAAGGTGTCGTGCCAGAAGGAGTGCAGCCATTCTTTCCAAGGTTGAAGTAGCTGATGTGTCATAGGAAGGTGGATATTATGGTTAAAATCTCCTAGCAGAACGGTACGTTGTGGGGGTACATCATCAAAGTGTAGCGTTGATTTGAGAGAGTGAAAGAAAGCGGGGCGATCTGTGTGATGCGCAGGAGCATAGAGAACGTAAATAAGAAGAGGATCATACGCTCCTGATGCATCTGTGACTTGAGCGACGAGGAGCCGTCCGTCTACAGAGGACCAGCGTGGTTCAATCGCTAGCTGACGATTAAAAGAGATTAGGCCACAATGGCGAGTCCATGTGGCTGAGTAAGTCTGAAGGCATAATTCAAATTGAGAATGAAAGGCGAATGTATCGGCATGAGTTTCTTGTAAGGCTATAATGTCAGTTTTTAAGGAGCGAATATAATGAGCAAATGATTTTCCTCTTGGAGAGAGGATTTTTTTAAGACCTCGGCAGTTAAGTGAGGTTATAGATACACGTGTGGTATCTCTCATAATCGACGTGTAGAGGATGAATGAGCCGCTTCCCCATCTGACTGTGGGGTTGCGCCCGGAGTAGAGCTACTCTGTAGGAGACGTGCGTCGTCCTCAATATCTTGTCTCTCTTGTGAATCAATTGACATAACATCAGAATCGTGCTCAGACTCGTCAGATTCTGATTGATCATCCGAAGGAGCGTAATCTGGGTCGTCTGCATCGTCATCCTCCTCAGGGATAACTGCAGTGGTGATAGTGGTAGATGCCTTTGACCTAGTACGTACAATGTTTTTCTGGACGCTGGCTGTCATCTTAGAAGACTCAATGTCAGATTGGTGCACAGACTTAGATACAGCCGATAAAATGGGAGTTGGTGATGAGGAACTCTGAGTGGACGAAGAGCCTAAAGTCAATGATGAAGACGATGCGGGTACAGTAGGCAAAGGATCATCGTAGCGGGTGCGTTTCTCGACCACAGTGGCAGTGTTACGTTTGGGGCACTCTCTAATCAAATGGCTTGGATCCCCACAGCTGTAACAAGTCTTAATACGTTGCTGTGAGAGGCGAGGACAGTTGCCTTTCGTGTGGCCAGGCTTATGGCAGTAGAAACAATGAGGTGCCATTCCTCTCCACGAGGCGTAGATAAGTCGTTGGCTCGTTAAATCAATTTCGTGACTGAGAGGGAGGACGGTGCGATCCTCAGGCGCGGTATCGATAAGGGCATAGCCTTTACCGAAGAAAAGACGACTAACAGGATCGCGATATAAACCAACATGAAGGACTGTACCGTAGCGAGAGAGCGCCTCAGTTAGAAGTGGAGTTAAACTGTCTGGTCTCATCAAAGGTAACTTTTCAAGCAAAACTCGGTAAATGGAGCTAGTAGGAGGTAACGTAGACGTGCCGATTACGGTGAAAACCCCAACTGCTATACCAACACTGCAAGTGGCTGTGCGAGATTCTGCGGAATCAAAAGCAATAATGACCCCATTAATGGCTCCCTGGCGCACTGGAACTGCCCCAATAGCGGAGGGGTATTGATTGGCGAGAGCTTCATAGAAATCTGCAGGCAGAACTGAAAGTTGTTTCAGGTCGAAGACTGCACTGTTCATTTCATTAGATTGTACCCAGAGTTGGTCCTGATTACGATCTCTAACAGCTGCTTTTGCTTCTACATTCTCAAATACCGTAAGGTTAGCTCCTCGAAATCCTCTTGCGTGGGCTGTAAAAGTTCTCCAAAGTTCAGCTGATGTGGTTGTCCTGGTAGATGCAGGCGGTTCATGTCTTGTCGAAGACGGTGATGGCGAGTTTTGATTGGTTGTCTGTCCGTGTAGCATTATATTAGTGGAAAGAAGCCTCCTTTCCACTTCAATTTCGACCAGACCGGCAACTAAATTTGACCAATAAAAAATAAATTACGACCAAAAGTGATGTCTAATTTCGACCAAATGAACTTGCTTATTTCGACTAAATTAGAAAGAACTTTTCAACTAAAAATAAAAATAAGTTCGACCAAGCTGCAATGAGTTTTCAACTAAAATTCCTTTTATTAATTTTTTGTTAATGAGTGAATCTGGCAACGTCTACGAGTTTAATGATCAAAACAAATTTCAAATGTATGAAGTTTTCAATACAGAAGTCTCAAATCAAGTTTAAGAGCCACAAGTTAGCATAGTGGAAGAAAAAAGAGCTAAGAAAACTAATACAGTAGTACCAGAATTACACAGAGAAAGAAAAGGACAGGGCTATCCAGATGTATATGTTTACTTCCCTTAATTACAGCAAGGTTGGAGAGAAGTATGGTATACCTGTATCTACCTTGAAGTCTTGGGTTAAAGCAGCAAAAGAAGCATCCAAAAAAGAAGAGGCTTTAGAAGTAGATAATGCTATTGAAGAGCAGCCAAAAAAGAATCAGCACCTTCGCAAGCTGAAGAAAGAGCATACGAAGTTTTTGGAAGAGTTCACTGACAACAATCCGGTAGTCACGCTGGATCAAATGGTTAACGCCCTCAGTGATAAATTTGAGAGCTTTAGTATTTCTAAATCTGGCGTGGATAAACATCTGAAAGAAAGCTGCTCGTACACGTTAAAAAGAATTACAAAGACTTCTGCCAAACGAAACTCTTCTGACGTTATTGAGCTAAGATTTAGAGCTGTTGAGACGTGGATTAAAGACTCCAATATTAGTTTTATGCAAAACTGTATCTTCATTGATGAAGCTGGATTCAATCTTCATATTGTAAGAAGTCAGGACAGATCAAAGAAAGGTGAGCCTGCAGAAGTTGTAGTAGCAACCACCAGGGGACCGTCAGTTTCCATACTAGGCGCAATTTGTTCCCTTGGTGTCGTCAATGTTGGGCTGAAGGTAACTAAAGCTGGTACAAAGTGGAAAGAATTCATGGTATTTCTTATACACGTCATGGATGTCTTTGATAAACACAACTTGAAGGGTTGCAATCTATTCATGGATAATACACCTATCCATAAACCTGAAAAGATCACAGAGGAGATCAGCAAGAGGGGATATAGAATAATATACCTTCCACCCTACTCCTCCTTCTTAAATCCAATAGAAGAGTTTTGGGCCAAGCTAAAGACACCTGTTCGCAGATCTCCAATGACAGATCGCGATAACTTGGTAGTAAGGATAAGAGAGGCTGCAGAGCAAGTGACTCCTGAGGACTGTCAAGGCTGGATTAGGCACGCCGAATCCTTCTTTGAGCGTTGTTTAAATAAAGAAGAACTTCTTTAGTTCGACCATGCAGTTGAAAACTCATTGCAGCTTGGTCGAACTTATTTTTATTTTTAGTTGAAAAGTTCTTTCTAATTTAGTCGAAATAAGCAAGTTCATTTGGTCGAAATTAGACATCACTTTTGGTCGTAATTTATTTTTTATTGGTCAAATTTAGTTGCCGGTCTGGTCGAAATTGAAGTGGAAAGGAGGCTTCTTTCCACTAATATAATGCTACACGGACAGACAACCAATCAAAACTCGCCATCACCGTCTTCGACAAGACATGAACCGCCTGCATCTACCAGGACAACCACATCAGCTGAACTTTGGAGAACTTTTACAGCCCACGCAAGAGGATTTCGAGGAGCTAACCTTACGGTATTTGAGAATGTAGAAGCAAAAGCAGCTGTTAGAGATCGTAATCAGGACCAACTCTGGGTACAATCTAATGAAATGAACAGTGCAGTCTTCGACCTGAAACAACTTTCAGTTCTGCCTGCAGATTTCTATGAAGCTCTCGCCAATCAATACCCCTCCGCTATTGGGGCAGTTCCAGTGCGCCAGGGAGCCATTAATGGGGTCATTATTGCTTTTGATTCCGCAGAATCTCGCACAGCCACTTGCAGTGTTGGTATAGCAGTTGGGGTTTTCACCGTAATCGGCACGTCTACGTTACCTCCTACTAGCTCCATTTACCGAGTTTTGCTTGAAAAGTTACCTTTGATGAGACCAGACAGTTTAACTCCACTTCTAACTGAGGCGCTCTCTCGCTACGGTACAGTCCTTCATGTTGGTTTATATCGCGATCCTGTTAGTCGTCTTTTCTTCGGTAAAGGCTATGCCCTTATCGATACCGCGCCTGAGGATCGCACCGTCCTCCCTCTCAGTCACGAAATTGATTTAACGAGCCAACGACTTATCTACGCCTCGTGGAGAGGAATGGCACCTCATTGTTTCTACTGCCATAAGCCTGGCCACACGAAAGGCAACTGTCCTCGCCTCTCACAGCAACGTATTAAGACTTGTTACAGCTGTGGGGATCCAAGCCATTTGATTAGAGAGTGCCCCAAACGTAACACTGCCACTGTGGTCGAGAAACGCACCCGCTACGATGATCCTTTGCCTACTGTACCCGCATCGTCTTCATCATTGACTTTAGGCTCTTCGTCCACTCAGAGTTCCTCATCACCAACTCCCATTTTATCGGCTGTATCTAAGTCTGTGCACCAATCTGACATTGAGTCTTCTAAGATGACAGCCAGCGTCCAGAAAAACATTGTACGTACTAGGTCAAAGGCATCTACCACTATCACCACTGCAGTTATCCCTGAGGAGGATGACGATGCAGACGACCCAGATTACGCTCCTTCGGATGATCAATCAGAATCTGACGAGTCTGAGCACGATTCTGATGTTATGTCAATTGATTCACAAGAGAGACAAGATATTGAGGACGACGCACGTCTCCTACAGAGTAGCTCTACTCCGGGCGCAACCCCACAGTCAGATGGGGAAGCGGCTCATTCATCCTCTACACGTCGATTATGAGAGATACCACACGTGTATCTATAACCTCACTTAACTGCCGAGGTCTTAAAAAAATCCTCTCTCCAAGAGGAAAATCATTTGCTCATTATATTCGCTCCTTAAAAACTGACATTATAGCCTTACAAGAAACTCATGCCGATACATTCGCCTTTCATTCTCAATTTGAATTATGCCTTCAGACTTACTCAGCCACATGGACTCGCCATTGTGGCCTAATCTCTTTTAATCGTCAGCTAGCGATTGAACCACGCTGGTCCTCTGTAGACGGACGGCTCCTCGTCGCTCAAGTCACAGATGCATCAGGAGCGTATGATCCTCTTCTTATTTACGTTCTCTATGCTCCTGCGCATCACACAGATCGCCCCGCTTTCTTTCACTCTCTCAAATCAACGCTACACTTTGATGATGTACCCCCACAACGTACCGTTCTGCTAGGAGATTTTAACCATAATATCCACCTTCCTATGACACATCAGCTACTTCAACCTTGGAAAGAATGGCTGCACTCCTTCTGGCACGACACCTTTCTCAGTGACTCCAATCAACACTGTCTGCCTACTTTTGGTACTATCTCAACAATTGACTTCATCCTGGTGACAAGCGACATGCAACACCTCACCACTTATCCACGCCTCACTTATGTCAAAGGCTGCGATCACTCAGCACTCACGATCTGTCTCACTATGGGTTCTGTGAAAGTGGGTCCTGGCATATGGCGCTGCAACCCCTTTTTAATGGGTAATCGTAAATTCCGCTCAGAACTAACTGCCTTTTGCTCCAGTGCCGAACGACATTTGCCTGCTGGTAATGCACCTCAGCGGTGGGACCACTTCAAAGTGATCCTAAAGAGTTTCATACAATCTTTCTCCAACAAACAACAGGCCACTCGACGCCATATCGTTAATTCCCTACAACGACGCCGCCAACGGCTTATGCATAGAACAATAGACCCCTCAACATCAGCTGCGATTGCTGCTCTAGAGGCTGAGCTGGACAAGCAATACCAAGATAGCGCCTCGATTCTAGCATTGCGATCTGGATATAAGTGGCGCGAGCTAGGGGAACGCTCTAATGCCTACTTTTATAAATGTCTAAAAGACCGCCAACAGCAACAGGCAATTTCCGAATTGGTTGCAGACGACGGTACTATACTATCGATGCCAGAGGAACTAACCAATTGTGCAAAAGGTTTCTATAGCAAACTCTACTCTACTGAACAAGTATCCCCTCAAGCAACTGATTTTCTGTTATCCCAGCTTCCGGACACAGTCCGGCTTGATGATTCACAGCAGACGCTTCTCCTTACTGAGTAGACTGTTGACGAGGTCGAGGCGTGTCTTGCTCACACACCTAATCACAGCAGCCCCGGAATCGATGGCTTGCCGTACGAAATCCTACGTTTTCTTTTCCAGCAACCGTTCTGTCGTAGATTATTCTGTGATGTGTTAAATACCGCACTAACTGAACACTTCTTTCCAGCTACATGGCAACGTTCAGTAGTAACTTTGCTACCAAAGAAAGGAGATCGTCGACATCTGAAGAACTGGCGTCCAATTTCACTCATTTGTGCTGATGCCAAGGTGTTTACACGCTTCTTGGCTAACCGGCTTGGGGGTATCGTACCAAACCTATTGATACCATACCAGACAGGCTTTCTCGCCGAAAGATTCATTGCTGACAATGGACTTGTTACTCGCTTGACCATGGACATTGCACGTCGTTATCGTCTGCCAGGCATTGCTCTTCTTCTCGATCAGGAGAAAGCATACGATCGTGTGCATTCGACTTACCTACGCGCTTGCCTGCTCCAGTTTGGTTTCCCTACTCAGTTCGTCGACTGCATCACCTCCTTATTCTTCAACACATCCTTATGTGTTAAGGTGAACGGCTTTCTCTCTACTGCTTTTGCACAAGAGCGGGGCCTGAGACAGGGCGATCCTCTATCGCCTTTTCTCTTTAACTTGGCTTTGGAACCCCTTCTCCGTGCGATTCACACGTGTCCTCTGTTACCAGGCTTCCTTTTCGATGACCCAGCTTTCAGTCAAATGCCACGGCCTACTGGTCGACCTCCTGTTCTTAAACTGCTTGCGTACGCCGATGATGTTCTGGTGTTTCTAAAAGACCCGATAGAATTGACCTTTCTGTTGGCTCTCATCAACGCATATGAGTTAGCTTCAAATGCTAAGCTAAACCTAGACAAGACTATCGCCGTTTCCTTATCTGGACATTCCCAACCTCTCTGGCGCCGTTGTCTTCAGCATCGGGGCATAACGCATTGGCATGATTCCAACAGCCACGTGGCGGCCATCTATCTTGGATTTCCGCTGACCAGCTCTTCCGTACAGTTGACGACTTTCTTGGACAAAGTGCTTGGTTCCATTCGATTGATTGTTCTTCGTCTTGCCTCCCGGAGACTCTCGGTCCAAGGGCGTGGCTTGATAGCCAATACGTTGATACTCAGCAGAGTATGGCATAGCTTACGTGTCCTCGCTGTACCTGCTTACTTTCTCGACAAGATCCGTTCAATAGTTGATAAATTCATCAATTCCAAATCCTTTCCAAAGGTCAGCTATGACACGTGTCGACGCCCACGAAAGGAGGGCGGCTTAGCGGTTCTGGATCCAGCTACCCAACTTCATGCACTTCAGTTACGTTGGCTTCGACCACTCGCCCAGCCTGATACAGAGTCAAATTATAACCATTCTTTTGCCCTGCAAGCGCTACGATACTGCTTATGTAGTTTCTCTAGTAGCTCCAGTCCTGTTCTGCCTTTGGTCTTCGCAGAACTACGTTCTCCGGATATACGAGCAATGGATTGCTGCAAGCTCCTATTCCGAGTAATGGACATGCTGGATTTCTCTGTTAACTGGGAGGCTTTAAACATATCGTTGGTCTTAGAGATTCCGGTTTTGCGAATATACCTCAGTTTACCGACTTTTAACGGTCGTGGTCGCCGAACAAACTGGGGCCAACTGCGGATGAAAGATGTCTTTGAATATAATCCTATACACAACTGCTTGCGGCGAAGACCTCACTTGTCGAGCACGAGGTTTAAGCATCGAGTAAGCCGCTTCTATTCCTTGTTAGCAGATGGCCAGAGTCCAGTACACTCTTCCATTGAAGCCTTTTTCACACCACAAAACCTCAGGACAGACAGCCAGTTGCAGTATACGCTTTATCGGCTGCCTCAACCCAATTTTAAAGACATGCTGACGGTAGAGCTACCAGGAGCCATGGACTTTGACCACATCACACTCAAGCTATTCCGGACCTCAAAGTTACTACCCATTGATGCCTTACTGGCCCACTATCCGCGTAGCTCGGCCACGGCATGGCGCAAATTCTGGTCATCGTCCTTCCCACACCAGGCGCACACCGTGCTCTGGAGGTATTACCATCGCAAACTGCCAACACGCCAGCGTCTCCACCAGATTTGCCCGGATCGACATTTGGATCCCTTTTGCCTTCTATGTGGAGGCGTTGAAGACGATGAGCACTTTTTGTGGTCTTGCGTGCATAAAAAAAGAAATCTGGTCACGCATTGTAAATCGTTTTTTACAGCCAACTGCAAGACTTACCTATGACTCTCTGGCTTTAGGCTCGTCTACAGATATACAAGTACTCTCAGGTCTACGTGTCGATGGCCATACAATCATTGCTTGTACTGTCTGGGCTATCTGGCGATGCCATTGGCGTTTTGTCTTCGATGGTCGTACCTTCTGGCCCGACGAAGCTGCTGCACGAGCAACGCAAGCAATCAAACGTATACATGACGAAAACTTCTATAGAGAAAGCCAGAAATCACTTCGAGCAGACTAATGCAACCTTTTTTTTTTTTTTTCCTTTTGTTTCATGCTTTTAATTTCTTTAATAAGTATAAGCCAACTGGCGGTACTCGAATAAAATATACCATTTTACACAAAAAAAAAAATTTGAAGTGGAAATACAAACTGGGATGTTAACCAAAGGTTCATTAGCATATTCAGAAGTGCTTCTTTGAACAAAAAGGTAGTGAGAAATGTTGATAGATGAAGTTGATAACATTTTATATATTGTTGTCAGTAAGATAATTGATACATTAAAAATATGCATCGAGGTGTGACCGCTGCAATAGATGGTTATTTAAGGAAGTCCTTTTAAACACGATTTATATTCAATTTACAAAAAATCAGAGTAGTAAAATGCTTTACAAAGGCTTATTATTGTCTTTTCTCTATTATTTGGTTATAACCAATTCTGCTCCTTTAGTTCAATATAAGTTGTTTTCATATAGCTCCTGATGCAATGGCACATGAAAAATAAATCAAAAAAAAAAAAAAAATACAAAGAAGGTTTAAAAAAGTAAAGAAAAGAAAAGAGTGCCCAAGGCGCAAAAAGCACCTGAGGTGGGAACGTGTTCTCATTGGCTGAACAGCCATTTTTTCGAAGTTAGCATCCTCTCTCTCCCCCTTTTTTTTGTCTTTCTATGGTTTTTTGATTGCGTATTTCTTGCAATGATAACAGACGAATTACAATGCAACGAGTGTGATGATTGGTTTCTGGACAGGGTTGGACTCAAAAACCACAAAACTGAACTTCATGTTAATGAAATCCTTGTTGGAGAAAGTAAGTTTCCTGTTTATTGTCATTGCATGCATTCTGCCAAATTAATGCTGCCAAATAAACGACAAACATCAGCGCAAGATATGCCGCTCCTTTATCAAATGAGGCAATTACGCTCGAAATTTCATTCGCTCTCAACGTATACCAAATGTCGCACGTCAGCATCGATTGCTTCAAGACTGGAGTTGCAATCCTCTACCATTTGGACCTTGTCCAGCAATGATAGTCCGCAACATATCCCAACCCAAGACAAGGTTGGTTCCATCTTGTTTCGCGCGATCGTGGTCGCTGTCAATTGCCATGAAAAAGATGTCGTTTTGTCTCGTGACGAAGTGGAATCGGTGCGTGCTCTGGTCAAGAACTCTGCCGTTGCGACAATCTGGGAAGGAATCACCAGGTTGTTTGTCAGCAATGCTATGCCAATCATCAACAATTCCCCATTGAATGTCAAACTGACTGATCTTGCTGCGGCTATTTCACAAGGAAACAAAAAGGAAAATGAAAAAAGCGAACGCTCTGAAATCCAATTTTTACAATTAAACCGCTTTTTTCTCCTTGTCACACGGATTTCCTGCCATGCCAGTGTGAGATGATTGCTCTGCAACCAGTTGTAAAATAGTTGTGTACTGTTAAAATAAGAATTTAAAAAGTTACGATGAAAAAAAGCACGTAAAGCGTGTCATTTTCTCCTTGGTGTTGTACCAGATCACACATCAAAAAACAGTGTCGCTACTTCCAAGTAAACAACTTGCTTTTCTGTGAGATGATCGCAAACAGTCCTCCGCAGTTTTGTGGTTTTTGAGACTAACCCTGTCCAGGAACTGTGGTATTTACACATGTAATAAAGTAATAATGTAAATTACTACTTCAACACCCATTTTGTGATATTTATTTGTAAAAGTACTCAATCTAGCACTAAGGGAAAGTAAGTTTCCCGCCACATGGCAACAAACAGTGGTTGTACTGCTGCCTAAAAAAGGAGAGCGAAGTCAACTAAAAAACTGGAGACCTATGTCATTAATATGTGCTGATACCAAAGTCTTTACTAGATTGTTGGCTACAAGGATAAATGAAGTGTTACGGCATCTAATCGACGTACATCAGACTGGCTATATGTCTGAACGCTTCATAGCCGATAATGGTGCTACCATGCGACCAATTATGAGCATCGTAGAACGCTTTAAACTGTCTGGAATAGCCCTCCTCTTGGATCAAGAAAAGGCATATGACCGCGTCCATCCTCAGTGCTTGCAAGCTTGTTTAGAACGATTTGGATTTCTATCGTATTTGATCACTTGCATTTTGTCCTTGTTTCTTGGTACCTCTCACTGTATCAGGGTCAATGGCTTTCCTACAGCATCGATTCAGCAAGCAAGAGGTCTTCGACAAGGAGATCCTCTCTCTCCTCTGCTTTTCAAGCTTGCAATCGAACCTTTTTTTGCAGTCTATTTGGCTATCGCCTTTAATTTCTGGCTTTAATTTTCCCAGGTCAATTCATCCTGGGTTAACTAGCTTGGCAAGGTTGTCACCTCCAGTTAAAGCTTTGGCTGATGCAGACGATGTCATAGCATTTCTCAAGAGCCCAACAGAATTACAAGATCTGTTACAATTGGTGTCTTTATACGGGAGAGCCTCCAATGCCAAGCTCAATCATCATAAGACACTAGCTGTTTCTCTTTCAGGTGAGGAACAACTAGAATGGCGTACTGTGCTTAATGCAAACCGTATACTTCAATGGTATGACAACAAAGAATCCACTACTGCCATTTATCTGGGATGAGAACTCTCTTAGCTGATCCACCATAGAGTTCACTGTAATCTTGAGCTCCAGAATCTCACCACGTACTTCTACATGAATCTTTTTCGATAGGTCACCATTAGCAACCGCCTTTTCACTTCAGCAATCGAACGCACTGAGAGGAAT